>NW_026067940.1:6007645-6074827 GCF_014885135.2 Alexandromys fortis | reverse complement strand
AAAGAAAAAAGAGAGAGAGAGAGAGAGAGAGAGAGAGAGAGAGAGAGAGAGAGAGAGAGAGAGAGAGAGAGGACCTGGCATGGGTTCACAGGTTTTTGAAACCTAAAAAGCCCAGCCCAGAGACACACTTCATCCAACAAGGGGACATCACCTAATCCTTTCCACACCCTGATGACTAAGCATTCGAATACGTGAGCTATGGGGGCCATTCCTATTCAAACCACCATATTTTCAAGATAAATCTGAGCAGTAATCTCTCACTCTGTAAATGTCTTATGACATTTTCATTTTTGCAGCCATTCTTACACGACAGTTGAGCTGGGTATAAAATTCTGGGTTGGCAGCTGTTTGTTCTGAGCATTTCATCTTCCACTTCTCTCTTTCCGTGACTCTTATGTAATGTGCACCCACCTTTCTCACTGTCCTGCTCCCTTCCTGGCTTTACTTCATGCTCTCAACAATTTGTCTCAACTATGCCCTAGATTTTACTTCAGTTTCTGCTTCTCAAAAATTTACCTAATTCTCTCCTTGATCTTGAAAAGGCAGTGATTCACTGGTTATGTTAAATTTTTAACATTTGAGATTTATAGTTTTATTCCACATGTTCCCTTGATAATTATACCTTTTATTGTGTTGCATTGTTCTTATGGCCCTGGTGTCTGTTCTTCCTTTAATATTTTAATATTTAACTTATTACAGTGTTGGAGATTGAACCCGGAGCCTAACCTGTGCTCTAATCACTAAGCTATAACCTCAGCTAATACATTAACATTTTCAATTAATTTTACAAGTTTTTTCCAATGTTAATAAATGTATTTAGTTTTCATAAAGTGACATTAAATACAATTTCAATATTTGGAGTCCAAGTCTCTTTCAATGAAGAAATTACGTATGTTTTACTGAGCTACTAGGGGTAAGAGGTGAGTTTATGGAGGAGCATTCTCTCTTATGCTGAGAGGTTAGAAAAACAAATTAATAGCAAAGAATGAACGTAAGTTCAGTGGTGAGAGAGAACTAAAGGTAACACTAGAGAGCGATCGGTGGGAGAATGAAACAAAGCAAGAGTATTAGAAGATGAACATCGAGAAGAAAGCCTTTCATTTAGAAATTGGGAGATGTAGGACTAGTGTTCTTCATGGGAACAGAAACAGTTAATTAGATGCAATGATGATGATGATAGACAGACAGACAGACAGATAGATAGACAGATAGATACAGACAGATTGATGCATAGAAAGTTAGATGCTAAATAGGTGACAGGTTACAGACTTATGTGTACGTAAGTAGATAGATGGGTGCTAGATGGATAGATAAATAAGATGATAGATGGATAAATGACAGACAGACAGAAGGACAGTTGATACACAGATGATAGTCTTAGAGGTAGATTTTTAAAAATGAAGTAGTGGCTTTATGACAATGGAAGGGCAGAAGTTTGCTATGTGAATTTGGCCAGCAGAAGATCTTGGAAAGACAGTGCTGTTAACTGAGCTGGGTCTAGAGAGAATCAGGGGAAATCAATGGTACACTCCAATCCCAGTGCAGGAGACGATGAAATAGTCCAGCATGAACAATAAGACAGGAAAGGGGGCAAATTCATTCTATTCACTCCTTCCTTTTTGCTTTTCTCACCCACTAAGTGAACTGGTAAATGCTCATCCATACTGGGAGAGGGTTTCTACTTTATTGAGTCTAAATTCAAACACCAATACAGTCTGGAAACAACATGGCCATACCTAAAAATAGTGTTTAACTCACTATTTAAATGTGATTTTACAAAATTTTTAAATCATGTGTGTGTGTGTCTGGGTGGGGATACCTGGACATGAGTGCTGATTCCCATGGAGGCCCGAAGTATGGGATCCCCTTGGAGCTGGAGTCACAGACGGTTGTGAGCCATATGATGGGGGTGTTGGGAATGGAACTCTAGTCTCTGGAAGAGCAACATGTGATTTTAAATGGTGGGCCATCTCTCTAGCCTCCTTCATGAACTGCTTGAAGTATCTTTTACATTTTTAAAAGATATTTCTAATATCAGGAGTGAGAATTCTTTGATTTGACGTATCTGATAATGATCCCTTATGGTGGTTTGGGTATTGATTATGATTTTTTTCTCTTGATTTTTTTTCTTTGATTGTGACTTGTTCTCCAACAAGCATTGGCTGTAGACATGTCTGAAAGTGTTCCTTCTCTGAAGGCATCTGCTAGCTCTCCTGGTTTTAGCAGAGATGCTGGCTTTTACGCTAATTTTTTTTAGCTTGGATGCTTGCTTGTACACATGTGTAGTAGAATCTAAGCCTGCCCATTGGCTGAGCGTGCCGAGTTCTTGATGGGCGAACACTTTCCTTATCAATAGGCAAGTGTGAGGTTCTCTTGCTTTCTTCATCGTGGACGCATCAGTTCCTGTGAGCCCCACCTCTGTAACAGCTCAGCTCCGCTGCTCAAGGTCTGCAGCTGCCGGCTCGAGCCCAGCACTCAGCCTCAGCTGAGATGTTCGTAATACCACAGGTCATTGAGCCTCTGCCATGATGTCACCTTGACACGGAATTTCCTCTGTCCATCTAGCACAAGGGCTTCTCTGGGCTTAGCTGTGGCTTTGAGTTTCTTTTTGGTTCTATTTCCCTAGCCATCCCAGATTCGGAGCGGGCTGAGGCTGGACGGCACAGCTCTTCCCCACCTGCTCAGCATGCCCGGCTGGCCAGAAGTCCTAGCTCCACTTTCACAGAGCACAGCTGCTTTGGTGTTGGAAGGGACTCACTTAATTCATGTTCCATTTTGTTTGATAGCTGTTCAGAGGGAAGAAAGGCCCAATTCCCTCAGAAGTCAGATAATAAGATGGAGATTTTGTTTGTTGAAAGGAGGGAGCCAAGAAAGCAAGGCAGGGAGCCCAGAGAAGAGCTGACAGGGGTACTTCTTTGAAAAAGTTCAGAGCTACTTGGGGCAAGCAGGAACGGAGCCAGTCTCTGAGGAGGCTGGAGCACCACGCAGATCCAGAGGCCCAGGAGACGTAACGTCAGCAGTCTCCACAGAGATGCACACAGCAGCCTCAGTCCTGGGAAGAGCCCGAGCTGCCTGGAGGTGGCCTGGAGACAAATAAGCAAGCGACCCTAGGAAGAAAATTCAATGTGGTCCAGGGAGATTTGATTTAGGTTAACCCTTATCTGACTGGAGCATCCCATAGCTTCTAAAAGAAGTCTTTTCTGTGCGTGCCTTCATGTGCATGGGATGAGAGGCAGCTCCCAGTGTTAGGACCCTTTTCTCCTGCTACTGCACGGTGACCTCACCACCCTCCAGTGCTTTCCTGACTCAAGCAGTATCCAATCCCTTGGGTCAGTGTCTGGAAGTTTGTTGGAAGTGAAGAACATCCTGATTCCTGCAGGGTGTGCCCTGCCCTGGACTGTCCTGTAGGGTGTGCCCTGCCCTGGACTGTCCTGTAGGGTGTGCCTTGCTCTGAGCTGTCCTGTAGGGTGTGCCCTGCCCTAGACTGTCCTTCAGTGTGCCCTGCCCTGAGCTGTCCTGTAGGGTGTTCCCTGCCCTGCACTGTCCTCCAGTGTGCCCTGCCCTGGGCTGTCAGACTACCAGGAGAAGACTTGAAGCCAAGAGAAGTAGTCTGCCTCAAACAAAGCAAACAGTCAAGTTTCTGTTTGCCTGATGCTTAGAGATCCAAGTCACTTTGACAGGAACTAGAAGACCCCAAGTCCCTTCCTGCCTCTACTCCCCACCCGCAGGGGTCATGAGTGGCAGTCAGAAAAGAGGTCTTGAAGAGAGCTGGAGACTCAATTCTATTCCTGTTCAGCTGGTAGGATGCCAATCACCACATCACAAGTGGCCTGATTGGGAGCACTAAATAAATAGCAGGGACACAAATATCCCAGGGTAGGGGTGAGGGAAGAGAGGCATAGGAGAGAAGACAGCTCAACCATGGGCTCCAAGAGGCCAGGAAAAGGGATGAGGGTTTTTTGAGTGTGGGTAAGAGAATCCTAGGAGTTTTTGAATCCTGCTTCATAGACAACGGGAGATCAGGGTTCAATGTGGCCAGAGGAAACATTATTTTGGGGCACTGTGAACAATCAAGGAGAGTAACATTAGGACCCCAGGACCGAAGAAGGTCAAGGGACCCAGGGATACTTTCCTCAACTTAGTGCTGGTGATAGCAAACACTCCCGTAGACACTCTTTGAAGCACTGTGCATGTAATCATTACATTCTCAGAACAACCTTGCAAGTTACTCACATGCAAGTACAGACAAAGCAGGCAACTTCCCCCAGATTGACACCGTCAGTAAGAGGTGGGGCTCCCTTCCAAGTCTTGGCTGACTGGTTTGGGGCCCATGCTCTTCACTGCAGGCTTAACTGTGCTTCTAAAAGGAGAAACATGTCAGTAGATAATATTGGTACCCCTGGTTGCCACATTGTGCCTGTTCTGTGCTCTTGTCATTGTTCCCTAGGAAAGTTCCATGAGAACGTGTTTCTCCCAAAGAGGAGAAAGACCACCCACCCAAATCATCATGACCAAGTTAATTAAAGCAAGCTTTTTTATTTGTGAGCGCGGCCTGTCTCTCCTTAAAAGTGAGTTTCAAGAGATCAACATTGAATGTGAGGAAGACAAGGGTAGGCAGTTTCCAAATGGAGGACTTGGCAGGCAAAATAGGCGGGGTTACAGGAGTAGAATATAAACATAACAACCTCCCCGGAAACAAAGACATGATTGCAAGGTGGTCATGAGGTAGTCATAGAAACCTTTGGAAACTAAGGTAGGGTTGCAAGATGGTTGTCACAGCTGTGTGAAACAAAGACACGTTGCCGTTTCCTGGAACAGGCAGTGCAGAACCATGTGTAGTTAAGGTTACAGGGGGGGCATGACCCAATCCTGGAGAAGCAGAGGTTTAATCATAACAGGAATGGACGTAGCTTGTCTTTACTATGAGATGGTTTTTAAGCCTAAGATGGAGTCAGGCTGGTTCATGAACAGTAGTCGTATTGTCCACTTCTGTGAAGGTGGGAGAGAGGCCTGATGGTTAAGGAACTTAAGAATGGTCACAAGTTAATAAATGGCCGGGCTACGGTGCCAACTTTCATGTCTGTATTACATCAACCCTGTGGCAAAACAAGGTGAAGCTGTTACCGGCAGAGGGAGGACATCCTCCATGTGAGAACACAGGCTCTCAGAGGCCAGGCCATCCCTTCCTGTGTGTGGCTGGAGAGGAAGTAGGTACCAAGGACAGCTCCTTTTCTCAGCGTTGTTTTTCTACCACAACAGCTTTGAGAAGGTGCCAAATCCTGCCCAGCCCCGCTTTTCGTACATAAAGCTTTACTGGAACACAGCCACGCCTATTCTTTATGGAAGCCTATGGCTGCTTCTGTACATAACAGTAGAGCCTTGGATGCTGCAGCAGGGACCACATGTCCCACGCGCCTACATTATCTCTTGCTGGGCACCTTGCAGGGAAAGTTTGCTGAAATGAAGGTAGACATCTGCTAAGGGATCAGCTGATGGAATGTAGAAGGAGCCAGAAGGGGGGGAAGCTGTCAGGTTTGGAGCCACTCGACAACTCCTCGTGTGGTACAGGAGCCCCAGCTGTGTGTCAAGTGTGTGCTGCTGCCCCTAAGGATGCAGACATGCAGAGGACAACCTGCTGCAAGAAGCACACATGCATTAGCAGGTAGGTAAGTGAAATAGAACTCGGATGCCCTGGAGAAGTGAGCTTTATGTGACACACGGGAAGGATGAAGGCAGCAATGATTCTGTTCTTATTTGCTGCCTCAGCTCCTGCACTTCATGGAGTCTTTGGACAATTACAGTGAACCCAACAAGCCAGGGGACGATTCAGTCATTCACTGTGCTACGTGTCAAGGGCTCGACAGGCATAATCTCTGCTTTCAGGGGTTGGGGGGGGGGAGGCTTTTCTTGCTTGTCACAGAGAACAGGAAAGAGAGAAAATAGAAGAAGTTTTGATACTCGCAAAGCTGCCTTTGTTTTTCCAACAGAGTAAGGAGGGGCAAGAGTAAGAGGCTAGAAAGAAAGCCGATGGCTAGTCATTCCTGGCCACAGTTAAGGTTTCCCCAGAAAACAAACACAGCAGGTACCAACCTGCAGGGAGGAAGGGAATTTCCAGGCTCAGAAGGGAGGGCTTCTCCTAGCAGGAGAACTAGAGTCAGTAGGGAGCCTGCCAGGCAGAAGGTCTCCTCGGGACAGCCAAACACAAGCACAAGGGTGTGAAGTCTATTAGAGGCTTGGAAGTATTTGTTACTGAGCAGAAGGTCATGGGTCACCCTACTGAAAGTATTGATCAGGTCCGTGTCTGCTGAGCACAGCACCCCGCTTCCCTCAGCAAACATCAGGCCTGATTTCTCACTGACAGGCTCCGCTGATTCCAGCGATTCAGAGAAAACGATTAGCATTGTCAATTAGGCCTGGACGCATCGATTTCCTAATTAGCCTTTGGTTGTACTGGGATCTCTTGCCTTGCTGGGCTCCGAAAGCTTAGGCTGTCACCAATGTGAGAGAAACCCTTGTCCAAGTGTGCAGTCGGGCGAAATAGTACCCCACGGTAGACATTGCCTTGGAAATTATAAATGGGCATTTGCTAATTTTTGATATAAGACCACGACCTTTCTTGTAAGTACAGACCCACTTTTCTTCCCTTCGCTTTTCTTTCATAAATCATGCCCATAAGAAATCTGCTATGATTGATTTCCATTTCACTCAAGACCCGAAGCACTGCTCCTTGGGAATTTCATGAGTGCCGCTCTCCAGTCCTTGTCCTTGCCACTCCGTTGCAGACAACTTGAGCACACCTGGACATAAAGTTTTTTTTGTCTGTTTGTTTGTTTGAAGTAAATTGCTTTGATGGGCAAAGTGCTAAATCTAAGTCTAACAGAAATAATTCTTTTTCTTTGCTCATATTTCATTAGTTCACATACTATTTAAAATAGAAAAAGCTGGGGCCCACCAGTTAAGAGCAGGTTGCTCTTGCAGAAGACCTGGGTTCACTTCCAGGCATCTACTAGGTGGTTCACAACCATTCATTCATAACTCCAGTTCCAGAGGATCAGACACATGCTTATGGTACACTTACATATATGCAGGCAATGCATTCATATACATAAAATAATATATTAAATGGGAAAAAGTATGTAACTGGCATAGACAGAGGTGGACTGGGCACAGCTGGCCCAGGGTGAGCAGACCTGAGAAAAGCTGAGGGTAGGGAAGGGTATCTCCAGGGCATCTCTCCTTCTCTGTGTCTTCCTTTTGCTTTTCTTCTCTCATACATTACATCCCACAGTCTGTGTCTTTTCTGAGGCTGCAGGACCAGCTAAGAGGAGTTGGGATGAGCATGCGTCCCCCAAGCTTCCTCCAAGCCAGAGCAGCCAGAGTTGTTGGACACTGAGGCCAAATAGGCAGTGTCTGTTCAGGAGTTTGGAGCAGCACCCAAGATGGTTGCTGATGCCTTGGCAGCTGCACGGTGGGAGTTCACTTTTAAAGTTTGGAATTTTACCCTGCAAGAAAGAGGAGGAACACTCTGCAGTTCAAGGCAAGAGTTTATGGGGTCTGCTTTCATCACATGGGGAAAATGGTAGTGTTAATGTCTAGAAATACTGTTGCCACATTTCCAGGCATGTCCTGTTACAGGCTGGCCTCTGAGTGAGGTTCCCCAACCCAGAACTGACAGGATCATTCCCTACCCCCTACAGCTCCTTATGTTTGCAACCAAGGGAGTCATATCTACCAGTAGAGGGCGCCAGGCACAGGGACAGAGTCCCGCTCAGAGTGAGTAGTGGAGCAGTTAGAGGGACTCACACCAGACAATCGGGTCTCGAACTGTTGTTGACCTTGACCAGGGCTACTGTTAAAACTGGAGATCCAGCCGTGGTGTGTGTGTCCCCAGCATCCTAACACCGATCATAAGGCAAGTGACAAAGGAATTCGGAATAAACAGCAGGGACCAGGTTCTCAGGTTCTGAAAATGTGAAACTGCTGGGGGAGCCAGGGCAGGGACATGGCTCCTCCCTCAGGGGAACTTCAGCTTCTGATGTCTGCATCTTGGAGGATCCCGGTGCCCTCCCCAGCAGCCTGGAGTGCTGACGGCAGAAGGGCGATGGTTTTCAGAAGTTATTGAGTGGGGAGTGGGAGGGTAGGAGGGTCAGCCTGCTGTCTTTGAGTCAGACCCACTGTCTGGGACTCGTGGGCTTATATATACAGAATCTTTAATACCCGTACTCCCATTTCCTTATCAGTAAAATGGGAATAACCGTACTACCTCAGACCTCCTACCACCGCCTGACTCACAGCAGAGGCCAGAAAGCAGACCACTTCACCTCCCCTGGCCTCAGTTTCCCTTTCTAGGATCGTGTCCTTAGACATCGACAGTGATGAGAGTCTAAGCTCTTGGGCTCTTGGGCATCGGCGTCAGCTAAGCAGATGTCCAGTCCACCTGGCAGTTGGAAATTCTGGATTTAGATCACAGGATCCTCCCAGCTAAGTCAGTATAATTTTTTGTGTTGCCTCCAAATCCCAGAAGGCTTGAGGGCGGTTTCATTACTTCGCTTCTGGTTCAGCCTCTGGCCTCCTCACCTCAGGCTCTCCAAATCCTGTCTTAGGAGTTTCAATATTTCTGCAGCTATTTTTATTACACTCTTCTCTACAAAAGGTGGGACCTGCACCCTCCTCTTGCCTGGGAACTGCGTAGTGATACTCACTTCCGTGGAGCAGGATGTGGCAGAAGGCCACGTGTGACTCGAGAGGCTCCATCCTCAGATGCAGCAGCTCCCTGGCCCTCCTTCCTTCAGCTGTCAGGCTCTGCCAGAAGCCACCCCTCCTTACCTGTCACACGGATGAGTGGCTCCACTGCCCCAGTCCTGCCTGGTGGTGGCTGCAGCCCAGACCCAAGTGTGCCTGAAAGGCTCTGGGCCAGAACCACCCAGCAACACTTCTCTTAGACCTCCTGGCCCACCAAACCTTATTCCTTGTCTCTGCTTTCACGGTGTTAGCGCTAGGCTTCTTAGATGGAGAAAACAGATCTGCTGAAACAGCTTCGAAATACAATACAACCCTCTCCTGAAGGGGCAACTCAAACCAGCCCCCACCTCCCTCAGTGTGCCTGCTTCTTCAGGAATGGTGCTGTGAAGACAAAAGGTTACCTCAAGGAGAAAGGTCTTCCATTGCAGAGGCAAAAGCTCCATAGAGATATGGCAGGGGTGGATACCTCCATCAGACTCATCATGGAGGGGCCTAGGCCCTGAGCCCGGCAGTGGGGTGGCCCTGCAGGCCTGGTTTCCAGAAGAGTCTCCAGTTGAATGTTGCCCCAGTATCCCCCACGAGCGAGGGAACTGGCTTGTGCAATTCTCCCTTCCCACTAGAGAGGCAGCCCTGCACTCAGCAGTCCTGTCTGTGTGGAGAGCAAGGTCGTTCACAGACTAACCAGGGGATAGAAGTCCAGTCCAGCACCCTACTAGTCCAGTGGAGATCTCTGAGATGCCATGAAGGGGTGGACTGGGGGAGGGCACCTCTGAAGAGAAGCGCTTTGTCCGTTTGGAAAATAATGCAGTGTGGGTCAATATGATGCTTCAAGGCCTTGCAGGTGATAAGCCCACAAGTGCTGTCCACAGTTTGGTTTCCTGTAACTTAGCCTAAGTCCAGGACCCAGGTTTACCTGCTAAGCCCTGCAACATGCTGACCAAAACACATTCCCAAGAGAATCCAACTAAAGGAGGGTCTGAGCCTCAGCAAGAAGCCCTGTAGGTAAGTTCGGGTACTGTTAAGTGACAGGTGGGATTCTGAAAGACAACTTTAAAGGAAATCGATTCAGCTGGAGGGAGGAGCCTGACTCCTTGCATTTTTTAATCTCTGCTGCCTGGCATTGCAATGGGAAGGCTGGAGCTTCAGCAGCCACTGAAACACAAAGGATTTTGGGAATTTATACAGAAGGTGGTAGCGCAATCAACATAATATTAAAGTATATGCCACCATTGCTTCCTTTTCTCTTTCCTCTTTCTCTGTGATGGGGATGAACCCGCAGCGGGGTTTCTGTGCAGTAGGCAAGCACTGAGCATCACACTCTCAGCTCTAACCCAGGCTCCGTCCCAAACACAGTTCCTGTAGTAAACCATCCACAATCAACCCTCATAGACGATAGTTTTATTCTCAGTTTACAGACAAGGGAACAGGAGAATGGGTGTGTCCTCACAGTCTCATGGTCTTAGAGAATTGAAATCTCCCAGGGACCCTGAAGCCAAGGCCCTGACAACTTGTGTAGCCTCCCCTGCCCAGCTCCTGGTAACTGAGGGGTTCTGCATCTGGTCTGTGAGTCCAGCCCTGCCTTTCTTATTTGTGAGAGAGATGAAGCCTTAGCTTGCTCCAGTTACTGCTATTTCGAGTTGTTTGCTGTCGCTGCCCAGCTCATGCCTATCTGACACAGACTCCAAATTGATTTCATGCCTCCAGGAGCTTGTTCAAACCTCTCCTTCTGCCTGGGATGCCCACTCCCTAGTACCTGCCTCCACTGCCCGCCTTGGCAGTCACCGGCTCTGGGGGTTACCTCCCATGCGACAGAGAACCTTCCAGAGCAAAGGGACGCTGACTTAGTTTCTGCACCCACAAAACCCAACACAATAACCATGCAGTAAATGTTGCCTGAGTGTAGTTGAGTGATGGGATCCCAGTCTTGTACCAAAACAGGACCAAACAGTGCAACATCTAACATGTTGGGGTTCACTGTTCCCTTGTCCTGACCTCCCCCTACCCTGTCAGCCCACAGTCCTCTAACTTGTTTTCAAATCCTGCAACAAAGTTCATTTTATAAAAAGCAGCAGGCACTCGCTTTAACGTGCACGCTGTGCCATGATGGGCACCTAGTGATAGGAACTTTGCAGGCAGCTGGCTCCCTACCACACAGGTTTTTCTGCAGCTGGAGAGCAGATTCAGGGCAGCCCAGCACTTCCCTGTGCCCCACACCCCAGTCCTTAGAAACAAAAATTCAGTGCTCAAAATACATGGAGTGGCCTGGGCTCCCCACGGCCCTGGTTCAGATACAGGTCTCCTCGCTGATGTGACCTTGGTTTCCCCAGGGCAATTACTGAGGCGTCTCCCCTAGGATTGCTGTGGATTCTATGATTTCATGTCAGCTAAGCATGAGTGATTGATGGACAGTTTTTCTTATGCAAGAAAATGAATGGGATTCAAAGGAAGCGAGTAGAGGCTCAGGCAAGCCAGGCAAGCTCAGGGGCAGCTGCTGGACACCCCCTCTCAGTTGCACAGACCTCCATAGTCAGTAAGTCCACCTTTTCTTTGCACTGTGCCTAGCACCTATGCTGGTGAAAGGACAGGAGGATAAATGTTTGCTGGGAGAGGCCTTAAACTGTAGACCTTAGACTTAATGCTTAAACTAGAGATCTCTGTCACCAGAGATCCCCAGGGACACAGGGTTTACCTAGATTGAACCCCATGATTCTTTGAGTATTGATATTCACCAGCAAATGCCTACTCAGGAATTCTGCAAATCTTGGCTTCCAGGAGAAGTGGAGCCAGATGCTGGAATATCACCAAAATGCTGAAGAAAATCCTTGAGGAGTCCCAAGAGCCACCTGACACTAAACGCAAGCTGCCTGGTGTGTTACAGCTCTGTAGGGGATGGTTCCCCAATGCAAGTGTTTGTTACAGCTCTGTAGGGGGATGGTTCCCCAATGCAAGTGTTACAGCTCTGTAGGGGGATGGTTCCCCAATGCAAGTGTTACAGCTCTGTAGGGGGATGGTTCCCCAATGCAAGTGTTACAGATCTGTAGGGGGATGGTTCCCCAATGCAAGTGTTTGTTACAGATCTGTAGGGGGATGGTTCCCCAATGCAAGTGTTACAACTCTGTAGGGGGATGGTTCCCTAATGCAAGAGTTACAGCTCTGAATGGAAAGGTACCCTGGCAGTCGGGAGCCAAGGAATACCACAAATTCACACCGCACAACAAACCCTTACACGAGAGACTTATTCAGAGAGACACAAGAGTCTGACTGCCTCTGCTCAGGAAAGATGCATCATGGAACTGAGCAGGAGAAAGACTATATACGGCTTCTTGGGGCAGAGACTTCCAGGGTGGGGGCTGGTGGGATTTTGAGCTCAGGGTTGGTGAGTTTGGGTGGGTTTTCTTTTTTCTCTTTTTGTTTTTTTTTTGAGACAGGGTTTCTCTGTGTAATAGTTCTGGCTGTCCTGGAACTAGTTTTGTAGATCAGGCTGACCTCAAACTCACGGAGATCCACCTGCCTCTGCCTCCCAAGTGCTGGTATTAAAGGCGTGCACCACCACCGCCTGTCTTGGTGGGTTTTCAGACCCAGAAGTTATCTCAGACCTTTTACTCTATAGCTGGCAGACATGCAGGCTCTTTCCTCTACACAGCTCTCTGCAAACACATAAACCAATAACCTTTCTATGGCAAGAGTTCTGAGTTCAAGTCCAACTCTGATTACAATCATCATCTGAATTTAAAGTTTAAGTTTGTGTCCCCAATTTCCTACTTACTACACAAACAGAATGGTTTGACTCTTAAATACCATAAAATATACCAGCACTAGCTTACCGTGTATACCTGCTAATGATCAGTTAACACTGATATTGCACCACCCTTTACAACTTATTAATGGCCATGAAAACCATTCCTGCATTGGGGGTCTCTCTCAGTCAGAGCTGCCGGGGTGAAAGAACAATGCAGAGTCATACAGGTGCATGATCTACTAAGAGGAACAAAATGGTACTTAGATATGGACCCACCACCTGCATTTTATCGTGTTTGCAGACAAGGTAACTGCCCATAGTCAGGACCTAACACCTGCATTATCATGTTTGCAGATAAAGTAGCTGCCAAAAAAAGGTATGGCTTCCCCACGGTTCTTAATAGACGTGGAACTGAGTTGTGTTTCTGTTGCCCACCTCAGACATCACTCTTTCATCCCACAAGCTCTTCCTGAGAGCCTGCTATGAAGCCAGACTCTGCTGAGGGCAGAAAACACAGAAGAGCACTCCCCTCGTGCCTGGGTTTGTGTAACTAATAGCAGGCAGTAAGCTCTACCAGGCCTGCCTCTCTGCCTGTAGATTCTGCAATGCGTTACTTATTAAATACTTCTGTTTTATTATTTATGAGCCTAATCATTAATACTGGTATTAATTAATCATCCATTAATTAGCCATCACACTAACCTTGCTTAGTTTACAAGGATGGAATAGAAGCATAGGAACATTAGTCACACACCAAAGGTCATACCAGTAAGTGGCTGGGCCAGGACTGAAGGCCTCAAAGTCTAGCTATGGAGTCAATGGCAGTGGCCACTGCATTCACTTGGGACCATCTGGGCAGACTTCTCAGAGGCGGCCTTCGAGCTGAGAGCTGGAGGATGCACAGGGCTCAGTACTGGACAGAGGAGAAAATGCACAGAGATACAAAAGGCTGGTACAGAGGAGGCTGCTGCAGGGAGCAAGCTGGGATGTCATGGAAGGAAGTGGTTAAGATACAGGGAACACACAGGCTATATGGAGGACATGTGTGCTCTCCTGCAAACAACAGGAGTCTTTGACGTTGTCAGAAAATGGCACAGCTGGATCAGCCTTAGAGGGCGGAGTGTTGGGTGGGACAGAGATTGGAGGCTTCTGTGGTTTGGGGTGTGGATCCATCGTGACATCTTAAAACCTCCTTGTTTCTAATTTTCCTCTTGTTACTTCAGAGTCCTGGCCTTCTGGCTCACTCACTGTGAGTCATTGTAGCTAGGCGCCTCAGACCATCTCCTGGGAAGAATGGTCACTACACACTGCTGGAACTGTCTCCAGGATCTTGTGCCTTCTTGTCATCCTTCTAGGATGACCAGAAGATGCTCCCAACGTCACAGCAGTCCACTGTTGAGTGGTACCAACATGTCACTTAGAGCTACCCATCAGCCATTTGCCTCTGCAGTTGACAGCTTACAGGGAACTATTCTCTGTGAGGTCACAGCTATGGCCTGAGGGCAGTGTGGCAGTGTGGCAGGTACATGTATGTTGGAAGCATGAGCCATGTGCTATGATTCAGTGAGTACTTGTCTAGCTTCTGGATCTGCCTGGCTACTGGCCAATCAGTGTTTTCTTACACCAATACAAGTGACAAATCTTCACAGTACACAAAAATATTATCCAACAACACTACCAGTCTGTGCCGTTCAGACCTGCTGGCTTGGTCTCGAATGTCCCAAATGGGGAGACAGTGTGGAGCTGCTGAGATGTCATTCTTGGAGCACTGAGATCACAGCAGGGTCAGAGTGGACACTTGAGCTGCAGGGCCACTATGTGTTCTGTGTTCTCAGAGCCGGTCTCTGGGGTATAGTAGGAAGTCAAGAGCCAGCTCCAACAGTGACGGGGTAAAGAGAGGATGGCTTTGCTCCCCAGACCCAAGGGAGCCAAGAGGATGTGCTCACTGAGCATATACCTTTCTTCCTTCCAGCGGCTCCACATGGAATCCTGCTCTTCCACAGACACTGGTTTTCACAGCGTCTGCACGGGCCAAGCTGCGCATGGTGACTGGGGCCCACAACAGAGCCTTCTTTTGCTCTGGGCACTTCTTGAAGCCAAGTTGCCAATGTTTGCATCCAGCTCGTCTGTGTATCCTGGGGGCATTCTAGACACTTCAGAGCCAGCCTGTGGAATCAGCCCTGAGTCCACAGAGCAGAAGCCAGACCGGGGATTCTCCAATGGTCTGTTCTGGAACTGGGGAGAAAGAAAAACATGCCATGCGATTAGTATCCCCACGGGTCTATCACGAAACAGGTAAAACTCCATTTATCACCTGGCCTATAAAAGCACAGAGATAGTAGATAAAGTGTTGTTCTGGCTCCCAAATCTGATGTTACGTAGGCCAGGGTCAATTAATCCTGGAAAAGATCTAGTGGTTCTAGTTAGCACACAGTCATCTGGTCGCAGAGGGCTCCAGAGAAGCCCCAGGCTGCAGTGCCTTCCCATGCTGTTCCTTGGATCTTCCCTCGCAGAGCGGCAGTGGCAAAGGAAGCAGGGCACAGTCTTCTCCAGCGTCCAGCTTCTCTGGCTGGGTTGCTGTTCCACATATGACCTCTTGGGGGGGGGGTCCTGCCTTGAGAGTGAACTGTGGCTTGTCTAGCTCCTTACCCCCAGCATCTCGCACCAAATTCAGTCACCACTGGGACTCCGGCCCTGGGGTCCCCTGGGAGAGGCAGCCCTCTGTCTAGCTAGATAGCCCAGACCAGCTTTTCCCACTGTGTTCACCCAGCCACTGGGAAGCACACAGGCCATCCCCGGCTACATGCTGGGGAAACAATCATTTTATGCACTACATCCAACACAGGCCCTGTCTCTAGCTGCACTCGAGTCTTAGACCAGATCAATGTCTGTTGCTCCACATTAGAAATTGGGAGAAGCTATGGTTTTTAACTAAATTTGTACTGTGACCGACTGTAGGACTGTGTGATCGGTTTCGGCTGTCACAGACACCCAACCAGGACATGAAGTTGTAACCTTCTCTGTTTCTGTCTTTTAACGACTCTCTGGCAGGGCACTTCCTCTCTCTCTTCCAAGAGCAGAGACAGAGGGGAAATCCCTCATCCTCTTTGTATGCCCTGAACCCCCTAGGGCTCACCCGTGTGTGTGTGTGTGTGTGTGTGTGTGTGTGTGTGTGTGTGTGTGTGTGTGTCTGGGTGTTCATCTACAGTAGTGGGGTGGGTGGGAGGTTCTTAGGTTTCCCTCAGTATGTTCTTCATGAAAATGGGGGAACTCAAGAACAAAGAATACTCACATCTTCCATTCTAAGCTTTGACCTTAACCATGACACCAGAACAACAGAATGTGACTTACTGGGCTTCCTGGTATGGGTGGGAAACAAGCTTTAGATTTTGCAGTAAGTTAGAGCTCAGAAGAACCCATTTCTCTCCCAAATTCTGTGCGTCCCTTCTCTGTGTCCCACGGGCTTGGGATTCTCTGCTCTGTTCAATGGGAATCCAATTGGAGTTCATGTCTCACTCGGAGAGAACCAGGACCTCTGCCTGTGGCTGGGTTAGACTGGGACAAGCAGTGTAGAACCTCTGGTGAGTCCCTCTGTGTCTTCAAATGTGAGCACCCCAATAGCTCGTGCTCTGCCTGCTGTTTCTCAGTGCAGCCCTATGTGAATCCCCCAGATTTCTGGTGACCACTCCATTCCATAGCACAATACTTCCGGGGTGTGCCTTTCTCTTCCAGCTTAACTCTAATCAGCCCCTTGTACGCTCCTCTGGCTGTGGGATTCGCCTCTAGTTGTTTGTTTCAGTCTAGAGATAAGAAGTGTGCTGATTCCTCCCTCACAAGGCAGCTGCCTCGAATTTCCAGGCAAGATAGAATCAGCCTCTTCGGGGAGGAGCTGCTCTGCCCTGCAAGAATGGCTCAGTGGGCATGAGTTCAGAGCCTGAGTCTTCTCAGACAGCTTTATTCTAACCATTGGGGCCCCACTTATTCCTGGCCAACATCCAATGCTCCATGTTAGAAAAATGGGAGAATCTATGGCTTTTAACTAAATTTGTGCTGCAACCAAGTTAGGTTCATGCTGGTCCATTTGGGCAGTATAAGCCCAGCTACTGGGAACCGGAAAGCCCTCATGTTTCTGTCCCCAGGGCGTGAACTGAGAGTCACGAATTTGAGTTCCATAGTCTCCTTAGGCTTCCTGGCAGAAGCAAGGTGCTGACTCCAGCTCTGACCACCTTGCCTTCTCTGGATTCTTTCTACTGAAGGTAAGCTCATCTTCAGGCTTGTCAGCAAGTAAAGAACAAAGCTGGGTAAGTGAGCCAGGAGAGGGGGAAAGCAGTCAACATAGTGGGCCCACGGCCATTGGTGCTGGGGCATAGAAGTCACCTCAGAAGGAAAGGAATGGTGACATTTAGGCTCCATTTCTAATTGCCCTCAAGAACGATACTTTCCTCTCTTGAGGAAGCTGGCTGCTTGTCCCTCACTTTGAAGAAAGCCTCAAGTCAGGAAAGCAGAGAGCCCTCGGTGCAGACTTGGACATGACAATCCACAGCTGCACTGAAATCCAGAGAGTCTAGCTGTGTGGCCCAGGGGCCGAGTGACCATAGTGACCTCTCACTTTGCCTGCTGTGCTCTCTAGAATGTTCACTGGTGCAAACTCCTTTCTCCTTCA
This sequence comes from Alexandromys fortis, assembly GCF_014885135.2. Taxonomy (NCBI): domain Eukaryota; kingdom Metazoa; phylum Chordata; class Mammalia; order Rodentia; family Cricetidae; genus Alexandromys; species Alexandromys fortis. The sequence goes on along the minus strand of NW_026067940.1, from coordinate 6,057,683 downwards.
GCCAGACCGCTGGAAGGTGAATTTGCACAGCCGTCAGTTCCAGCCGGGCAGATGACAGGTCCGTCACCCATTCCTTTCTCTGAGGGTGTATTTCCTGCCACCACCCAAGATATCAGTTTCTATATCTGTTCCCATGCAGTATTGCAAACGTCAGGACTCTCTTAGACTGATGTAGTCTGAAAAGGAACGTATGAGGAAAAAAATGACCAGCTCATAAAATAGAAGACGAGAACTGTGCTCATGTAACAAGCAGAGACAGGGCTGGCAGTATAGATTTTACTAAGCCTCTCCAGGCACTGGCCAGAGCCTGCGTTGCTGAGAGCTTGGGTGAGCACAACCAGAAAGCCATGGGCAGCCATACCTTTACACAAGATCTTAGTGGTCTTTAGACAAGAGGATCGAAGCCAGCTAAAAGCTTTCAGGGTCACCTGCACACGCGCACTTGGTCATTTGTGATACAACAAAACAAAGTGTCTGCTCCTTTTTCCTTCTTTCTTTCCTTCCTTCCTTCCTTCCTTCCTTCCTTCCTTCCTTCCTTCCTCCCTTCCTCCCTTCCTCCCTTCCTCCTTTCCTTCCTTCCTTTCTTCTCCTTTTAAAATTAGACTTAATCATTTTATCTTATGTATTGAGTATGTTTCCTGCATGTACATATGTTCACCACAGTCACAGTTGTTCTTGGAGGCAGCCTGCCGAACTGAAGGTACGGTTGGCTGTGAACCACTAGGGGTTGCTGGGAATCGACCTCAGACCCTATGCCAAAGCAATGCATGCTCTTAACCACTGAGCAATCCTTTCAGCCCCTTCCTTTGTTCTCGGACTTCAAGTTCTTTTCAGCTTCTCGTACACTTGCGTTCTAAAGAAAATTATTAGAATTAATAAGCTTAGACATTCAGACCGTAAATCTGCATTGCTACCAGGAAAGAAAATCTTTAAACCGTGTACACATTAAATCCTGTGGATTTATGGGTACAGCCTGATTATCAGGTCCAATCTGGCTGCAATTCCAGTTTCCAAGTTAACCTGTGATGGCACCTTGCTCTCTGGATCCTCACCCTGGCCTCAGCCATGGCCCACCCACCAGGAGTTCAGCCCCTAGATCCCACAGCTCTACTCTCATCAGTGAGCCAGCTTAAGAACCTTGTTTCTGGGATGATCTGGAGCAACCAGATCCTTACCCCTCCCCTGGCAGGAAAGCCAGGCTAGAAAGTGCCTCAAAAAAAAAAAAAACCCATCCCTTCAAAGCTGAGAGTCGAAGTCTCTCCTGTTCATTCTTCAAAGAGTTTTAATTTCATCGTTCTTTTTCGAAATCTTTCCTAGAGCAAGCCTGCTGTCAGCTCCCTTTAAGGCCAGTCACCCACCATGCAGCTATGGCAGGTGCTGCAGAAGATGTATGGTCTTCTAGACTGGTCCTCTGCAGCAACCACCGTGCCCTGTTACTTCACAGTTGCATTTCTGCTGCCCTGGGATCCTCTTTTCCCTCTAATGGTCCTGTCTGAGGCTGTCACCTACACCATCACCTTGCCCGAATGTACATCTAGGGGACACTGCCTTGAGTTCCTATTTGCCTGCAGCCAGCTCCTGACTGCATCGTGAACACTTTTTACCCACCCTAACACTGCCCCTTCCCCTGCTTGCTAAGCCTAGATTGCTATTTCTAACACAGCTTGTTATTTTTCTTGAGCCTGCCTACGTATAATCCTTGCCCACCTTGAGTAATGACTCTTTTGTGCTGGTCTGCAGGAATGAACATCCATTGATTTCCAGTAAAAGCTGCTCTCTCTACAAGACAATGGTTTTGATTGGATTGTGTATTCGTATGAGAAAACAGTCTTTCTCATTGTATCCTATTACATGTTGGTCATTCATCCACTTAATCCATTTTTATTGAGCAGTTACTATATAATCCAGGCACCACGTTAAGTGCTAAGAATGGCAAGATGATTAGGCCATGGTTATTACCCTCAGAGTCTGGAATAATCAGAAATCCTTTCTCAGAGGTAGCACAAAGCCATGTGTGAGGCATGCGCAGAATGCAGCTTTGTTGTAGATTTGTTTTTCTTCTTAAAGGGATGATTTGATCAGGGTCATGTACCCAGAAATATTGGAACCAGGGATGCTGTGGGTCCCAGCCTCCTCGACGGCATCTGAGGTGGAGGGGAAGGAGGGCAGGCATGGCAGCAAAGAAGCTGAAGGCTACAGAGTGGATGGAAATGACGGCATGAGCGTAGGATGTCTACCACCAGTGTTCAGCCAATAAACTCTCTAAAGAGACTCACTCTAGGATTTAGAAATACGTTTTCTATTAGCAGAAAACAAAAGCAAGAAGAAGTCCAGAAGGTAGAAGGGAAAATTGCTCATTAAGTCCCTAGTGTTCTTAAAGGACTAGACCAGAACATACCCTTTCATATGATGCTGACCACAACAATTAACAAAAAGGATAGATCAAAGAAAGGCTTCATGAAAGGCAAATGCAGCCATGTATGCTTTCTTTTTGAATAATTAACTCCAAGTTTAAATGAAGTATGAGCCACGCAACTAAAGCCAACTCTTCTCAAGTGCACAGCTCAGCGGCATCTACACATGGCAGTGCACAGCTCAGCGGTATCTACTCATGGCAGTACACAGCTTGGTGGCATTTACACATGGCAGTGCACAGCTCGGCGGTATCTACAGATGGCAGTATTGTACAGCTGTCTTTTCATTACTCCAAGAAGAGACCCCCAGGCCCAGGAAACAGCTCCTCCTGCCCCTGGGAAGCCACCAGTCTTCTCTACACAAGGATTTTTTACCCTGGATATTTTTGTGGACCGATGATGTGACCTTTTGTGGCTGGCTTCTTTCACTTAGCATAGTCCTTCTGAGATCCATCTACACTGTAGTCTGTGTCAATACAGCATTGCTTTCTGTGGCTAAGTAGTACTCCTCCGTTGATGGGCTCTGTTTGTATTCAGCTTTGGGATACTTACGCCAGGTGTTTGTGTCTCTGCTCTCAGTTCTGGATATACTCCTAGGGATAGAACCACAGGGTCATGTGATCATTCTATGTTTAACATTATGAGGAACCAGCTACTTAACTACTAATCAATCAGAAAACTGTGTATGTCTGCCAATAATGAAGGAAACAAAGGACTGTAGGACTTTGAGAAATCCATATTCAGGTAGGTAAGGACATAAGCTAAGGGATCTTCATCCAACCTAGCTCTTTATCTCCTCACCCGTAAGTTAATGTGCATTTCCCTGCCTCTGCAGTGGTGGATACCATGAACTTTCAACAGAATCTGGGATGCAGTGTGCAAGGCCTGTCCATGGAGGCAATATTTGGGCTCCCACTTTCTTCTCCTGCAGGCTGGGTGCAGACAGACATGGTAGCCTAGAAACCAATGAGGGGGGTGTCACGAGAAGCCTGGGCCCCTGGGTCACCAGTAAGCAAGTGACAAATGAGCTTTTCCTGCACGCCCTCACAAGTCTGTGGGTCCTCCATTGCAGTAACAGTATTTCCACAGTGAGAGGACCACACCTTGCTTAGAGACCTAACTCTTGAAGCCAACATGAAGGATCAGAGACCAGGAGAGGCCAGAGGCCAGTTCAGTCTGGGGGCCAAGGGGTTTGAGCCCATGGTCTTTCTGGGTCACATGTCAAGGGAGACTCAGTAGGGGCCTGTCTGGGGAGTCTTAGTCTGCCATGCCAGGGTTGGACGACAGTGCAGTGCTGAGACCAGCGAGTCTGTACCCCTCCCCCCACAGCACTTCAGTTAGGGAAGTTATGAGTTAAAAATAGTGTCTGTGTGATAGAGGGAACGGGTTCTAGCTCTCCGAGACTGGAAAATCTGTCCCTGTTCTCTGTTTTTATGCTTTGTGCTTTCTTTGATAATTTCCCATCTGTCTCCCTCAGCTTGGTAAGAAAGTTCCACTGGAAATGGAAAATTCCAACCTAGAATGTGTGATGGGGTGATGGTCATGGAAGACAGCCCAGGAGGACAGGGGCATGCCAACAGCAGAGACGGTCCTGTTGCTGCCCAGTAGAGAGGCATGTTAACAACAGACAAAGGTCATGCCAGGCTGATTCTCTGCCTGGCACTGGCATTGGGGAAAGGCCATTCTTCCTCAGGAAAGACTATCCCCAAACCTTCAGTATTTTCGGCCTGTCCATTCAATGGATCAGGGTCTCAGTCATTGTGACAATCACACATTTCCAATCACCTAGAGGCAGGGGTCATATCCTAACCCCTGGGCTGAGAGCCATTGTATGGAAGGTTGAGAAAACAGACAATTTAGAAATGTAGAGAAGATGGTCTTTAGTAGGTGAGAGGTGAAAGATCAGAGGCACTCTGCTTTCTTCATGGATAGTTCAAAGGTCAGAGGAACTCTGCTTTTTTCATAAAGTTCATCTGTCACCTGGAAAGATTCCATCCCTCTCTGTGTTTTCTCATTTCTCCCCCTTTCCCAGCATGAGTCAAAATTTAGGTTTTTCATTTCTTTTGCAAAATTTCCCCACGAGTCCCCAGCCCACACCTTAGCCTTCTTGATGTTCTGCCATCTTGTAATCAGCCATTGGCCCAGCGCATGATCCAGCATGTGTCTAATATCCACTGTACTTTCTCTCAGAAAAACAGATTGACAGAACAGAAAGACATACAAGGCTAGGAAGACCACATTATCAAAGGCTGGAGCCTGGAGGAGTTGGACCTAGAGAAACAGCACCAGACGTCTGTCTGCAGGCTTCTTCCTAGAGTGTCTGGACAGACGGTGTGGAGTCAGAATGGAGGTAATGCCCACCTCATGCTTCATCCCGGTGATGGGCAGAGGGAGAATTCCCAGGCTTTCTGGCAAAAGTCTATAGGGATTCAGCTTGACATGACTGCAGCCATCTTGAGCGGTAACTACCATGATGGCTCCAGAGCCATTCTAGTTTTTTTTTTTTTTTTCTGCAGTTTCACAGCAAACTATAACTGGTGGTTTCTGGGCTTCTCAACCAGACCTTGATGCCAGGAATGTACCTGATGGTTAGTTTGACATAAGCTAAGTACATGCCAGCTTAGGTGAGCTCACATTTGTCCTCACCAGTATGTATGTATGTATGTGTGTATGTATGTGTGTGTGTATATGTATGTATATCTTCTTCTCGCACAAACTGTGGAGGTCCAACTAGTTATGCTGATACCCAGGACCATGCTTTGTGTCTGTACGTCTCTCTGGTGATAAATGTCATTCTGCAATTCTGGATCATTCTGCCTCAATTTCTTCCGTTTCATGGTGCCTTGCAGTTGGTCCTTTCATACTAAGCTAGGTTATGCCAGAACACAGCCCAGAGATATGAGCCTCTCATGCTGGTGACGCCGTAGAAGATCTGAACAGTGGACAGCGATGGGGAGGATCTGATTAGAGAAAGGGAAAGAATCTTGTCTGCAATTTTTCTATGTATCACTATTTGGGATGAGATGTCAGGTGTGACTGTGGCCGTGGTAGTTACCCTATAGGCAGTAGCCCTGACAACTGCCAGGGAATTCTAGTGGTTGAGCGATAGGCTAGGATGCTCACCAGCGCACACAACTCCTTCACTGAGGAGGATATTCTCTCGTGGTGCAGACCAATGAGGCACGCAGACTGCATTCGCTGATGAATTCAATCAGGCAATCGACTCGACTGTCTCTCAATTATCATTTTCTCTTAATTATAAAATGCATCTTTCCCCTTCTCGGCACACATCTTAACATTTCTGAAATAGGCACGGGTCTGAAAATAGATGTGCATATTTATTGTGAAGTTCCACTTTTTTTTGGGGGGGAGGCAACTAATGAATCAAGGGTGTATCTTTTAATCAGTGGGAAATTAAAATCGAGGAAATAGGGTAATCACCAGAGTTGATTTCCCATTTTGACGGCACATAGATAAGATTATTGTGAGGAGATGAGGACACCTGTGCTTACTCTGGGACGCGGAACTCCTCGCAGATAGCCTCAGTGGGCCTGCAGGTGTGCTATGGGGTTTGATGCCATTGGATGCTCATGAAACTCGCAGAAATGCAGCGTGCTCAGCCCATCCCTCCTTTATAACTGTTGTGAAGGATCACTTTGGGCCCAGCCTGCTGTTGACATCTCTGTTGACTGGGTCAGAGAGGAGCAGGGCACTGGGGTACTTGCCTCAGCTTCTGAGTCCTGCAGAGAAGCCTGCAGCTCACACTTCGGCCCTCGTTTCTGTACCTGGCCTGCTTGTCTTTCTCTTGTGAATAATTTCATGCGTCTGCTTGTCCAGGTTGAAGGATGCCCAGATAGCTGGGGAAACATTATTGATCACTACAAAAGAGCCATCTTCCCAATACAGAAAGGCATCTTCTGAACAACTTAGGGGCCAGATAAAATGGCAGAGCAGAAGGGGTCACCCCTCTTTCTCTTGGACTGGGGTTTCAGTCTCTTCCTCCCAGAGCTCCTGTGTCTCAGACTTTCAGAACTAGTTAAATACCAGCTTTCCTGGTATTTCGGACTTACAGGCCCATCGCCACACTTCTCGGAGAGCCAGGTCCCGTAACAAATGTCCTCTTTTATGTTTATCTTACTGGCTTGGTTTCTTTGGAGAACGGTGACCTATTCATGCTCAATCTCTCTTTCTTGAAAGGAGGGTAGGATATGGGTGACAAGGTGGTGTAACTTGTCCTGAGGGGAGAAAGAGATGGATTATCTGACTAGGCCATGATTGTGGAGAACCTGAGCAAATGCCTGAGGCTGCAGGGTCTCCTCTGGGAGGTTCCAGGAAGTGTTTCCTGCCCAGAACCTGCCCTTGGGAGGAGCAGAGGTACCTAGTAGGAGCTGTTTTCCTCAAGCCTGTGAGATACTCAGAAACACTTCAGGCTATGCTGAGACACCCCCTCCCTCCCCCTGCAAGTTCCACATAGTCCTTCCCACGACATCACCCCAACCTCAGATTTGTGGCCATGGACACCTCCGAGCTCTCTAGAAACTTCTCTCTGTTCAGCTTCCTTTTGAGGGTGGGTGTCTTGCTGTGGAGTGGAAAGTGGGTGAGGGATAAACTTCAACCATGAGCCAAAGATGCTTGTTTGGGCGCTATTTCTCTAGAGCAGGGAGGAGAAACCTGACCGACAGACTGGGTGTTACTGCAGCTGCTGGCGGAGAACCAGAGGCAGCCCCATGGAAGGATCGCCCCCACCCCCACTCATTGTCTCAGAACAGCCCCAAGGAGATCGATCAACCTGCCTCTCCGATTTGTAATTTCACTTAATGCTATTAAGGGGGCAGTTTGGGCCATTTGCTGGAGAGGGCTGGAAAGGGTCCAGAATCTTCTGCTAATGAATCCCAAGCATTAATCCCATTAGTCTTCCACTGTCTGCTGCTTCTAACGAGCCTGCTCCCATTTTGCTTCCCCTAGAGGAAGCTCCATGACCCCCAAGGCTCAGGCATATTCCCGTAAGCTAAGGCTAAGTTGGCCTTCCTCACCAAGCCAGTATCGCCAGAAAATGATGAGGCAATTGGATGGTCTGCCATACTGGGCAATAAAGGCGGTGCTCCAAGAGAACCAGAGTCTGTCTCAGTTTGAAGAGGGCCAGGTCATCAGGGATCCCTCCCCCTTTGCCTCTACAACAAAACTTGAAAGAGCACCTCCTTCATCTATCTCTTTTCTGCAGCATCCAACTTCTAGGGTAGGCTGGAGGAATCTGCAACCCTCACATTGCAGACAGGTGGTCCAGAGGCCAGACCATTGGTGACCCTGAAGGATAGCACCTCCAATGGACCGTTCCTGCTCTCTAAGTAGTCAGTGCCTTCATCTGAATCCACAAGAGCCTAGCCCGGTCTGATCCCACAAGGCCACTCTTCTAGTATCTGTGCCTAGCACCCCAGGCTAGAAGCCCAAGAATGTACCAGCTGCAGAATCACACCAGCCGGAGAGCGCAATTCCAGCTCTTCTCCGGAGCTGCTGGGAGATTTGGGGCACGCAGCTGTGGATGGTGCTCACAGGTTCTGCGCCCCCCCCTCCAGTTTCTAACAGGAAGAAAAGCTCCATGGTAATCGTTCTGCATCCTGTTCCAAAGCATATGATTTGAGGCACATGTAAATGAGTCTTTCTGTACTTAAAGAACGGGGGAAATGCACTGGAGACTTCTGGGACAATGGAATGCGCGCACTTTTCTCACTCTTTCCTGCTAAGTATAACCTGCACCCTGAACATATCACCCAAGCTCAAGAAGGCTCTGAAAGGCGGGACAGAAGGTATCCCTGGCTTGGAGACTTGGGACCCAGGGATGGCACAGTGGCAAGGTCCTGGGTACTCTCCTTGATTTGCACGCCCTTGGCTTGAGCAGAATATGCCAGCTACCACTAACAGGCCATTTGCTGAGAAACCACAAGACTGAGCACTCCATGAAAAACCGAACCAAAACATCCGCAGAGAGGCAGCCTAGCAGGTCAGAACACAGACAGCATCTGCCCTTAGAGATTGAGGAGCAGCTAAGATTTCTGCCGTCGGTTGGTTGTTACATGTTGTTCCAGCACAGTTACTAGAAGTATGTCTAAGAAAGCAAAGTCTTAGTAATAAGTTACCCACAGCTGGTGTCCGTGCAGACCACTGGGAAAGCCTGGTTCCTGCCTTCACTGACCAAGTAACAGCACCATGCCCCTCCTCTGCCAGGTGGTATTATATGAGGCCTAGCAGACAGTCAGGGCTTCTCCCAGCAGTCAAGAGTAACTAATCCACCCGACCACTGTGCTAAGGGAGATCAACCCTCACTCCAGCCAGCAGAGGTGAGGAATCATCCCTGGCTATCAATGGAAGCTGAGCAGAAAACCAGGCTTCTCCCTAGTCCCACCAGTGACAGTGGCCCACCTCCCACCACCCATCGCCCTGTCGAGTCTGTGTCCGAGAAAGCAGTGTAAAATGGAAGGTTTGCAGAAGACAAGGAGCCCCATAACATAATATGAAAAGGCTAGGGTCTCAATAAACCTCTTGCCATACAAAGAATCAGAAAGATATCAAACCAAATTGAGAGTGGGTGGGGGAGAAAGTGGGTGGGCGCTGGTACTGAGATAACCCCGCTGCTAACAGCCTAGCACAGATCCTGAAGTACAGTAAATGCTTCGGTATACAGTTACAAGCACACTCGAATGCAACCAAGGGGCAAAGCCTCAGCGAAGAAATAGATCTTCAAGAAAAGCAAGGAAGTTTGAAAACTTAACAATATATCCCCCAGATAGAAAGGCTCAATGGATGGACTGAAGGCAGAAGACAAGAAGTAGAAATTATCAAGAAAGAAGAAAGAAAGACAGAAAGACAGAAATAAAGACAGACTGACAGACAGAAAAAGAGTCTTTGACTTGGAGATAAAGCAACCAGAATGACTACATCTAAAATAACTGAGAAAAATCAAAATGGGGAAAAAATGGCAGGGCCTCAGAGGCCTGGGGGACTACAGCAAGGGGTCTAAACCCGCATCACCAGAGTTCCCAGGGGGAAAAGATAGAGGTGGAGCCGAACACTGCTTAAACCCTGATGGCTGGAAACACCCAAATTTAACAAGATCCATCAAGCTATAGAATCAGAGCAAACTCTATCAGGACCAACTAGAAAAACTCCATGCCAATATATACCACAATTCAACCTCCGAAACACAAAGCAGCCTTGAAAGGCTAGGAGAAAATGACACGTCACCCATGGGAAAAGCAATTTGGACAGCAGCTTATTCCGCAGCCACAGCCACAGTCTTGGAGGCTGGAGGGAAATTGCACATTTCGCCCAAACACGATCAACCTGCTACCCTCTGCTTAGTGGAAACAGCTGTTGGGAATGAAAGGGAAATTAACTCATTCCCAGTCAGAGGGGGAAAAAGATGAAAGTGGTTATGGGGGCTGGAAAGATGACTCATTGATTAAAAACACAGGTGGTCCTTGCTGAGGGCCGGAGTTCTGTTCCCGGTAAGGCAAAATACTCATACTCTTAAAAATAAATAAATGCAAAGAAAATATTGTGAATTGTTTTGTTTTGTTTTGCAATGGCTGCAGAGGGCCAGCTCCATGCATGGCACTGTCCCTGGCTGCTGAGTTTGATTGTGGAGACCGCATGGGGGAGACAGTTGTCATCTGCCCTCCACACAAACGACATTAACACGCACACAGTCCACACTCCCAAGGAGAGCGACCGCTGGACGTTTCACAACAGAAGGGAAATGATAGAAGAAAGGATCTTGGACCATCGAGAAGGAAAGAAAAACAACAAAAAGAGCCAAAATATGGGCAGATACAGTTTTCTCCTCTGGAGTTTTCTCAATTATCCCTGACTGTTGAGAGAGAAATTATAGCATGGGCTTACATATTTTTTTTAAATGTGACTACGGAGGAGGTATTTAAGAAAACTGTATTTTAAATAGGAAAGAGAGAGACATAAATATGGCAAGAGTTTGTATACTACATTCAAATTGATCAAATGTGACTACCAGTAGACTCTGATGGGTTATTGTTTGTGATACAATGCCTACAGGAAACCTTGGGGAAGGTGTACAAAGGATACACTCAAAAACATTCAGAATGGCATTCTTCAAAAAAAAAAAAAGTTCAAGTAATACATACGGAAAACATAGAAAAGGAAAACAGTATTGAAAAAGAGAACCCAAGTAGAAAATAAAGACAAAACAGCAGACTTAAGCATTAAAATATAAATAATTGTATCAAATATAAATAGTCTAAATACACTGATTAAAGACCAAGATCGAAACTGAACGTGTAGGTATTTGTCTGTAATCCTAACACCCGGGTGGCAGAGGCAGGAGATTGTCATTATTGGGAGGCCAATCTGGGCTGTATAATGAGTTCTGTGCTAGCCTGGCCGTGCTTCCCTGGACCCTCACTCTCAAGAAGAAACAAGACTGGAAAACGTGACTGACTATGTGTTCTTACTAGAAGTTGATTTCAGGGCTGAAAAGATGGCTCGCAGTTAAGAGCACATGTTGTTCTTACGGAGGACCTGGGTTAGGTTCCCAGAAGAATCTCCACTGGGTCTCACAACTACTGTAACTCCAGTTCCCAGAGATCCAACACCCTCTCCTGACTTTCAAGGGCACAGGCATTCACAGGGTACAAATGCACACATGTGGGAAAAACATTAAAACACATTAAATTTAAAAAACTAAAAATTTTCATTTTTAATACAACAGCGCAGGCAATTTTAAGGCAAAAATGGGGAATGATGCGTTATGCAAAATACCAATCAATATACACGACTATATTAATATCAGATAAAAATACCAAGGACACAAAATGATACTGCTTGATGATATGATAAAGGGTTGGCCCATCAAGATGCGTAACGACTCTAAACACACATGCTTCAAACAACAAAATCTTTAAACCATGTCAAGCAGAAGTCATGAGAGCTAAAGAGAGCAAACAAACCACAATTTTATACTTGTTTTCAACAACAGACAGAAGAACTGGAAAACCAGCATGGACAAAGAGCTTGAAAATACCTTTATCTGTGGACCATTTTAATCGTGAATTTGATTCTCTTAATAACTACCCAGGCTGTATATTTCATATTAGGGGAGCTATAGTGTTTTCCCTAAGTGGTTCATTTCATCTGCATTGTTAAACCTGTGTGTGGAGGGCTCCTCCGTAGCACTCCTTTATTGACTTTCCCCCTCCTTGGTATACACTGTTTTCTCTAAGTCTTCTGTTTCAGTTGTGAGTTTGTAATATGTCCTCTCTCTGAAGTGGAAGTTTGTGGGACGGGGCTAAGACAGCATGGGTTGAAAGCCTTTATAGAAGGCATTTCTATTGCCCAGACCCAAACCCTTACTCCTCAGAACTACTCGATGACTCCAATGCTTTCAGCAACTGAACAGGAGGAAACGTGCTCGCCACAGGGAAACAGACCAACCAAGGGGAAACGACAGCAAAGCAAACCCCATTGTCCACACTTCACCCCCTTCCCTACTTGGCTACAGAACATTGACAGCCAGGCTTACACCCACCCACCCTCAGCACGCGCACACACACACACACACACACACCACATAAACACATACACACATACACACACACACACACGTAGTAGACCATATTTATTTCTTTACAAGTTATTGACTTTCTTTTCCCCCAATCCTCCTGCCTCCTACATGGCAGAAATCCATCAGGTCTCCAGTGACATCCACCTGCTAACACATAACGCTTACAGGGAGTTTCCAACTAGACTTTGATTCTCTCCTGCTTTGTTTTGTTTTTTGTTTTTTGAAACAGGGTTTCTCTGTAACCTTGGGACCTGTCCTGAAACTAGCTCTCATAGACTAGGCTGGCCTCGAACTCACAGAGATCCACCTGCCTCTACTTCCTGAGTGATGCGATTAAAGGTGTGTGTGGGCCACCACAGCCCAGCTAAGTCTCTCATTCTTAAGTGTGAATGAACAATCAAGAATCAACAAAAACAGACCAGTTGTTCTCCCAGGGAGAAAAATGAACAGGGGATGGATAACTAGTTTCCTCACCAACGTGACAAAGCACCCGGCAGAAGGGACTTCAGCAAAAATATTTTGGCTCAAGGGTTTATAGGATACGGTCCCTCTTGGCTGGGAAGGCACAGCAACTGGAGTGGTACAGCTTGCTCAGATCTTCATAGATCAGAAGGCAGAGAGTTCTAGACCAGATGCAAAGGTTGGTGTAACTCACAGGCTCACTAAGAGTGGTTACATCATGACCTAGATCCTATATTCCAAAGATTTCACAGGCCTCCAAAACAGTACACCCAAGTGATCAACTCATAAGCTTATCACAGAGGCTTCATGTTCAAACTATGACAAGAGAAAAAGAAATATGAGATAAATCATAGTGGCAAATGCATAAGAAAACTTTTAAAATCTTGACGTCTTTGGACATATAGGAACATACATTATGTCAGTGGAAGGAAAACAGAACTCTATAAAGAGGAACATTCAGAAAACAAGAAAGAGTCTAATGTGGTGGCGCACCCCTTTACCCCAGCACTCTGGAGGCAGAGGCAAGAGGATCTTTATGGGTTCAAGGTCAGCCTGGTCTTCTACATAGTGAGTTTCAGAACAGCCAAACTACACCGAGAGATCCTGTCTTTAAAAAAGTAAAATAAGAAAGAACTCTTGCAGTTAAATGCATATGTGGCAGAAATTTCAAAAACAGGTTGAAAAATAAAGTTGGGGAAATATCTTAAGCATCAGAATAAAAATACAGCAGATGGAGGAAACAGGGAAGAGTTAAGAAAATCTGAAAGCTAGTACACCATAACAGAAGTTCAGGAAGGAGACGACAGCAAACAGTAGCTATTAGGAGATAAGTAATAGTTAAAAATACACACTGTCTCCAGAGCCCAGGCTGTGTGCCGCCATGTAGACTGTCTGCAGAACCCAGGCTACAGACCACTGTGTCAGCGTCACAGAGTCCAGAACTGTGTCAACTGTCTCCATAGCAAACATACTTCCTGATAGAATGAACAAAAAAGCATACGCAATAGGAAACATCTTCAATAAATTTCCAGACATAGAACAATCTAAGAGTTTCTAAAGAGAGAACAAAGCAAAATGAGAGAGAGAGAGAGAGAGAGAGAGAGAGAGAGAGAGAGAGCAAAAAAGTGAATGAACCAGGGAAGAAACTGGGAGTAAAGAAATCTCTGAAAAATTGTTATTTGGAGGATGAAGAGCTGAAGAACATGAACAGGAGCATTTGAGGTTCTAAAGGTAGCTCCTATCTTCCTCACAGAAAAGGTTTCCCAGTGTTCATCTAAAGTAATTTTTTCCCAGATGATCAAACTATCTGTAGACATTTACAACCCCATCTATAAGGCCAATATTACACTGACATTAAAGTCAAGACAACACACACAACAACTACAAATATCTCTTGATTATGAATGTAAAAATATTCAACCAAAATACTAGCAAACTAAATTCAGCAACATATAAAAAGGCTCAGACGTTGTGACTAAATGAGCTTTATCCAGGGAATGTGAGTTGGATTTAGCATATTAAAGTCAATTTAATATAGCGTTGTGTCAACCAGCTTTCAGTCAGTATAATGAAACATCCAAGATAATTAACTTTATTAAGAGGAAATGTTTACATAGCTCACACTTCTGGAGGGGGGGGGGGTTGTCCAAGGTAAGTTGGACACATCTCTCAGGGCCTGTGGCGTGAACGTGGGATGGCAGAGGTAGAAAACGCAAAGCAGAGTGAATTGCTCACCTCCTGGCCTAAAGCAAAAAGAGAGTGACTGATGATCTGGGTTCCCCCAGATCCCCTGGAAAACTACCACTCCAGAGACCTAAAACCATCTCAACACTCCTTCTACCAAAGGTTCCAGCACTTTCCAGTCATGACACCTGACCTAACCTTTAGTCTCTGGGCCTTGTGAAAGTGAGTAAGTGCCTGATTGGCTGGGGGTGAAGTGGGGGATGGGGGTGAGGGGGTGGGGAGTAGCATCACATGATCACAGACTGGAAGACTGCAACCTGCCAAGATCACAGCGCCCCTCAAACTGGTCCACAAATCCAGTACCATCACTATCAGAACGCATATCAAGAGATACATCAAAGCCATCCATTCATCACAGCAGACAAAGAACAAATATGGCGGCAAATGCTGGGGTTACAGCCACCGTGGAAGGCTTGCTGGGCAACCCTGGGATGCAGCTGGAAAGCAGCGGGAACTCTAAGAGCGGACGTGCTGAATAGTTTTGTGTCAACTTGACCCAAGTTAGAGGAAGGAACCCCAACTAGAAAATGTCTCCGTAAGACTGGGCTGTAGGCAAGCCTATAAGGTGTTTTCTTAGTTAGTGATTGATGGGGGAGGGCCCAGACTATCGTGGGTGGGGCCATTCCCGAGCTGGTGGTCCTGGGTCTATAAGAAAGCAGACTGAGACAGCCACAGAGAGCAAGCCAGTAAGCAGCCCCCTCTGTGGCCTCTGTATCAGCTCTTGCCTCCAGATTCCTGCCCTGCTTGAGTTCCTGCCCTGATTTCCTTCAATGGTGGACTGCAATGCAGAAGCATAAGCCAAATAAACCCTCTTCTCCCCAACCTCCTGTTGGTTATGGTGTTTCAGCACAGCAATGCAAACCCTAACTAGGACTGCGGGGCTCAATGGGAAGAAGTTACATTACAGGGGTATATTCTAAAAAGGGTGTTAGACCTCAGACCTTTTCTGTCTTTTTTTTTTTTTTATTCCTAGCTGCCAGGAGATGAGAGGCTCCCTCCCCATGCTCCCACCACGACACAACCTTACCACAGGCCAAAGAAACTAAGTCGATTAACCTTAGTCTCTCACCCGCCCTGTATCAAGATCAGCCTTGCCTCTCCTAATTACCTTGGGTATTTTGTAGAGTGACAGAAAGCTGACTAGGACACCTGCCAACACCACTGCTACATATCCACAAAGGAGAAATGAAACCTCGTATCCACACAGAAACCCATGCTTCCAGCAAGGTTATTCGAAACAGCCAAGAAATGACAGCAGCCGAAATTGCCCCTAAACGGTGACTGGGTAAACAAAATCTGGTATATCCATGCCCCAGAATAGCATGCAGCAATGTAAAAGGACGGCGAATAGAACATATCCCAACAGGAACAGAGATGTGGTACCAAAGTGAAAGAAATCAGTGGCAAAGGACTCGAGGTGTTACATCACTGCACATAAGAGTTCAGTCAGCAAGGCCACAGACACAGAAAGGAAGTCAGCCGTCACCTGGGATGGCTGCAGCCCAGCGCGTGAGAAGAGCCAGAGCAACAGTGAAAGGCTGCCCATGTGGACGGGGTTTGGGGTGAGCTGAAGGTGCCCTAAAATTAAACTGGTTTTGCATAACTCTGAACAACTGAAACCCACTGAGCTATCTGCTTTTAAATGGATGAATTTTCTGGACATCTTCAGATATGCCAGGTTTCAAAAAACTAACATTTATCTTTTCACAAAAACGCTGCTGTTCAAAGGGGGCAGAATGAACCAAGAAAGAGGGCATTATGGTTGATTTGATAGCAACTGGCCACAAATTAGAACCACCTGTGTAGGGAGCCACAGTTGAAGAAGTGTCCTGATGGCATTGAGTGATGTGGAATTGAGGTCGTGGCCAGGGGAGGATCATCTGGCCTTTGGTTGGCCTGACCTAGCTCTTGTCACAAGTCAATCCAATTGTTATTGCTGCTGCTGCTGCCTCCTCCACTGAGAGCCGAACCAGGGTTTCCAAGATTCCATTATGGGCTAGGGACAAGTGGCTCTCCAGGAAACTCTCAGGCTTCAGGTGCCAGCTTGGGACTGCTGAGGCACCCAGCCTTGTGGACTCTTCAACTACTGACTTTAGGTCTCCCCAGTAAGAGACAGCCAGTCTGGGGCAACTCAGTGCAGAGGCACTCGGCATCCAGATGGAGTTAACTACTGGGTTCTCTGCTCTCAGGTGTGATTCTGTTTTTGTTACTATTATAAAACTGACAATTAATGTGTGTGTGTGCGCGGACGTGTGAATTCATCCTATCGGTTCTGTTCCTCTAGAGAACCCTAATACAGAGAGAAACACGGAATTCTGAAAATAAGAGGCTTAACGCAGAAAATAAGCAAAGGGAATTGTCAGATTAGAGGTAAAATGGCTTTCCCAAAACAGTGCGTAACAAGCTTAGGGAGCTACAATTTAGACACGGCAGAGACAGGGGGCTGGAAAAAAAGTGGAAAAGGGCGAAAAGAAACACACTATCTGATGTTGAACACATTGTGACAACTTTTATTGTCATGGGAAGGGAGTCTTTGAGAGTGACTTTAAAGACAAACCCATGGAAAACCAAGCAAGTGGGCACACTTGAGGCAACTGTTTAAAAGAAAAAAGGTTGCTTTACTGTCCCTATCAGCTGTAAATCATACTTCCTTGATCAGAAATGACAGCTGTTGATTCTCCCACCTCACACCCCACACCCCACACCCCGCCAGTGCAGTGTGTGGCAACACTGTATCCTGAGGGTCAAGAGAAGCAGTTATGTGAGTATATTCGGTGACTGGAAACTAGGTGTGTGTGTGTGTGTGTGTGTGTGTGTGTGTGTGTGTAAATGACTCTAACCCTAACCTCCCAAGAGGCAAATAAAAGCCAAGAAACACCCGGGTGATCTGCTGCCTGGAGATAAAGTGGGGGGGGGGGCTGGAGACACAGGGTCAGGGACGACACCTGACTGACTAGAAGCTACAGACAATAGCTGAAAGCATGGATTCTAAGAAGGAATTCAAACAGTAGGGCGGAGAATCTAATTTTCCCCCATTCCAGATATAGGGTTACTTTTAATTAAAAAAAAAAACTAAACTAAAGAACAATACTCATACAGGAGTCTGTTTTGTTTTGTTTTGTTTTGTTTTCTCAAGACAGGGTCTCTCTGTGTAGTCCTGGCTGTCCTGGAACCCACTTTGTAGACCAGGCTGGCCTCAAACTCAGATCCACCTGATTAAAGGCATGCACCACTGCCACCAAGTCGGCTTTACACACAAAGTCCTGCCTTCCATCCTCTGCACCACATACACTGGGTACTGTGGTGCAAGTCTGTAATCCCAGGACCCTAGAGAGAGAGAGACAGGAGGAAGCTCCAAGTCTATTCTCCTCTACTATTTTTTTTATCAAGTTCAAGGCCAACCTACGCTCTGAGATTGCGTCTCAAAAAACAACAAAGCAAGCAAACAAAACCCCCACTATGGTGGCAAAGCTACTGAAGCCAGCCTCCCCAGACAGCTCTGCAACTGTAGCGTTTCAGCCTGCATTCCCTGAACTGTTCTCATCAGCCTCCCTATAATTGCCGGGGCCCCTTGACCACCTGTGCCCGTCCAGCTCACCCGGCTTTGACATCAGCACGTGCTTCTCCTGCAGTCTTCCAGGTCTGTTCTCTATCTTGACCCTTCCTTCTGCCTTGGAATCCCAGACACGAGCTGGGGTCAGCTAAATTACCGTCTGTCCTCCTCAGCTAATGAGTCTGGTCCCCTCAGCTGCTCCACTCGCCTTGTTCATTTTCTGCATCGACTGCAGCAACAGCTGTCACCTCTGCCTCTCCTTGTGCCTTGGGCAGCCCTGAGCGCAACTGTCCAGAGTGGCCTGGCACATGGGCACCATGTCCTCTCCTGAGAGTCAGATGTGCATTTGCTAATGAAGTCGTAAGACATACAGGCTCAGCAGCCGCCACTCACTCCCATCACTGAGCCCATGAAGCTAAACTCTGTTGCCAAATCTCCCCATGCCTGAACTCATGTGTGACAGGTGTTTTAGCACAGAAAGGCAGCATGTTTGTAGACATTTTTTATCTTCCTTTCATTTTGAAAAAAAAAAACATTTTAATTCATCTGTGGATCAAAGGCACTACCAACAGAGTTCAGGCAGAAGTTCTCAGGCACATGATTGACAGGATGGATACGGGCCTCCCTGACCACTGACGTCACATGGAGGGCCACAGTTGGCCTGACCATGGTGTGTGGTGTCTAACATACATTTGAGAAGTCCAGAAGAGGACTCTGATGCCTTGTATTCTTGCATACGAGCGATGGGTGTGGGAAGGGATGGTCCTGAGTTGTGCAATCTGGGTTACAGTCCCCAAAATGAGAAGTCGATGCCCCCCCCCAAGTCAAGTTCTCTGGGGAGTTTGTGTATCAGCACTGTCCAGGCCAAGTTCTTGAGACCCTCCTATAAGAACCTGAGAGATACCCCAACTTGCCTCTCCTTCTCAAGTTGTTAGAGGGCTGACTTGTGTTTTTATCTTTGTATTATCTTTTCCTCAAAGTTTTTTTTATCATTTGTCAAAGCCATGAAACCTCTCAATATTTTAATCCTGCAGAAGTCAAGGCTAGCTCCCCTCCTCTCGTATGTTACTATAGATTTTGTCTTTAGCAATGAACTGTGCTCTTTCTGTTAAACAGGCAAGGTCTCCAGCCAACACACTACCGCCAGCCTTCTCCCTCCAGGTTGTAAACACAGACAGGTGAGGCAGGAGAAAGCCAAGGGAAACTATGATGACCCAGGAAGGGATGTTGGGGAGACAGACAGGTCCTTCATCCCAGGTTTGGCCCTGTCCTGCCCACTACAAGATAAAAGACTTTACTGATGAAGACAAAATGGTTGACAGAGATGATATGATTCCCTAGAAACTTCTCAAAGATGGCAAAGAATAAATTAACTGTGCTCACGGTCCCCTCCCAAGGGGAAGTCTAAACAACGCCCTACAAATCCACTTTACGATTTTGCTTACAAAAGAAAATTCTTTAAAATTTTTCCTGGGTTCTTAACTACCTTTAGAGAAGTAATGAGAACCACCCCAACCCCCTGGACCCCATCTCTATGCTTCACTGCCACCTCCCTTGCTTTATTCTTCCCTCTTGTGCCCCCCTTTCTGCCTGTAATCAACCTAACTCAGTTTCATATGGGCTCCCCTTGTTTGCCACCTCCAAGTGGCGAGTTCAAGTGTTGCTTGGGTGGAGGTCTCTGCAGGTACAACAAAATACCCATATACATAAAAATTTAAAAATAGAAGAAGTCCCACATTCCTCAGGTCCTGTTTACAAGAACGGGGACTGGCTGAGAGGGCCTGGGCCCAGGAGAGGTAACTGGGAATTCTAAGAACCACCTTTTTCAGTACTTAATTGTTCCATGTGATGGATCAGGGCCAGGGATGCGCAGCTGCCATGAGAGCCCAGTGTGTTTGTTAACCAGCGTCTTTATCAAATCTGTAGCTCTGGGCAGTACGGCATCTACCTGCTGCTCTCAGAGGTAGAAGCAGGCTATGCTGAGTTGTATACAAAAATAAGCAAACTCTCTTTCTTTGGGATTCAGGAAATGCCAGGCTTGGCACCTAAGTGGAGCCTACTGAAACAGAAGAACAGAGAGCTAGGAGCTAAGGTCCCTCACTCTCTTTTTCCTGTTGCCTGGATAAAATACCAGAAGCAACTTAAGGAAGAAGTTCACAGTTCAAGGCACCTCCAGGGTTGAGGGGAGGTCAAGGCAGCAGGAGTCTGAAGCGGCTGGTCACATGACACCCACAACCAGGAAGTGAAGTGCTGTGGATGGATGCCTGCTGTTCCTCAGAGCCCTCTCTACTTCCACAGTCCAGGATCCCAGCCTGGGAATGGTGCCACCCACAGGGTACAGAAATCCCACCTTAACTGGCACCATCAAGATGATCCTCCACGGGCACACCCAGAGGCCCGTCTCCCGGATGATTCTAGACTCAGTCAAATTGATGATGAACACTAACGATCACGCTCATCAACCCCCTCTTATACCACCTGGTGCTCTCACTTGGCAGGCAGGGATCCCAGAATTGTGTGGCGGATTAATTACTTCTTCGGGAGAGGGACAATACTCACGCCAGCCTACTGGATGCTTCCTTCCGGAGCAGAAGAAAATGGATTGGAGCTCTTAAACCAGACCACAAAGTGACAGTCACTCCACTCTGGGCTCAGCTCAGACATCGGTCTTCTGTGAGACCTGACCCATGGCCTTTGCCAAGTGGTCTCCTCATTGTGCACATTCGTGTAAATGTCTCTGTCTTCCCCACCTACAGCAGGTGACGGAGTGCCTGGCATGTCCCCTGTTGTACTGCCCATTTGTACAATGAAGCCTGACCCTGGGGTACCCGGCCCCCACTCCACCCTGCCACCAGCCCAAATCAGTGAGTTTAGCGCTTGGCATAAAGTAGCCACCCAGAAAAATGTTAAGTTGAACAAAGGAAAGCAAATGTCTGTCCTCCTATAGAAATGTTCAAAGACCACATGCAGGAGACCCCACCTGCACCATGCAACGCTGCCCTCCACTAACCAAGGCCAATGAGAGAAATTCATGACACACCTCTGTGGCTTTCCCTCAGTCTGACTTGGGTTGGAGAAGCTTCCTATGGGACAGGGAAGCTGGGGTCGTCTCCTGAAGTCTCTCAGCAGCCACTGTCTGGTACTAGCAGTGCCCGCTCCCATCCCTCCTACTCAGCATCACTTCTCACACTGGCACCAGTGGTCTCTGGTGAGCTGGCCTGGGGTGAGAAGCCGTGGACAAACAAGCCACAGGCCTGCCTTCTGGAAACTTTCATGCTACAGGGAGACAGACAATACGATTCAACACAGAACAGGCCAGGTGGTGGTCAGACTGGGGAAGGGGCTGAAGAGAGCCAGGGTCAGTGTGATACACATGTGGGGTCTGCCCAGCCTCCTGCTCCTCTTGACAGCTTCCAGCTGGCTGCCTTAGCCCTACCACCTGTCATGCTGTCCCCAAAGCGCCCTCCCTCTGTCCTAGCATCCTGCTGCTGTGACAAAATGCCCGAAGAAAAGCAACCTAGCAGAGAAAGGGTTTGTTTGAACCCACAGATCCGATGTATAATCTATCGCTGAAGTGGTCGCAGGTAGAAACTTTATCACATCCACAGTGAAGGCCAGAGAGAGAGAGTGCATGTTTGCCTACTACTCAGCTCACTGGCTCCGTTCTTATACAAGCCCAGGGGATGGTGCCGCCCACAGTGGACTGGGCTGTATAACACCAATTGATTGTAATCGGTCACCACCACCACCCCAGCTCCAGATATGCCTGCAGGCAAATCTGACCTAGATGATCCCTCCTTGAGACTCCCTCCTCAGAAGCTTCTGGGTTGTGTCAGGTTGAGTTAATACTAACCATCACTCCCTATCAATCCTCACCGACCATCAGTCTCCGTATCTAACCATCAGCGCTCCATACAGCTCCTGTTGTCTCTGCTGCCTGCAGTACTGCGGCTCACCTCCCTGAGAGTCACCTGCTCTGCACGCATGCTCTGACCGCCCTCCTTCAGGAGGCAACACTTTCTTCATCTTGCTCTGCTCTGTTTTCCGAACAACATTTGACCCCTTAGAGCGCAGCGCACAGCTCACCTGTTTATTGTATCTATTGCCCTGCTCCCTTTGGTAGGGTTCATTGTGGGAATGGGGGTCCCTCTGGCTCCCCAGTACTTTTCACGGGTCTGGGCTAAGGCTGATCACAGAGTAAGTGCTCGACATGCCCTTGTATACTCAATCCAGAAGCAGGTGTCCACCATCTTTCGGGTGCTGCACTTTAGTGAGTGAGACGATCCTATATGATGGTGGGAGGCCAGGGGAAAATGTCCTCACTTCCTGGTGAGCCATTTGGGTCTAAAGCTGATGGAAAAGGATGGCCACATGGTTTGGACTCTCCCTGCCACTTTGACCCTCTGCTCGCACAGAGGTGGGAACCTGAAGTGGAGCACAGATAGGGTGGCATGGAAGAACGGGAGGAGGGCAGCAGCCGGTGTTGGCAGAGGCCACTTGTTTGTTCCCAGCCTCCCAGACCTGAAATAACCACACAGAAACTATATTATTTGCAATACTATTTGGCCAATAGCTTAAGCGTATTTCTGGCTAGCTCTTACATCTTAAATTAACCCATTTCTATTATTTTATATTTTACCATGAGGCTTGTGGTTTACCAACAATGTTCCGGCTGGAGGCTCATGTCTTTTTCCTCCAGTGGCTCTAAGGCTTCTCCCTGTCTCTGCCTACTCTCTCCTCCTCTATCTGCTTGGAATTCCCGCCTTGCCCTATTCTGCTCTAGAATAGGTCCAAGTAGCTTCTTTATTAACCAATGGTATTCCAACATACAGAGGGACATGCCACATCAGCCCAGGATAGGGCACAGAGGGATGGGCCTCAGGTGGGTCTGGGCTGAGGTACACAGGCGGGAATCTCCTGTAGAAGCTAAGGGAGGGAATCCTTGCCCTATTCACTCCCAGAAACTTTGTAATGTACCTGGCAATGCCACCCTGACAACAACTCTCCTGGTGCCATTGCAGCTGCCTGAGAGAATTGACTGTCAGGATGCCTAATGAGAGACCCAGAGAACATAGGGCATGTGCCTGTGTGTGTCTGTGTGTGCCCGTGTGTGCCCGTGTGTGCCGTGTCTATTCTATGTGTGGGGTTATTTGTGGGTTCTTTGCAGGTTTTCACTTTCAGCAGCTCCATATTCTGAGAGCCATATCTCCTCCTCATGTGCCACCTCCGCTGTCCCTGAGTCTGGCCAGAGGTCTGGCCTGTTCTCCCAAACAGTGCTTTTCCCAGCTCTCTTTCCTCCAGCTCAGCGCCCACCCTGCCAGGTCCGGGGGCCTTCACTGTGACCCACTCCAAACACCCAGTTTCTCCACTGCCAACAATGTTCCATGGGGCCAGTCAGAGCAGAGCCCAGGGCACCCTACTTCTTTCCTGTTTCCCCCCACTTCTGAGTATGAAATTATCCATTGAGCAAATCAATACCTCATCAGCCTATCCACCGCTAGTCCAGATTACACCACAGCACCCCAGGCTGGACTTAGAAATCCTGCCTTCCCCGACCTATCCTTCCATGCAGCGTCTTTGGGATAGAGGTGGCCACGATGCTCCCAGTCGGGACCTTCTCCCCTGCATGCCCCCTCACCACTGCCCCTGCTTTTCAAGTACTAACCCTATCTGATTGTTTTGTCCAGGGTCCATCACTGTCTTCGTGTCCAGTGTGTTCTTCAAGATCTCCTTCTGTTCCCAGCCTGGCGAACACTGAGAACTTCCTGGGCTTGCGCTCAACTGTCTTGTTGCAGACAGTTCACAGTGAGAAGCAGACAGTTTGCATTTAATTGCACTCCATTTGCCTCATTGTGGCAAGCTCTGTCTCCCCTCAGAGTGGTTCAGCCGCAGAAGGGCAGGACGTGAGCTCCCAGGAGCCCTTGCCACGACAAACAGGATGCACTATGGAAGTTTCTTGAACCTGCATTCCCCTTTTCTCTTAATCCAAACTACCTCTACCTCTGAGCCCTCAGTAACACTTTTCCCCTGGCCCTCGGAGATTAGGTGCCCCTAAGACCAGGCTGGCAACAGTCCTATAAGTGATTAGAGGGAATACAGACAGCCTGCTACGGCATACCAGGCTGCCGGTGTCGACACTGCCCCCAAGAACAGATGACAGAGAGGTAAAGGAGTTAAGGGGCTCAAGGCAGGAAGGTAGAGGATCCACCTGTCTAGCTCTGTACGGTTTCCCAAGCACGTTCCCATCATTAGCGCACTGACCTTCAGCCATCCAGGAGATACTAGTAGACAGAATGATTAGTGTGGTGTCCTAGCGATGAAGCGTGTTCTCAGGAGGGAGTGGGCAGCCATGTTCCCATGGTGGGGTAGGACAGGCTTGGGCTCCCATGCAGATCCCGAGACGGCACGTCAGGGCTCTTCAGTTCCTGTCATGGGACTCACACTGCAGCTGTGGGGAAGGCCGAGTGTTAAGCCTGACTCGGCTACCTGCCGCAGGCTATTTACACAGCTTCAATTGATTTCTTGTAACCTGTAATTATGCTGCTGATTTTTTTTCCATGCTCCATTTGTGTTTTCCTCTCCAGCAGGCTACTACAGGAAAAAGAGTCTTGAGAGGACGATGGGGCTAGAGAAGCTGAGTGTGGCTCCAGGACGGGAGGAGGGGGGTCCTCGAGGCTGTATGCTTTCTCACCACCACCTCCCCTCAGCCCCATCATCCCCCCCTCCACGTGTGTGTGCGCATGCGTGTTTGTGTTCATGTGTGCATGCGTGTTTGTGTATGTGCATGTGCGTTTGTGTGTGTGCATGTGTTCGTGTGTGTGTGCGTGTGTGTGTGCATGTGTTCGTGTGTGTGTGTGTGTGTGTGTGTGTGTGTGTGTGCATGTGTTTGTGCGTGAGTGTGTGTGTGCTCATCCAGGGGTTTTCCCAGGTCTGCCTCTGCTTCTGGCCCGAAACCTGCCTGTGGAGTAGCATCCCTACTTCTTAATTCTCCTTCTCTCTGGAACTGCACATCTGTCAGAACGATGACTGGAAGAAGTAACGCCACAAGGAAAATTGTTCATCTACCCCTTCCTCCCGCCCTCCCATGCTGTGGCTGGAACCCAGCTAGGCAAACAGTCTTCTACAACACTATACCCACAGTCTCTCGACTGTTAATTTTCTAAATGAGGATGACACAAACCCATCTATGAGCCTAGCTGGGAAAGAGTCTGCTGTATTTTCTAAACTCTTGAGTGTATGGAATGGCAATGACTCTTTGGCTCTTGACCAAACTACAGCCAGCCTCCCCTGGGTTCACTGCCCCATAGTGTCAAGGTTCCTTCTCCGTTCTTGTAGAAGGCCATTTAAACAAAAGCCCTGCTCAGACACTTCCATTTTTTTTTAAACAACTTCAGTAATTTGCCTCAGCAAATCAGTTCAGCCAGAAACCTTCATTTTCCCCACACACTGGCAGCCCCCCATCTTTCATTATCCCCACCTATGCTTTTTGGAGGCACGGCTGAGCCCAGTCCCTCTCCCTTGCAAGGCCCCGTCACAGTGGCCCTAGGGCCATGGGCCCCTTGATTCAAACCTGTCTTAGCACCTGTAACAAGCATTTAGACTGCCTGTTTGTTTTTTTTCTTTCTTTCTCTTTAACAAAGATAACCAGCTACTCAATTCAGAAAGCTTGGGGAAAGACATTTATAGTTAAACTTTGCCTGTGGACCTTATTCTGCCCGGGGCTTAGCCTCATCTGGCCTTTGAATTAAGCATGGTTTCTACATTTTTATTTCTGGTTTTTTTTTTTTTTTGGGTGAGCAGTTATTTATTCACCCTGGTATGAAAATATTTCAGAACAATGAAATAATAGGTTCCAGAAGCAGGTGGGATTCTAGTAACAGCTAAGTATGTACAAATTTATAATTATTAAGAAGACATGGTAAGGTGATGTTATTCTCGCTGTAGAGGTGCCAAAAGGCATGGCTAACATTTTCTAGCATTTTACAGTAGGCAGATGTCCCTCAACTTGCGGTGGGGTTATCCCCATAAATACACATACATTAAGGATATCATAGAAAATACTCTGAAGACATCTAAGCCAACAAAACCAACAGCTTAACAACATGATTGTGTCTATACTTCCGAGTGGCTGGAAAAGAATCAAAAGCATAGTAACATTTTGTGACATGTGAAAATTCTGCATAATTCAGTTTTCATTGTCCCTAAATCAAGCTCATCGGGGTGTAACTCGTGCTGGCTTCCATGCCGTCCCGAGAGGTTCTGATCTCTGACAGCACAGCCATGTAACTGCGACAGACTGCGCATGGCCTGCAAAATCCAAAATATTTACCCTCCAGTCCTTTAAAAAAAAAAAAAAGCTGGCTATGGCCAGACACTGCTGCATGCCTGGAGTCCAGGCAAGACCTAGTCCAGGCAAGGCACCAGAGCTACATATTTCTGCAAACCCAGGGTGTACAGCTCTGTCTATAAGGGAAACACTGAATTTTCCAAGAATGTAATGGACAAGTTGTTAATCATACCATCAAAAATGGATACAATGGCCAGGCGGTGGTGGCACACACTTAATCCCAGCACTCAGGAGGCAGAGGCAGAAGGATCTCTGAGTTTGAGGCCAGTCCAGTCTACAGAGCAAGTTCCAGGATAGCAAGAGACACACATAGAAACCCTGTCTTGGAAAATAAAACACAGTAAGAAACAAACAAAAAACTGACACAAACTTACAATTCAATAATTTTTTTTACTGTGCTGGCTAGTTGGGGTTTTTTTTTATTGTTTTCTCTACTTCCCTCCCTTCCTCCCTGTTCCCCTTCTACCCTCTTCTGTGACCCCCACACTCCCAATTTACTCAGGAGATTTTGTCTTTTTCTCTTTCCTATGTAGATCCATGTATGTCTCTCTTAGGGTCCTCTTTGCTGTCTAGGTTCTCTGGGGTTGTGGACTACAGGTTGTTGGTTTTTTTTTTCTTTACTTTATGTCTAGAAGCTGCTTATGAGTGACTACATATTATGTTTATCTTTCTGGGTCTGGGTTACCTCACTCAATATGGTTTTTATCTAGATCCATCCATTTGTATGCAGATTTCAAGATGTCATTATTTTTTACTGCTGTCTAGTACTCTATTGTGTAAATGTACCACATTTTCTCGTCTGACTCCAATTAAATAAATTTTTATTAAAAGCAAGGTAGTAAAGAGATCCCATCACTAATTCTTTTTAAATTATTTTTGTTGATTTTATTGAGCTATACATTTTTTTCTGCTCTCCTCTCTTCCTCTCCCCTCCCCTTCTACCCTCTTCCATGGTCCCCATGCTCCCAATTTACTCAGGAAATCTTTTCTTTTTCTTGTGTTTTTCTACTTCCCATGTAGATTAGATCACTTTCTAATTCTTGACTGCATCTTATTAGTGTCTGTTCTCTTGAGGTTGTTTAGATCTATGGTCTCTGTGTGGTAGAAATAGCACGTAGCACTTAATAGGTTTTCTTTAGCCCAATAATAGGTTTCTCTACTGATGCAGTAAAGCCAGATCAAGCCAAACTGGAAAAGTAAAAGAACGAGTTTATCTAAGCAAAGCAATTCCAGGGTAGTTTCTCCATCCCCAGAGATGGAGGCTGGAGAAGTCACACCCCCAAACTAAAGCAGGGAGGGGTGATGGTGTGCTCACCACAAGCTGGGGTTGTGCCCAAGTATGGCCCCAAACTGAACGCTTTAGGCAGGGACTTGGGCTGCTGGAAACTTCAGAGGAGCAAGTACCACATCTGCCAAGAATATGGAACTGGGCTTTTTGGTGCTTTTTCTTTGTTAGAGAGTCTCCAAAGGGGCAGGGTTTGGAAGGGGGAGGGCTTCTCAGACCATGCAAGAGTGAGCTGGAGTTTCTGACCGAATAGCGCTCTGTTACTGCCCCCCTCCTTGACTCTGCACCCGTGGTATCGTATTTGGTATACTGGCCATGGTGGAAACATTTGCACCTTGGCAACGACAAACTCTATGAATCAGACATTGCTCCCTCTCATATCTGCTGGTCAAACAGTTATGAGTCACTATTGGGGCCAGGACCCCTTTGGCTAGGGGGACTCACAAGGGAGACAGGGCAAGTGAATGGGGATGACAGGGACAGAGGCTTCACCATGGGCTTCAGAAGGGATCATCTATCCTAGGACTACTGGCCCACAGAGAAGAACATTTGGGGACTCAGACTCCAGCAATTTTCCCAGAACCCCTACAACCATAGTGTCCATAGCCATCCAGTGATCCCCAGCTTTCCGTTATACTTACAAAATGCTGAAATCTGAAGGAGACAGCTGTGTAAAAATGGGGCCACTAAGGTTTATGGAGACAAATGGCTTGCCTGAAGCCAAGCAGTGGCCAAACCTAGGACACTTTCCTCCCAGCAGATGAGGTCTTCCCAGAATGGAGATGTTGTCTTTTCAAGTACCTGCGGCTTCCCATGTCCTCGCCTGCCCTCCTTCTCCTGGTCTCCCAGTCATCTCCTCACACGATCTTCCTTTTCCTAACAGGGAGCGTTCCGCACTTGACATGCTTGGCGTCCAGGTAGGTGACTGACCGTGGCTTTGGGAAGTGCCAGGAGGCTGTGCTGGAGAGGGACGTCTTCACTTTCTGATGAGAGGACTGGACATCTTGACTTGTGTGCTCCTTCAGGAACAGCATAGGAAGCTGAGCACAGGGAACCCGGGGACAGCATTCCGGAGCGATCCTCCCAGAAAGCACGTGCAATGATTTTATGTCCTCGTCCGTTCAGTACTATGCAAAGCAGTGGGCATTTAAAAGTCATGTTTGGAAGACACCCAAGAGACGGTCACATCCAGAACTGCACTTTACAGATGAGGAAGCGGGGGGTGGAGAGAGAAAATTATCAGAAAAGTTAGGTTTGTGGGTGAAAGCTTTGTTTCTCGATCCAGCTGGACCCTGTGAGGTCACGAGCAGTGTACGCCTCCCGCTTGCCCACGGCTCCTCCTACACGTGTGTCACTAGATGGGTGACTGCTTTTGTGCGCTAGTCAGACGACTAGCTTTGGCGAGTCCTAGATAGCTTCAGGAGAGACCAGCTCACCAGGACGACTGAGTCATGCCGAGCCATGATCACCAGGTTGAGGCAACAAGCCGTGCCTCCCACCTTTGGGGAGAAGAGTCAACCAAATGTTCGGTTGGCCACCTATGACTAGTGACGTCATCCGCGTCTATGGAATGAAGTAGCCAAAACCTCCAAAGGACAGAGCTCAGAGAAGACAGGGTTCATGGAGCTTTGGAGGAGCTGAACACCTGGGGACTTCCGAAGGGCCACATATCTCAAGAGGGCCTGGAAGCGCTACACCTATCCTACACACCTTATCCTGGTGTCCACACCCCAAGCCCTGAGACACCCCGTGTAATAAACTGCTAGCTGACAGCAGTTCCCCCCCCCTCAATTCTCTGAGTTGTCCTAGCAAATTAACCCAGCCCTAGAGCTGGGGTGGAGCTGCAGCTTGGATGTGGAGCGTGGGAACACAAGCTGCACCTGAGGCTTGGAGGGAGGCTCCAGAACACTGAGGGGATTTTGTGAGACCATGCTCTCAACTTACAGCGTCGGGTGCTCTCTGCTTCAATTCAGGGCTGAATTGAAGCACAGAACCTTCAGCATCTGCTGAATAACTAGTTGGTATGAAGGGAAGAAACCTATACATCTGGCCACAGAAGTATGCTATGGTGAAAAATTGTGTGTGTGTGTGTGTGTGTGTGTAAGTATGCGCGCATATGTGTGCATCCATGCATGCACATGTGTGCATATGTGTGTACGTTTCCAGGCCAGAGGTCAATTGGAATACCCTCCTCTATCCCTCTTTTTTACAAGAGAGTCAGCGAACCTGGAGCTCACCAATTTGGCTAGACTAGCTGCCCAGAAAGCCCCCAGATCCATCTGTCTCTCTGGCGGCTGGTTTACAGATGCATGCTGCTATGTCTCTTATGCAGGTGCTGGGCATCTTAACTCAGGACCCCATGCTAAACAGAAATCACTTTACCCACAGAGTCAACTTCCCAGCCCTGAGAACATTTTTTTTATTCAGACCAGCTCTTCTTGAAGTTTCTTCTTTCCTAAGAACAGAAGTAGAACTTTGTCTCCACACTCCATTTGAAATTTGTGAAGCCATTATTATTTTTAAAAAATTATCTATTCCAGGAACTACGCTTGACACCATGAAATGAACTCTGTAAACACAGTTCCTGCTGTCCGAACAGTCCAGCTGCAGCTTAACCTTGAGGAATGGACGTAGAACGAGAGTTTATGTAGGCTTAGACAACCAATAAATGTCTAGAATGTGCATTCCCTGACTGGTGATATATATAAACGCAAGCTTAGTATGCTACAAAGAGTATGGGCTTGAGAAGCAAAGACCGGAGATCAAATCCTGGCTCTGCTGTTTACAGCTGTGTGGCTTTGGGTGAGTTACTCAGCCTCTCAGAACCCCCGGTTCCTTGGTGGCGTACATTCAATTCCTGGGCATTGTTGGGGAGACTGGAGAGTACCCAGTACGCCCGCAGGGCCTTGGCAGCTGGCGTCCTTATGCTCATGATAGACAACAGTACTCAGTGGGGTGGGAGAGAGTTGGAAGCTTGGGAACTGGGGAGAAATTGCTCACCTACTCGCTTTCCTTGCAGCAACAGCAAACGTTCTCCGTATCTGCCTCTCTCCTCTAACTTCAGAGAGCCCCGGGAGACAAAGCGTTGTCTGCCTTGTTTCACGGGCTAATGAGCATTCATATTTATTTATTCAGTTATGCTTTTGGTTTTTGTTTTTTGGTTTCCGGGCATGTTCTAACTTATAAGAATATAGTGATTATATTATTACTATGCTTCACTTTCATATAACGAAATACCAGAGGCAAGCTAACTTGATAAAGAGGTTTATTGAGTTCATGGTTCTGGAGGTTCAAGGACACGACACTGGCTTTGGCTCAGCTCTGATGGGGACCCTGTGGTCGACATGACGACAGCACATGGGGGAGGAAGATCTCATGTCCTGAAGAAGGGAGCCATAGGGCAGCTCAGAAATCAAGATTGATTTTATGAGAATTTGCTCAGAAGCTCCATAAGAACTACCTTAATCTCCTCCAAGGACAGTGCCCCAGCCACCTAAGGAGCACTTGGGGGGGGGGCTGGAGAGATGGCTCAGTGGTTAAGAGCATTGCCTAAGGAGCACTCAGCAGGTCCATCTCATAATGCCCTGCCAACTCCAGCATCACTGCAGCAGGTAATGAGCTTCCAGCATTTGAACCCTTGGGGGCAAACTATTTCTAAAACAAAGCTATGGTGCATTATCAAAGGTTGGTGGACACAGCAGCCCAGACTCTGACTTGGGATTCTCTAAACTGGGTTGTCATTCAGGCTTCACTCACACCACTAGGGCAATCAAGGCCACGACTCTTCAAAGTGTCCAGACTTTAGAGAAGATTAGAGGCAGGACCAGAAAGGGGCTGCTCCATGTTCCCTCATCCCCTAGCTGTCTAGAGCCCTTGGGGGAGGAGCCAGGTCACCTCCCAAGGCCTCTTTCCTTGATGGCCCTTCCTGACTTGGCAGACACTCATTCTGGGCTCGTGGAGGCTCATTCCCATTGGACTCTTGCTTCTGGGATCCGCGCCAGGCAGACTCTGGCATTCACCCAAGCAAAGCCAGAGTGTGACGAGCGGAAGACAAGACAGGTGCTGTATGTCCATAGTGGCATGAAGGAGGTGAGAGAGCGATCAGTCCTTGTGTGGGCGCTGTCACAGCAGGTAGGAGCCGGCTGGAGAGAGAGTGTGTAAAGGGGTGTGCATCTATAGAGGAAGGGCAGCCATTCAGGTGATCACTTCTGGTCAGATTTCCTGAACTTGGAAGCTGGAAGAGGCTCCTATTTGGGTGTACGGATATGCGGATGTGCCTAAGGCTTGGGTGTTTGAGTGCGCTCTGTGTGTTATGAGAGCGGTGGGTGGGTGTGAATATGTGTGTGAGCTGTACACATCCACGACGTAAACAGGAAGCAAAGAGGCTGACGCCGTAAACCGAAGACAGAAACTTCACAGACAAACACTGTTTCCACACTCGAGCTTGTGTGTGTTAATGTTGGGTGTCGCTGTGGTCTGAATGCTGGTGTTTCCCACCCCCACACTGATAAACTCCCAAACATGGCAATCTTAAGAGAAGGGGCTTTGAAAATGGGATAAGGATCCTTAGGAAAGAGATTGAAGGAAGCTGCCTGTCCTTCTGGCTTGTGAGGATGCAGCAATCCTTACTGGCACCATCTTGCTTTCCTGGGCTGTTTAAATCAATAAGGCTCTGACCTTGTATGTCCTAGTCTATAGGGAGTTCCCATGAGAAACCCCAGGCTGGAGGCCTGTGTGCTTTCTAAATCAAATAGATGCATTTTCTTCACAGTTTTGGAGGCTGAAAGTCTGAGATCTTGGAGTCACAGT
The DNA here is from genome assembly GCF_014885135.2 of Alexandromys fortis. Classification (NCBI taxonomy): domain Eukaryota; kingdom Metazoa; phylum Chordata; class Mammalia; order Rodentia; family Cricetidae; genus Alexandromys; species Alexandromys fortis. The sequence goes on along the minus strand of NW_026067940.1, from coordinate 6,025,481 downwards.
CTGTGAGCCTTTGGTAATGGCTGCCAACAGGATGACACGGGGATAGCATCACATGACAGAGTGTATGCAAGAGAGGTCACATGATGAGCATGGAAACACATCAACCTGTCTCTTTTATAGGAACCCACCCTCATGAGAACTAACCCATGCATCAAGATCTAACCCAGTCTCAAGACCAACATGAATCCCTTTATAAAGGCGGTCCTAATCCAGTCATTCCTAGGCCCCACCTTCTGAAGCCCTGCCACTGGGAACCAAGGTTCTAGCATATACACCTTTGGGGAACAAACCATTTCAACCCACAATGACCCCAACACTCATGGTTGTAACCTAAATCACCCAGAGATGCTATCTAGGTTCACATCTCCAGAAAGAGCCTGTGACCCAAGGGTTGAGTAGTCCCAAAGACTGCCATATCCACCCCAGTCCTGTCACTCAATGCACAGGGCCTGCTGCCCAAACTGAACAGTTTACACCAGCATCCTGTATCCTAGGGATAAAGGGGCTGATGGGAAGGACCGGATAATTCCCTTACTGCCTTGCTGTCTCCTGGAAGCTGCGTGCTCACACAGGCTGAAGGGCTGACATCCCTTCTCTACTCATTTCCCTCGGCTTCTGTCTAAAGAGGTACAGAAGGCTGCTGAAACTGACAATGGAATTACCTAGATGCTGGGTTCTGCCAATCTCTATTAGGAACCCGGGGAGAGAGAGTCAAAACCCTGGGACACCCGGGAGCTGTTATTGCAATAGAGCTTGCTACGAGAACAAATAAAACAACCTTTCCCTGAGACACTCGCCCTGGACCCATGGATGAGTCTGGCGTCCAGCCCAGGCTGCAGCATCCACCCTCTCCAGAGTCCAAGGAACCCTGGGGGGTGAGGACCTCACCGCCCAGTGCCACTGACCATTGGTGAGGCTCACCCTTCCCCAGAGGGAGGGGCATGAGGTTGGCTCAAGAACCTGCTTACCTTTTAACCACTTCCGCAAAGGCCAAAGGCTCTGCCAGACTCTCTGACTTACGGACTTGACACTCCAGTTTTGAGCTTTTGGTGAGTTGCCTAGTGGGTAGACCATCTCTCTGATCCTTTCCTCTCCGTAAGTTTTTCCCATTTGTGCAATTTAAAGCTGTTGTGGAACTCCATCTTTTTCCTCAGTGCGTTAAAAAAGAAAAAGAAAAAACAACAACAATAGTCCTGGAGCAACCAAACATACATGCATATGCACACACACACATACACACATACATACATACATACATACATACATACACCACCTAAACTGCACTACTTACACAAAAATTAACTCCAGCTTAATTCTGAATGGGCCAGGTCACATTTGGATCAATCATAAAACGTAAGACTACACAATTTCTAGAAAAAAACATGGGAATTTTTGTGATCTTGGTTAGGTAATAAGCTTTTATATTCCGAAGATGTCATCCACAAATGAAAAAAATGATAAATTAGATATAAAATTCAAAACTTTGTTCTGCAAATGATCCTGGTAATAAAAGGAAAACACAAGCCATAAACAGGTAATAAATGCAGATCATACATTTGGCAAAGTGCTTAGATCCAGAATATATAAAGACCCCTCAGAAATCAACAATAAACTGGGCATGGAGACACATACCTGTAATTTAGCACTCGGGAGGCTGAGGTGGGAGGATAGTGGATTTGAGGCCAGTCTGGACTATACAGTGAGTTAAAGCTAGCTTGGGCTATAAGGTGAGACCCTGCCTCAAAACAAACAAACAAACAAACAAAAAAAGCCAAAAATCCCAAACAAAACAAGCAACAACAAAATTCAACAGTAAGAAGATAAACACTCAAAGACAGCAATAGACAAAAGATCAGAAAAGGCAGTTCTCACAAGGACAACAGCACATGTTTGGAAAAGTTCTCTAGGACTGGTCATTGGAGGGATGTTGGATGGAACCTGCGAATCTGTTACAACGGCAAATAACTAATCGTGAGTAACAGCTCCAGTCCCGGGGAGACCCAGGAGCAGCTGGAGCTCTTGAACCTTGTTCAAGCAGAAGGCTCAGCTTCTTGGACGGCCTCTCTTGATGCCACACACACACTGCTCTATGGTCTACAACTCCATTCTTCTTTGCTCAGTCACAGAAACTTGTGTTCACGCAATTTCTGAGCCGTGGGCATAGACTGCACAACAGCTTTACCTGCGCTTTTGCTGAGCTAGAAGCATCTAGACCTTCTTTAGCTGACAAACACACAGCAAACTGCAGAATGGAATACTACTCAGAAAAGACAAGGGGATACCATTTGACACAGCAGCATCACAATGCTGAACCTTAAATATTCACTGAAAGATGTCAGATCCAAGATGGTAAGAGTCCCTAAACATGATGTTCTGGAAGGCTTAGCTATAGGGACAATAAAAATAGATGTATGGTTGCAGGACAAAGGGATTTCTGGCAGGAATTGTTCTCTATTGTGAATGTGGTGATGAATTCAAGAAGAGCTGCATAAAAGTTTACCAGAAAGTTCAAAGAACCTAAAATATAACATAAGCTAATAAACTGAACTGTGTTATAAATGAATTATATAGCTATACCGAAATAATAGCAGAGATGAGAAAGAAAATAGCTACCCTGAATGATGGAATGGTTTCAAAGGCCTGATGCAGCATCACACTGTGCTCAGAAAATGTCTCCAGGAGCTTTACAAGCCCAACACCAATTCTGTGAGAACTTGTGGCTAGAAAAGCAAGTCCATCATGGTCCTTCTAAGGTGACTATGTTCCACCAGTGATTGCAAGTTCTGAATGAGTGGCCACTGTATATACAGAAATATGTCCATAAAGAAAACATAGGCACAGACTTCAGCTCCTGGAAGCCCCTTTCAAGAACCACCAATACTTTAGCTTGTTTTAACATATGTTTCTGTTTTTAAAGCACCATACCTAACATATATTGTTGATCTGCTAACATTGAACTCACAGCTGACACCTAGAACTCACATCTGTATGAAATTCACCCAAACCCACATATTTTCTCTGCCAGGCACACCACAGCCTGCTTATAGGGAGACTAAGCCACACATTGACACCATGCTTGCAGGCCTCCTAAAGGGCAAAATCACCAATAAGAAACACACACACACACACACACACACACACACACACGGGAAGCATGGTATTAACTACTGCAGAAGAGGACTTTGTTTCTAGCAGCAGAAAGCAGCCAGAGACCTGTTGACCTCAGCCAGGACGGAGTGTGTGAGCTGCAGCTGCTTGGTGCTCTGCTCTGGACTGACAAAGTGTCCTGAGTGCTGGCTATGTGGTTACAAAGGAAGTTTAGTTAGTAGAAGAATTTGCCCTACAGTACCTGAGCTGTGAATAAGAGGACAGGCCGTGTATTGTAGACAATGACAGACCAGGGGAATGAGGGATCCACCAGCCCAACCCGGTGACATCTGTGACACGGGCTGAGCACTGGGCTTTCTGGCGTTGAACAGTGACGAGTCCTCACAGACAGAGGTCCCTTCATTCTCAGACCAAGGGAAAAAACGGAAGCCTAGGAAATGAAGTGACTCCTCGGGTCACCTCAGGTCCTGCCTATTTCCTTTCAAGATCTGAGACCCTAAGAGCTGAGTGTTTGCAGGTGGGGGAATCAGAATCTTTGAAACCCAGGCTTCAGTTTACCTGGATGGTCCATCCTCCCATACCACGGATCTGCCACTAGTGCTGAGTGCTAAGCCTGGTGTAAGCCGCTCTCATTCCAGAGGCGCTCGCTCGGCCAGTGAGCTCACCTAGCCTCATTATTGTGAGTCCTGTGTGCAGGTGTGTGCCCTCTTGAACGTCAGATTCCCATTGCTAACCACATCTTCTTCACTACCTGGTTATCCCAGGGGAATCTCAAACCCAGCATCCCCAGACAGGGCTTTGATGTCCTCCTCTAGCCTGCTCCTCCTACATCCATCCCACCTTAGTCAGTGGTAGCCCTAATTGCTTAGAGAAGGCATCGCCCTCCCACCTCCATCCTACACGCTCTGGAGCCATTTTTTTTTTTTTTGGCTCCTAGGACTTCCTGCCTTCCCTGCTGTCCCCACCTGGAAACGCTGCTCCTGCCTGGGCCCTCTGCCTGCTGCACCCACAAGCTCTGCCTCACACACCCAGCTGAGCAGGAGCTAGAACTGCCCTAAGAAGACACACCCAGCTTCTTTTTTGCATGAAACTTCCCAGCGGCCTCCCTGTTCCTCAAAGCAAAAGCCCAAGTTCTCTGATGACCTCCAAAGCCATCTGAGTGCTGACCGCTCCTCCCCCAACCCGTTTCCCCAGTTCCAGCCTTGTGGCTGCCAACTGCCCTTAAATGACATCAGCTGGTCTGTAAAGCAAAGGACATGATCAACAAGACAAAATGGCAGCTACAGAATGGGAAGAGATCTTCACCAACCCCACATCAGATAGTGGTCTGATCTCCAATATACAAAGAACTCAAGAAATTGGTCATCAAAAGAACACATAATCCAATAAAAACAATGGGTTACAGACCTAAACAGAGAACTCTCAACAGAGGAAGCTAAAATGGCTGAAAGACACTTAAGAAATTGCTCAACATCCTTAGCCATCACAGAAATGCAAATCAAAACAACTCTGAGATTCCGTCTTACACCTGTAAGAATGGCCAAGATCAAAAACACTGATGACAACTTATGCTGGAGAGGTTGTGGGGTGAAGAATGCAAGCTGGTACAACCCCTTTGGATGTCAGTGTGGTGATTTCTCAGAAAATTAGGAAACAACCTTCCTCAAAACCCAGCAATACCACTTTTGGGTATATACCCAAAGGATGCTCAATTGTGCCACAAGGACATGTGCTCAACTATGTTCATAGCAGCATTGTTTGTCACAGCCAGAACCTGGAAATAACCTAAATGCCCCTCAACTGAAAAAGTGATAAGGAAAATGTGGTACATTTACACAATGGAGTGTTATACAGCAGGGAAAAAAAATGACATCTTGAAATTTGTGGGCAAATGGATGGATCTAGAAAACATCGTATTGAGTGAGGTAACCCAGACCCTGAAAGACAAATGACATATGTACTCACTCATAAGTGGCTTTTAGACATAAAGCAAAGAAAACCGACCTACAATTCACAATTCTAGAGAACCTAGACAACAATGAGAACACTAAGAAAGACATACATAGATCTAATCTACATGGGAAATAGAAAAAAAAAAACCAAAATCTCCTAAGTAAATTGGGAGTATGGGGATCATGGGAGAGGGTTGAAGGGGATGGGAGAGGAAGGGAGGGGAGTAGAGAAAAATATATAGCTCAATTTAAAAAAAAAAATCCTCAGCTGGCATTCCTAAGCCAGGCCCGGAACTGCCTGGGAACCCTCTGCACAGAAAGCAAGTCAGGCTTACGCTTCTGGGCTCAGGCTGTGGTGGGTGCTCACCTCCATCAACGTGCTTCTCGAAAAAATCCCCTTTCCAGACTGCATCTTCAGCATCACGCTCTGGTGATTTTCTGCCATTGCTACCTGCAACGATGCATTCATTCGTTTGTGAATGTCTTTTTCAGATTGGAAGCTCACATCTAATTTGTTCACTGATGTATATCCCCTGTATCAAGAATACTGCTTAGAGCATAGGAGGCACTTGGGTTTTTTAATTAATTTATTTGGTTTTCGGGAGGGGTCTCATGCAGCCCTGTCTGACCTTGAGCTTGATCTATAGGCAAGGATGACCTTGAACTCCTGATCCTAATGCCTTCTCCTCCCAAGCCGTGGGACCACAAGCAAGCACACGCTGCTCAGCTGCTCTCGGTTTTTCTCAATGACTGAAGGACAAGAGTGGGTCTGTGTTCTAAGCTAGAATCTCCTACCTTCTGAGGGGTGAAGTCGGAGACCATTGCTGGATATCCCCCTCCCCACCGTCAAAGCAAGCCCTCTCTTAGGGACCCTAGGCGCACAGTTCCATTAAAGCTATAGGGAGAAAACAAGCCAGCTTCTTAGTAGCCTCCATTTGGAGAGGCACAGGAGCGTTTAGCAGTGCAAACCAAGAATTCAGAGGCTTAGGGCTTGTAAACCCATCAAGTCTGTCCAAATGTGACTGGCACCAAGCCGTGCGTGCCTCTCCTGCCTCTCACGGGATCAGGGTGTCCCTCTGGCCTGCAAAGCAGCCTGCTCTCCATGTAGACACAGCTTATCATTCCCAGAGTCAACATTCTCCAGCCCTCACAGCTGTCCCCAGAGCTTATCTGGAAACTTCTGATTGCATCTCCAAAGGAATAAAATAAATTCCAATGCCAGCTGTTTATTTTTTCCTTCTGTTCACCCAAGACAGACCTCTGGTGTCTCTTGTGATCCTCAGTGGGTAATCAAGGTGACTTCCTGATTTCCGGGGGTGGGGCTCCAGCGGAGGGCAGGGGCAAGGCACGGGGGTGGGGGGTGGGGGTGAACCTCAGGATCCTTCACAGTGAGAAGCGGGAAGCTACAACTCCAGCTTGAAAGGAGGTGGGCGGGCAGGGCAGTGAGAACAAACACAAAACCTGCCTGATACAGACACAGCCACGTTTGCATAGCAGAGACCAAGCACCGCTTAGAAGGAGTGGCAATTAGATTCTCAGGTGAACGGGGCCGCTTTCCAATCGTACAGAGAGGAGATGAAAACCCAGCCTTGAAGTGGAGGAAGGATATGGAATTCAGGATTCCCACAGGGTTTGAGTTGAGCAGGCAGGCAACACTGGGAGGAAGAGGTTAGCAGCCGGTTTGTGGGGTGGGTGGTGAGATGGAGGACTGGAATATTAGGGGCATGGCCTTAGATCATTCTTCTCTCTCTCTCTCTGAGCCAATGCTCAACTCTTCCCCTTAAGAAAAGACATCGCAGGGGCTGGAGAGATGGCTCAGTGGTTAAGAGCATTGCCTGCTCTTCCAAAGGTCCTGAGTTCAATTCCCAGCAACCACATGGTGGCTCACAACCATCTGTAATGAGGTCTGGTGCCTTCTTCTGGCCTGCAGACACACACACAGATAGAATATTGTATACATAATAAATAAATAAACATTTAAAAAAAAAGAAAAGACATCGCGGGATCAGCTTGAGTATGGTGTCTATAAATACGCCTTTATTATCAGCAGCAGATAATTTGTGCCCTACCTTTCATTGCTTGGATTAAATGGTTCTTTGTAGCAGGCTTTCTCTTTGGGCACCCGATCAGTTCCCAAAAAAAGACACGGAGACTTATTAGTTATATTAGTTATGAACGCTCAGCCTTATCTTGTGCTTGTCCCACTAGCTCTTAGAACTTACTTTAACTGTTTTTCTTCTATGTTTTGCTTACAGGCTTTTTACCTTCTTTCATTCCTTATGTCCTGCTTTTCCTGTTTCCCCCATGGCTGGCTGACTAGCTGCTCCCTGGCTGGTTGACCCTGGGCATCTCCCTTTCTTTTCTCCCACGTTCTCTTCTCTCTTGAGCCTAGATTCCTCCTCCTACTTAATCTCTCTGCCCCCCCAGTCCCACCCATCTCTCTACTGCCTAGTTATTGGCCATTCAGATTTTTATTAGACCAATCAGGTGCCTTAGGCAGGCAAGGTGAAACAAATGTAACACATCATTGCATAGTTAAACAAATGTAACACTGTTTTACAAAGTTTACAGCAGTTCTTGATGACAGGGACTGGACTTTTTATTAGCACTTGTCCATTCCTGGCACTAGGCACTTGTTTCTTGGGTGTTGTGGCTCTGGTTAATGGCAAAGCAAACATGTGAACCTCTGCCTGTAGCCATTATGACTCAGCGAAGCCTTAGGGACTTGGAGGACACAACATCCTGGGCAAACTTTCAAGTAATGTCTGGGCATTCAAATCAGCCCCTGGGTTTCCAGGAAGACTCGACAGCGAGGGCTTTAAAAAAGGGGACATTCAGGCCAGTCACACCTCACACCTGGATCCAGCATTAGACATAATTGCTGTGAAGAGAATGAACCAACATCTATTCTTAAAGGTGTGTGTGTGTGTGTGTGTGAGAGAGAGAGAGAGAGTCCGTCTAAGTTGTGGTTATTGTAGTTATGGGTGTATTACTGCAAGTCAAGGATTAGCTAAAGCTAAGAGTTTGTGGTCGGGTGGTTTCCATGGTAACCCAAAGCTGCTTTGCTCTCCTCTCTCCTTCCCTCCTCTGTGATAGGAGATACTCCTCTCAACAGGAGGGCCAAGGGTGGTTACAAAGAAGGGAAGTCATCCACCCAGCCTCAGCTGCTCTAGACACTGGCTAAGAAACGACTGTAAACCCAGCAAGTCTTCACTGATGTGATGGGCACAGAGCCAGTGGGTCACCAGCTCCTGCTCCAAGGTCACCACTTTCTCAGAATCCACCCTGCCATGAAAACTCTCTGGTGTTGTAGGCTTAGCTGTGCCCAGAGACCCAGATACACACTCTGGATTTCACATGCTCTGAGACCAGAATTTGTCTTTAAAACAAAAGAACAACACGGAATTAGAAAGGAAACAGATGGAAGAGCTAGAGGGAAGAATGGAGACAGGGCAGGAGAAGGGGACAGGGCAGGAGAAGAGGACAGGGTAGGAGAAGGGGACAGGGCAGGGGACGGGGACAGAGTAGGAGAAGGGGACAGGGTAGGGGACGGGGACAGGGCAGGAGAAGGGGACAGGGCAGGAGAAGGGGACAGGCCAGAAGGAAGGGGACAGGGCAGGAGAAGGGGACAGGCCAGAAGGAAGGGGACAACTACCTCTGACTCTTCACTAGCTTAAAAATTAAAAATATTTTTTAAATTTTTATTTATATATCTGTGCATGAGCATACACAAGTGCCCGCAGGTGCCAGAGAGAGCATCACATCGCCCGGGCCTGGAGGTTCAGCTGGTTCCAAATGGTCTGACGTGGGAGCTGGGCACTCCTTGCTGCTTCCTCTGGAAGAGCAGCAAGTTTTGTGCCCTCTCTCCAGATCCCGTGGTAGGTTTTGTGGTTGCTTGTTTTGAGGCAGAGTCTAACTAGGTAGCCCTGGTTGGCCTGGTACTACATAGCCCAGGCTAGCCTGACTCCCAACAGTGCTCTGGCCTTTACCTGCCAAGTGGGTGTCACTCCCGCTGTTTTAAGTCAGTAACAGCCCCAAAGAGATTACAGGCAAAGGCGTTAATCAGAGGCCAGGACTTGGGCTCTACACAAATGTGGGTTTATCCTGTACATTTTGCAATCTGCAGGTTGCCTACCTGATAGTACCTGGTACATAAGCCTGTAAAAACGCCTTCCTCCTACAGTGTATATCAAAAGTCCTCCCCAATTATTTCTGTAGTATTTCCTGATAAACACCTTCATGGTAGAAAGAGTCACAGACTCACTCAAGATTCTGTTTAATCTCACAACTGCTGCGTGTGTCAAGTGTGACTCCAGTCCCGTCCATTACCTTGTTTCATGCCTACAAAGACCTTAGGCCAGAGGTGCCATTAAGAACCACCACTTTATGGAGATGCAGTTGGCACAGAGGAGTTACATAAGTTGTCCAAGGTCACACAGCAAGCAAGTGGGAGAGTAGAGTTTTTGCTTGTGACCTCCACTAACACAGCTAGGGGAGAATTTAGAGAGCTGCCATCCAATCACCTAGCTTTACAGAGACTCAGTCTTTGACCTTTCCAAGGTCATACAGCCTACTAGCAGGTGCTGTGTGCAAGTATCCAGATAAGCCTTAGCGTTCCCATCCTGCCTCAGAGCAAGTTCCTTATAGCAACCGCAGCTGCGTCCCGCTTCCAGGGTTCAAGCCCTTGCTCCCTTTCCTCACAGGCCCCTACCCAGATGCCCTGTCAGACTGTCAGGCTCACCTTCCTGGTGACAGTGGAGGAGTTCTGCCCAGTAGTCCCTGCCGAGAGTGACAGCACCACCCACCACCCTGTCATCTCTGCCTAGCTCTGTCCCTGTCAGACGCCTCCCAGCTCACAGCTGTCTGTCAGCAGCTGCTCCAGGATATAAATAACCAGCCGTTGGCAGAGGCGCCCTGGGCCGGGTGGGAGGGGGCAGAGTGGGGAGGCAACAAGCAGTGAGGAAACAGAGGTCCCTCCTGTGGGCTCGGATACCTAAAGCTCGTGTCCCCAGGCTTTCCAGCGGCTGTAAGCCTGGTGCTATCGTGCCAACCCAATCCTTCAGTCCACACCCTGGTTCTTGAGGAAGTATCTGAGAGACTCCCCTCCCCTCCAGACTGTGGATGTGAGGATGCCTGCTCATGATAGGGGAAGGACTGTGCCAGAGAGGAGGGGTCCCAGAACCTGAGGCAAGCACAGAGTGGGGACAGGAAGGAGAAGGAAAGAAAAGTTTGAGCAAGATGGAAGGACATGAGAACATTTATCAAGCCTCTACCGGGTGTTGGGTACACACACACACACACAAATATACACACACACACACATACACACACAAACATACACATACACACAGACACACATACATACACACACAAATACATACACACAGACAGACACACATACATACACACACAAATACACACACAAACACATACACATACACACACCACCTACCTCATCTCCTCAGAGTATCTCTTCACTACTAAGGCTACGTGGCCGCCATCCTCCTCTGAGTGCCATCTGACTGCGATGAATGCATGTTACTTTAGGAAAGCCCTGAGAGTGTCCCGCTGCTAGGTGAAGTTGGGGAGGTGTCCTCTGCACACACATTGGACGGGACTGTCTATAACTGACAGACTGCTTGTCAAGGGGCTCTTGATGTATGATTCTTACACCTGTGTGCACTGGACTCACCGGCTGTTAAAGCAGAGGACTGGTCCCCTCCCACCCCAGGGCTTCTGGGTCAGCAGGGACATTGTTCACGGTTTCACTTTTGAGCATATTTGTATGCTTTGATGTTTAAAGACATGTCTGGGCAGGGGAAGTAGCCTTCTGGGACAGTCAGGTTCTTAGAGCATTCTAATATGCAGATTGGCCCATCTGGAGCCAGCCCTGCTTTACCTGACCTTACCCCTCCCAGGCCCAGGATCCAGGCAGTCAGAGCTGGCAGCCCTGAACCATGCCTTCACCCTACTTCACTTTCCCCTGAAGTCCCCACGAAGACATTTTTTGGGCTCTCCCCTCAACCCTTCCTCTCTAACTCCTGTCCATCCTGATGCTGTCCCACAGGCTGTGAGGAAAATAATGCCTAGGCTCTTGGACCTAGGGTAATCTTGTTTCCCTGAGCTTCCTCTGTGACCACCCAAGCTAACAGTCACATCAAAGAGTACTACTGCTCCAGCTTGGGACCTCGCCTTTCGAACTTTGAGAGGCAGCTGGGCGTGACGGGTGACAAACCTTCATAGGACCAAGGACACTTCTGGAAAGAAGAGACTAAAGACGCTGCTCTCTTATTTACTCCACTGCAGGGGCCTGAAAGCAGTGGCTAGAAGCTCAAGCCCTACTGCCTAGCTAGGAGCATAAGTCATCTGCATGATGTCCATAATGTCCAGGTCCAGGATGGGGTCCTTGGGTGAGTGGGTAAGAGTGGGTCTGTGCTGACATTTGGTCAGCAGCAGTATCTGTGGCGAAGCCCTGTGAGGCTCTAGAAATAAACGGAAAACCATTGCTGATGGGAGAGATGAAGGGACGGGCTAGGCAGACACCCCTGAATCTGGTCATCTGTTCCTTCCGTGTGTGCGCGTGTGTGTGTGTGTGTGTGTGTGTGTGTGTGTGTGTGTGTGTGATGCACGCACACACACACATACACACGCATGCATGCATGCACACACACACTACACATGCACACAAGCGTATACACACAGCTTTTCTTACCATCAGGAGGAGTGAAAGAGAAGACACAAAGATGGGGATGCTGAACTTTCTATTCAGAGGGCAGCTTAGAGGATACATTCACATATTAAAAGATCTGTCAGGCCTGAAGAGATCGCTGAGTAGTTAGCACAGGCTGCTCTTCCAGAGGATCTGGGTTCAAGTCCCAGCACCCACATGGTGGCTCACAACAGGGCGTAACTCCAGTTCCAGGGCATCTGACACACTCTTCCTGCCTCTGTGAGCTCTGCAGTCACACGGTACTCAAACAATACATGCAGGCAAACATTCACATACATAAAGTAAGAATAAAAGAAAAACTTAAAAATAAAAGCTCTGTGAACATTGTGCCCTAAGCTGTGAAGCAGGCCACACTGGTCGTCTTTCACCGTTTAGAATATTTGGTTTATGCCTCTAATAGAAGAGGTGGCTATTGGTATAGTTGACCCTTCATGTTCACAGGTTCATCCAAGAATTCAGCCCAAGGAAGGAGATGATAGATAGATAGATAGATAGATAGATAGATAGATAGATAGATCGAATCTAGATGTAAACCTAGTTGTCCATCAACAGACATATAACTAATGAAAATTTGTCTTACATGTATATAATGGAATACTACATAGCTCTAAGGAAGAAAGTTAAAAACTCTGCAGGAGATTGGATGGACTTAGAACATATTGTAGGGATCAGGGAAAGCTCTGTCTGAGCTAGTGAAGTCCCAAGAGAATGTGTATTGACATGAACACAGCCTTGTCAAGGACCCCAGAGCCTCGGGCTCGTGGATGAATGGCAGAATCTTACCCACCAAGATTAGGCTCAAAGGAAAATGGCAAAGCCCTCCTCAGGGGACAGAGTATAAGTGTTGACAATGCTTGTAGAAAATGTCCACCATAGCTCTCCCACCATGCCCAAGGCCTGAAGACTGCTCCCCAATAGAGACTGCTGCTACAGAGGTAGCTGAACCATCTCCTAGATCCAGCTGTATCCCATAAACCCCGCCTCCTTGTTTATCTGCATAGGATGAACCCGCCTCCCTGTTCAGCTGTGTGCCGTGACCCTGCCTTTCTCTCCAACTCTTCATGATAAACACGCTGGCTCTCTCGGGCGTAGCAGCTTTTCCAGCAAGAGAGTCCAGGCCACCACATTCCCGTGTGTCTGCGTGTCTGTCATTTCTTCATTCCTGTGCTGTCCTGACCAGGGTCCGAGTCCTGGGAGTTGTGCAAGGACGCAGCAGTCTCAGAAAGAAGTAAACTGCATGCTCTTTCCCATATGCAGAGTCTAGTCTGGAATGCATATGTAAACGATTGTACCTGCGGGTACCGTGTAACATGAAGACAACAGAGCATGAGAAAGGACTGTAAGCAGGTAATGACATGAGATATGAAGGAGGAGACCAAGATATTGTTTTTCTGGTTCTGACTCTGTCAGGAGTCCTGTTTGGTGGTGGGCAGCACGTGAAGTACATTCGCTACTGAAAGGGTGACGTTTACTGTGCTGCTCCACGGCTTCCATTCCGAGCGCCTATTCTAACTGCACAGAAGTTCACAGAGTTGTATAGAGACTTCAGCTCTGGTTAATCTGAGTGTGTGATGCTTTTATTTATTTGCAAATGTGTGTGTGTGTGTGTTTCTTTCAATAATAAAGGTTACAAAAAATTAGGGGAGAAAATACACCTGCATGACACATGTAGACTGTTTTTCTGATTGTTATTCCCTAAACAACACAGCATAACAACTATTTGTATAGCATTTATATTATTCTAGATATTCTAAGCCATTCGGAGATGATTTAGAGTGTTCCAGGGAGTGTGTTGTTATATGCAAATTATCATCTTCTATAAGAATCTCCAACCTCCTCCAATTATTGTACTTGCAGCCCTGAACCCATCCCCTGTGCACACGAGGGATCATTGCATTTGCAGGGCAGAACTGAGACAAATGGCGAGTAGAGGGTGGGACTAGCAAACACAAGCACCTGAGGACACCTGAGGCCTGCTCTACCGAAGGCTGCTGCCAAGGAGAGGCCAGGGGAGGAGTGAGAAGGCTGAGGCACCTAAGTACTCAAGGGCACCTGCCTCCCCCCCCCCCCCCTGCACCCACCCATGTTCCTGAGTTCCCTAAGCATCTTCCTTAGCCTGGAACTCTAGTCTCTCCTGTCTAGAGCATGGACTCTCTGTAGTCTTGATGCTTCTTATCTGAAGGTTTTCAAGACCCGTCCTTAGATTCTCCTGCCCTTCCTCATAGTGCAGAGATTTTCCTCTTACCTACATTTTCTTAGAGCAAAGGTTGCTGTCGGGGGATAGTCAATCACACTGTGAACCCCAAGTTTGCATTTGAGTTATCTAAATAAAATTAACCTCGGGTCAGGAGACTGAGTTAGCAGCTACTGACAGAAAGTAATCATAGAGCAACAGAGGGCATCCGGGAGAGATAGAGAGATGCACCGGAAGGAGTGGGGAGGGATTTGGAGTGCTGTGGCTTTTTTCTTTTGGTGGAGCAGAAGGACGGGATCTTCAGAGATGCCAGCAAGGAGAGAGAGTTAGCTAGTTGCTACTCAGTCTCTCTGAGCTAGCCAGTTCTCACCCCAACCTTTGAATCTCGAGTCTTATTTATAAATAGAATGGTAGAGGTTTCGTTAAAATTACCTTGAGGGGCGGAGACAGGGCTGTTGCCTTTGGGAACAGAATTCCCACCAGGATGCAGCCTGAGCAGCCAGGATGCTATTAGAGAAGCAGGCCGCTAACTGTGGAGTTGCTGGCTGACATAGCAGTAGATTAAGACGCAACCACTGTGCTGAGGATAAAGCAACAGGTTGCCTTGGCTGTCCTTTCTGATTCAGCATCCATGCAGTGAACAAGACAGATACTGCTTAGGTGACATTTAGAATCAAGTGGTGTTATAAAGGAATCCAATTCAGGGAAGCTATAAATGCCTGGTATTTTACCACAGACACCACTAAGACCCACCATAACAGTCCTTGAGGTGGGAACACCATTCTGGTAAGAGTGGCATGTCTCTTGCCCCCAGCAGGTTCCCAGAACTTTGTGAACTTAACAGTCGTTTCCCAATCTCTTAACGCAATGATAAATGTGGCCCCAGGAAACCTATACACTGAGTTGTCTTAAGCAGAGGAAGAGGCCAGCATCTCAGTCTTCCACCTCAGAGGCAGCCCTGTTGGCATCTCCTGACTTGGGTGCCCATCTCTATAGACAGGCATATCTGGGGGTAGGAGGGTGAGACAGAGGATTCATCACGGGTCACAGTCTGAAACGGGGGGGGGGGGGGACAGCAAACTGTGCTAGACAGACAAAACCACTGCTCCAGGTTGCTGAGGCTAGACATATAAGCCCAGCTGAGAACATAGACTGCTTGCATGCACACGAGAGGCAAGGGCAGATCAGTTCTCCAGATTGCACTTAAATGTTGAGAAGGACCTTGGTGTTTGGGGTCAGATGGAATTAAATGGGGGAGGCTTGTGGGAATTAGAAGAAAGAAAGCAATGGGTCTTTGGGAAAGAGGAACCTGAGGGGTCCTCATTGATGGCTTGGCAGGACGGAATGAGTTAGGGGATGGACTGAGAAGGGAGATGGAAATACCAGAGGATGCCACAGGCCCAGCATCCTCCGGTTTCTACAAGCCTGTTCAAGGGCCTCTGGAGTAGCATCAGACACTCCCCACCCCTTGTGTGGGATCAGATTGTGGGAAGCAACATGTATAAAGAGGGAAATAAGGGAGGGGGCTCAAATTCTATGGAAATTAGAAATAATGATGGTGGGGTGGGAGAGAGAGAGTGCTCTGCTGCTTGTGAAACGAGCAGAGGATGAGATGGGAGAGAACAGGGGCAGCTCTCACTATTGTCATGGCAACACAGACAAATCCAACTCTGCGGCAAACACCACTCTGTGTGAGTTCTTTTCTGAGACAGAACCCAAGACAGGCAGAAATGGGGACATGAAGCCCAGGGTGTGGGGATCACTCAGGCAGCCTGCATCTCTCCTCCTGTGTCTAGTCTGTGCCACCCTCTGCAGAAAGGGATGTAATGTGTGCCCGTGGCTTGTACACTCAGGTTGTCTGGGTCACAGGGAGCAGCAGAGGTTGGTTCAGAGGTGGCCCTTTCCTGCTCAGCACATATTGCATGGCACACAGGGATCTACTCTGAAATAGCAGGGCACACCTGTTCTGCTCTCCCTGGGCTCTCTGGAGCAAACACCAAATACCAAGAAAGTCAGATGGCATGGCACCCATCTCCTCCCTTGTGTTCCTGTTCCAGTATTCTCTACTCTGTGCTTTTCAGCCGCCCCACTGGGCCCTCCACGGCCCTCTTCTGCCCTCCTGTATTTTCTTCCTTAGTGTCTCCCTTCTCCCCCGACCAAAGCCAGAAGAGTAGGCCACAGCATGAAGAGACACTTGGTTGGGATGATGCCTGCTCCCCTTGCTCCCCACACAAGTCCCTAGAGGAATTCCCATCGTCAAGCCCCACAGGGTCCCTGGCTATTCTGTCTTTCAGAGTTTAGCAAAACCCAAATCGAATCACCCCTCAACTCTCAAGGTGGAGAGTGGGGAGGCGACTGGAACACCGTGTCAGCCCATGGGAACCATGCTGGCCTTGCAGAGGAGGACATGTCAGCCTGAAAGGGACACTGGACAGGAAGCCAGAAAGATGATTTTTAGACTCAAAGTTTGGTTCTAAGGAAGGGCCTCTGAATTTCATTTTTCTAAAATTGGATTAATGAAGCCAACCAACAGGACAGGGCTGTTCCTAATAGCCTTGAAGCATCTTTCCCCAAGTGGCTGGTTCCTTATGTCCAAGTCTCTGAACCCTGAAACATCTATACTAGAACAGTTATATTGCCCCCAGGCTAGCAGAAGGTGTCCTAGGATGTCATTCGGGCTCCCTTGGAGAGACTGTGTAGTGAGATAACTGGATGTGATCGGGGCTCCCAGGGGGAGACTGGGTCGTGAGATAACTGAGACAGACCGTGAGGAACAGTTGTCAACAGGTACAATGTGACTCAGAGACAGACCGTGAGGAATAGTTGTCAGCTGGTACAATGTGACTCTGAGACAGACCGTGAGGAACAATCATCAGCAGGTACAGTGTGACTCTGAGACAGACCGTGAGGAACAGTTGTCAACAGGTACAATATGACTTGGAGACAGACCATGAGGAACAGTCATCAGCAAGTACAATGTGACTCTGAGACAGACCGTGAGGAACAATTGTCAGCAGGTACAGTGTGACTCGGAGACAGACCATGAAGATCAGTAATCCAGCGGGTACAATATGACTTGGAGACAAACCATGAGGAACAGTTGTCAGCAGGTACAATGTGACTCAGATACAGACTATGAGGAACAGTCACCCGGCACGTACAATGTGACACTGAGACAGACCATAAGGAACAGTCGTCAGCAGGTACAGTGTGACTCGGAGACAGACCATGAGAACAGTCGTCAGCAGGTACACCGTGACTCTGATGTGCACATGAGCACATCTGTAACAGAATCATAGATCTAGCTGAATTCTTCCCTGCGGTCTCTACATTCTATCCCTGTTCATCCATTAGCTGTGGTTGTCAAACAAACCTAAGCATTCAGAGCCCATTCTCATCTACGACCTCATGGGATCCTCATAGTTATTTCTTAGGGGTCACCTTCCTCATTTCCTGAACTTAGAGATGCTTTGTGGCCTGTCTAAAATCACTCTGCATGTTAGACTTAACAAAATGCTTGATTACAAGATGACCCCCTCCCCTTATCCATGGATTCCACAACCGTGGACCCCACTACCCAGAGATAAAAAAAAATTTCAGGGCCCTAGAGAAACAGTCATAGGATCTGACTCCCAGCACCCACATAGTGGCTCACAATAGTCTGTAACTCCAGTTCCAGGGGATCTGGTTCCTTCTGCAGGCCTTTGTGGGTACTAGGCATACAAATATTGCACAAATACACATGCAGACAAAACACACACATAAAATAAATAAATGACATAATCTTTTTTATTTTTTATTTTCATTTATTTATTTAGTTATTAAAGATTTCTGTCTCTTCCCCACTGCCGC
>NW_026067940.1:5992267-6005943 GCF_014885135.2 Alexandromys fortis | reverse complement strand
TACTTTTAGCTCCTTTATCGAAAATCAGGTGTTCATATGTTTGTGGGTTAAAGTCAGGGTCTTCTATTCGATTCCATTGGTCGACTTCTCTGTTTTTATGCCAATACCAAGCTGTTTTCAATACTGTAGCTCTGTAATAGAGTTTGAAGTCAGGGATGGTGATGCCTCCAGACGTTCCTTTATTGTATAAGATTGTTTTGGCTATCCTGGGTTTTTTGTTTTTCCATATAAAGTTGATTATTGAAATGACATAATCTTTAAAACTCTAAGTCTGCACTGAACTAACAGAGTTTTTCCTTGTCATTGTTCCTTATTCCCAGAGCATCTATGTTGTATCAGATACTGAAGTCTATAGATGATCTGAAACATACAGGAGACTGTATAGGTTCTATGCAGATATGATCCCTTTATATAATGGATGTGAACGCCCGTAGACTGGTATCTTTGGGAGGACTTAGAATCAACCCCCAACCCCAGGGATACTTGGAGACAGATAAATTTCCTGGGTCTTCCAGTCGTTAGAAATGTCAAATTTGCCAGCAAAGGATTGCACACGGCTTTGCAGCATGCTGGTCTAACATGCAAGAGATCTGACTTTGGTCCAGAGCAGCCTGGGATATGCGCCTCTTAGGTCTGCTGAATGCAATATGTGGGCAGCTGCCATGCAGGAGAAAAGAATGAGTTAAAAAACTAATCTGCCTCGAGCAAAGTGGCTCCCTCCAGACTCGCAGTACGCATGCACAGGTACAGGTGTGTGTGCACACATGCATGCAGGTAGGTGCACTCTCTCTGATGTCCTGAGTGTCCTTCCCGAATCCCCACGTTCAGGACAGCTCCCAGAGCAGAATCACAGATCTAGCTGAGGGAGCAGCCCCTGTCCCTGCTCTCCAAGCTCTCCCTGTGTGGGCAGGTTATGCACACACAATGACTTAACACCGTCAAAGAAAATACATAAACAAGCGTAGAGTAACAACCCAGCTGAGAGAGAGAGCCTTCCTTGCACGGCAAGCCAGGGGGCGGATGCTATGAGCAGGGAAACAGAAGTGGGGGTGCTGATTCAAAGCAGTTGGGGTCTGGGCCCAGACAGACTCTCAGGGTCTGCTCTAGCAGGGACCTGTGCCTTGGCCATTCAGTCTGGCAGTGAGCATGACTGAGTGGATATCTTAGGCCTGTGGACTCTGACCTAGAGACTGAGGCTTCTGGAGCAGGCATGAAAAGGACAGGAAAACAGCATGTCCCCGCCAAGGACTGGGGTCAAGTGCTTCCATACAGTCCTTGGGCTGGCTACGAGCTGTAGGCAAAGATATCGCTGACGTCTGCAAGAAGACCAGGCCTGCCCCGACAGTGCCGCAGAGCTGTGCCAGGACCTTGTCCTCCATCCTGTAGGGCCAGGTCTCTATTAGGTTAATGGCCTTCCAAATAAGGTCACAGTGTGGCTGGAAACCTGAGCCCAGTACTTACGGGAGGCTTGCGTAGGGTTCTTTTACTCCCAACTGGCCTCATTTGAGGTCTTCTGGAAGTTGATTTAAACTAGGCTTTAAAAAATGAAATAAAATAAATAAACACAGTCCCTACAGTCCCTACCTTGTACTACCTTGTATCCCAGGCTTTATGTTCCCTGGGCTCCGGTTCCCTGCTTGTAATCTGAACCACCCCGAAAAGACATAAAGATGTCTGTGTTTGAAGAGTCTCTGCGGAGCCGCCTTGGTGCTGGCTCTCTGTTGATGCGGGTAGCTGCTATGGAGGGATGTGGAGACTCCAGCCCTCCCTCCTGCTGTCCTGCCCTGTGAACCTGCGCCTGTGAGCTGGGGTCTGAGCTGCTGGAGAGGGAGCAATGGCCCGGCCCACCTTGGGAGCTCCTTCTCCCAGTGCTGGTGATGTTTCTGCAGTTTACAGCAGGCACCTAATTCATAAGCTGTTTTTACAGCTGTTGTCAAACAGCCACAAACCAAAGAAATAAAGTAGCCAAAGGAGCAATGTCTTGTCTACCTTGGCCCGCCCAGCCTGTCTGCTGCATCGGGACGGCTCTCTGTGGGGGCTGGCAGACGGAGAGCCCCTGAGCAGACCTACAAAGTCACTTCCTTAGGGCCAGGTTTCTATGAGGTTAACAGGACAAGACGTGGTCAGCCAGGCTAGTAGGAAATGAGCTGCTCCCGCAAGGGATGCCTCAAGAGAAAGCTTCCAGGCCTCCTCCGGAGAGAGGGCATGTGTCCAGACCTCACTGCCCCCGGCCCAGGATAGCAGGATCCCTTAAATGACTGCCTCCCCAGTTCTCTCTCAACCGCCAAGGGATGAAGCCAAGAGCAGGCTTGCCTGAAGGAAGACTGATGATGTTGCCATCCTGAGGCTTCCTTCATCCTTCCCTGGGGACAGTGCAGCCACTGCTCTGCCACACTTGGCCCTCCTGGTCCATCATTCTGTGTTATCAGCACCAATAAGCCAGCTCAGCACCTCTATTTTGCTGTGCCGTTTGCTGTGGGTGGCCACACATACCTGTCCCCCCGTAGCACGGGGCACCTCACACCGCTTCCATGTCTTCTCTTTGTCTCTTTAGGCCAGGCCCGCGATATGCGGGGGACCACAAATTAGAAGAGGGATGGAACTGATTGATTCTGGGGAGAAACAGGTCTGAGTCACAGAAAGTGGCAGCAGACAGGGATGAGGCCGAGCGGGTTGAGTGTGGGAGAACTAACCAAATGGAGCTGGGACCACCCCATATCTCCTCCATGCCTGCAGGTCATGGTCATGTCTGGCTGCTCCTCCACACTCCCCACCCATGGAATGTTCGAACCCTTCCCCAAAAGGTTCTCTCCAGTGTCTCCAGTGACATTGTCAAGGCCTCTCATTCTTCCTGCTGAGCGCAGAGGAGTGATGACCTCCCCAGGGACTCCGAGTCCTGTACAGAAGAGGGCTGAGTGCTAAAGCCTGGATTTCCTGGCTGGAGAGAAGACAGCTGTTCCACTTTATGAAAAGAGGGAAATTCGTGATGACTATTGCTGAATCCTGTCGGCCGTGGCTCAGCAGCACAGAAAACCAGCTGCAGCCACAGCCCTGGAGTAAGACCCCCCCCTCCACAGCCTCTTTCCCAAACCACGGGCTCTTCAGAGTCTGCTCCAAAGCCCCTTTGCTCAGGACAGCCAGAGTGAGCAAGGGTCCCACCTGCTCTCTCCAGTCTACACACAGAGGGCCACAACCGGGTCCTCTTCTCTCACTATCACTCTCTCCCTTCACTCTTGGCCAGTACCACCCCCTTCTTCCTCTCCCTACCCACTGCCCTCCGTCCATCCCCCACCACTCAGCAGCCACACAGGGCCACTCTCGGCCAGGAGAGTGAGGGCCACGGGGGGTGGGGGGGCGGGCGCAGTTGCTTTGTCTGATGTTTAGTGGCTGCCCTTGAGGAGGTCACAGAGGAGTGGATGACCAAGACTGCCTGTCTAGGTGGCATGATGGTAAAGAAACCAGAAAGATGAAGTGAACTGCCGTATCACAGAGCAAGACGGCAGAGCACAGGCTAGACCTGAAGCATGTGATGTCCCATGTGGATCTGGTGACAGCCTGGACTTCCCTCCCGGCACTGCCGCCTTCTAGCTGTGGACCATTGGCATACCGCCAACATGTCTGGGACTTGGTTTCTTGGCACGTGTGTCAAGGGGCGATGCTTGTGGGGACTGTGAGATGGTCAACAGTTGGGCACAGCAGACCCAGTTCAGGGCCGGCATTTTACAGGAGCGGAGGCAGGAGAAGAAGGAGGAGCCATAGGAGCTGACTCTGCTGTGTGCCAGTCCCTTGGTGTGCAGCTCTCACGTCTACCCTCTGAACCAGGCTCTTCAGACAACAAGAGAAAGAAATTGGCCCTGGAGCCCCATCCAAGACGTGTGGAGACAGAGTACTCACAAACCCCGCTCCCGCCCATGGCTGTCCCGGCCCAGGTGCCTCCTATGCAACCCTCTGACCCTTAGCCCGTGAGCATCTATTGGTGTTTACCAAGCAGAGGAACAGAGGACAGAGTGCTCGGGGAGGAAGGACACTAATATACACAATAGCCAGTTTTCCAGGCCTTTGTCAAACCAGACCACACAAGTGGGACCCAAGAAGGATCCTAGGGGTGCAGCAATAAGAGAAGGTCTCACAAAGAGTTAGGGACTCTAGGAGGAGCTTGGAAGAGCAGATGCTATAGGAAATGATACAGATAACCTGAGTGTGAGGGTGCACACTCGTAACCCAGCACTGGGGATGTGGAAGGTAAGGGATTCCAAGTTAACCTCCGCTGCATATAGAATTTAAGGCCAGCCCGGGCTACTTGAGATACTCTCTCTACAAAGTTATCAATAGGAAAAAAATAATAAACGAAGGCCCAGAGACAGGATGGGTGTCTCTGTGGAAAGTGGTTGGGGAGCCCCTCATACACCATCTTTTTTGTCTGTTTTCCCTTCTTTAAACTTCATTAGTACTGTGTGTGATTAAAGTACACGTGGGCACACGAGTGCCACGGCATGCGTGTGGACCTCAGAAGACACACTGTGGAGCTGAGTCTGTTTCTGCCTTTACAGGGTTCCTAGAGATTAACTGCAAGTCACTGAGCTTTCGAGGCAAGTGCTGCTACCCGCGGAGTCATCTTACCGGCCCTCTCTCACTCCTCCCTCTACTCATTCAATCATCCAGTAAATCTTTCTGGGGCAGCTATGGCTGTCAGTCATTGCGCTGAGGCGTGGTGGTGAGTGACGGGGATGAACAAGGTCACAGCTCTCAGTTCAGGCTGCCGACCAATCACAGTATAAGGGGAGACATGGAGGGAGACAAGGACCACCGCTGAAGAGTGTTTTTAAAAGACAGTCTGGATTGAATATGTATAGAGTTTCCCCTTGTCATCATTTGCTAAACAATACTAAATATGGCTATTTTCATAGCATTTATATTGTTTAGGAATTAAATATTATATTGTTTAGGAGAGACAATTCCAAGTCTCGAGGAGGACATGCTTAGGTTCCAGGCCAAGACTGTGCCATTTTGTATAAAGGGCTTGAATACCTATCAGTGGAGTTGTGAGGAGGCCTGGCACCAATCTCCCTCAGGCACCAAAGGATAGGATCCAAGGGAACAAAAGGGTGGCCCTTTTCTGTCCTTGTGGCATCATCAGGTAAGGTTCCCTAGAGGAAGTGGGGGCTGACCCGAAGCAGGAGGGACACATCCACAGAGTGACTCAGAGACAGTCATAGCTCCTCTCACCACCATCGGTGTCGTCAAAAGAGCGTACATTTGGTGAGGCCTTGATAAATGCCGGGGACTAGATTAGGCATTTTACACACATTGTCTTCTGACGCTCAGGACAACCGTGTGTGACAGATGCTATCCATTACCCTGCTTAGAGATGAAGGAATGGAAGCTGGGTGTTTACAGGCTTCTCTAAAGCTGTGTGGCGAGGAGGTGGTACGGATGTGTCCCTAGCTGCTCATCATCTTACTGAACTCTGAGGCCATAGGGCATGACATTAGGGGATACCAAAAAAAAAAAAAGTCCTGACACTTGCTTTGGAAAGCCTGCAAGTCCCTGTTGCAACTACGAAAGAAGACAGGAGTGTGTGTGTGTGTGTGTGTGTGTGTGTGTGTGTGTGTGTTTGTGTGTAACACATTGGAGGGTTTTAGGCTTCTCGCAGTACTTCCCAGGTCACACCAACTACCCACAGCTTCAGGGCCTTGGCCGCCCTGCCCACAGTGAAGGATGACAAGCCTGGAGTTCCAAAATGCCAGAGCATAGAAAGGCAAAGTCGGAGATGTTTCTTTTTCTCTACCTGCTTCCTCAGTTCCAGAAGAATCAGCCCCAAGGGAAGCGGGGGGGTGTGGATGCTCTTTAGCCTTCACCGGTGCCTCAGACGATGGATGTCTTATGACTGCTGTTTTGTAAACTCCTCAGTGAAGAAACCAGAGCTATGGTCCACAAGTGAGTATTTGCTTAGAGTCAAAAGACCTGCACTGCCTTTATCCTCTGGGAGACTCTGGGTCCCGCCCACAACATGAGGGTCTTGGTCCAGAAAACCTTGTCCTTTGTAAGGAGTCAGGAAGAAAGTGTTGGGGGCAGTACAGGAAGGGGTGGGGTACAGGTGATCTGATTGTCTGTCTTCCTGAGAGCTCCTACAAGGCTGAGCAGCAAAAGACAGGCGTGTAGCTGGGTGAGCAGCCTGTTCAATTTTGATAAGAGCAGAAAAAGGCCTGTCTTTCTCTTCCAGAGATCTGTGCAGGCGGAATGAGCTAGGTTTCTGAAGGGGAGCAGGCCTGTTAATTTAACCAAGACTTCAAATAGCTCATTCTGGCTCCTGAGTGGAGGGAAGCACCATGGATCCCATGCCCAGGACAAGGTGGAGGCTGGGATCGTCAGAAGAGAGGCAGGTTCAGGGAACACAGATTTGGTTCCAGAATAAGGCAGCTAGACGAATGCTGTTCTACCATAATTGAATTCAGGGTCTTCCTCCAATTTGAAGGTGAAGCTGATTAGGCTTAGGACAAACAAAAACAAATCTAGTTTATCATCACAATTCACAGAGTAGGTAATCCACTTAGAATATAATGTCCCGAGAGCTGGCATAGGCTTGAGAATCAGGCGCTCCCAAACACGATTATGATGAGTCGGGAAAATGGATTCATTGGAGGTCGGAAGAGAAATGAAGTATTCAGCTCTGTTCCTAGCATTTGAGCCTGCCAAGGAGGCTCTGACCATCCCCCATCACTCCAGCTCCAGGAGATATCAGGCAGGTCCAGGACTCGAAGACAATAGTAAGGTAAAATGAAAGAAACTTCTTTAACAAGAAATAAGCACTTTATCTAGAAGTGATTACATATGCATAGGAAGTTGCAAAATAGTAGAGGAAGAACAATGACTTCCTCACTCACATCTCTTTAATGGCAAACCATGTTGAGTGGCTACAGTACAATGACAAATCAGGAAATGAGGGTTAGACAATGCACAGACCTCTCTTGGTGTGTGTGTGTGTGTGTGTGTGTGTGTGTGTGTGTGTGTGTTGTGTGTGCAGGGTATGTGTGTGTGGTGTGTGTGTGGTATGTGCAGCGTGTGTGTGGGAGGTGTGAATGTGGGGTGTGTATGTTTGTGTGAGGTGCATGTGCAGCGTGTATGTGGTGTATGTGTGTACTGTGTGTGTATATGTGTAGTGTGTGTGCTGTATGTGTGTGGTATGTGTGGTATGTATGTGTGTGCTGTGTGTGTATGTGTGATATATGTGTGTATGTGGTGTCTGTGTGCTGTGTGTGTATATGTGTGCTGTTTGGTATGTGTGGTGTATGTGGTGTGTGTGTGTGCTGTGTGTGTATATGTGGTGTGTGTGTATATGTGTAGTGTGTGTGGTGTATGTGTGATATGTATGTGTGTGCTGTGTGTGTGCTGTGTGTGTATGTGTGATGTATGTGTGCTATGTGTGTATGTGGTGTGTGTGTATGTGTGGTGTGTGTGTGTGCTGTGTGTGTTGCTGGGTGTCATGTCGTCACCATCGTGATGGCCAAAGCTCAGAATTATTCCATTGACAGAGACCCCATACACGAGTCATAGCACAGCTTCCCTCCTCAAGCCGTGGCAACCACTCGCCTGTTTTCCATTTGTATAATTCTGCCATTCTGAGGACGTCTTGGGAGCAGGATCATGCAGTGTGTGACCTTTGGAATCAGTGGTTGTTCCACTCTGCACAGTGCCTGTGATATCCATCCATGTTGCCACATGTATTGGTCAAATAATCTTTCTTTTTTTCTTTCTTGCTGCTGGGCAGTGCTTGGTGACGCTGATGTACCACACTTGGCCTAATCACTCACCCACTAAATGCCTTTGACAAATGAAGCTGCCATGACTTGTGCAGGATTCTCATGACCCGCGACTCTCTAGGAAGGCATGCGTAGCGTAGTGGTTACTTTTCTCTTTGCTTCAACAAAACACCTGGCAAAAGCAACTTAAGGAAGGGAGGGTTTGTTTGTCTTACAGTTCTAGGGGGTACAGCCCGACATGGCGAGGAAGGCATGGCGGCAGGCACGGGAGGCAGCTCACATGGCATCCACAGTCAGGAACCAGAGGACAGTGAATGCGGCCCTCAGTCCGCTTTCTCCCGCACAGGCGTGCTCAGAGACTGGTTTCCATGGCGATTCTAAATCCCTTCAAGTTGGCAACCAAGACTAACCATGGTAGCAAGTATGTTTGATTTGAAAGAAGTTTCAGTTAGGGGTGAGTGAGCAGAGAGTACATCTGGGGGCCAGGCGGATCTCTGCTATATAGTCAGGGGTGTCCTCTGTGCTTGGGATAGGGCTCCACAGGGAAAGAAGCAGGCACTTATGGCCCTTTAGAGACTGAGGCCGCTGCTCTCATGGCTGGGAAATGAAAAGGGTAATGGAAGAAAGAGCAATCCGCACTTCAGAGCTACTCAGAGCAACCCGGGGAGAACTTAGGAACAAATTTCAGTCATCAGAGTGATGCTGGCCTCCAATAAATGCCTAACCATGCTAGAAAGATGGGGTGCTCAGGATGATAACCTCACCATAATAATGTGCTGGGAAATCAGAGCCGGGTGCACGTAGCACACAATCAGCTAGGCTGAACTGTTCACTAGGAAGTTTCATGGTTCAGCCCCAGCTTCTCCAAGGCTCACCTACTGGGAGGGCTGCTAAACAGGAGAGCCCAGACCACTTCTCCTCCTGGATGGACACTTGAGGAAGCCCTGCTCTGCACTAGGCTTCTGGCCAGTGCCAAAGAGATTGGCATGTGAGCAGGCGATCACATTTGGAGGTGAAGCAAGTTTGAGGGCTGGGGTCTCGCCAAGGCTTAGGCTACCTTAAGAAAATTAGCATCTGCCCAGCTAGAACCTCTCAATAGAGGGCAGACAGGAGGGCATGTGGAAGAGGCAGGGTAGGAGCCTCGGCAGCAAAGGCTAGTGCTGCACACCCAGCCGGGTGCCAGACCCCAGTGCAGCGGTAAGCAATTTATGATAATTTAAATGATCTGTTATATGCATGTGCATACATATGAGGGAATGGCATGTAGGGTACCTGTGGAGGTCAGAAGGAGACACTGGATACCTTGGAGATGGAGTTATATAGATGTGAGCTGTTCAAGGTGGGTGCTGGGAACCAAAGGGAAAAAATACTCTTAATCACTGAGGCATCTCTCCAGGCCCATGTTTTCATGATTTAATACCTTAAGATTCGAGAAACATGTTTCTATTGAATTTCCTACTAGACGCCAGAATGATCAAAGATTTCGAAGAATGAGGAAGAGACTTGGACAAGGAACCAAAAGACTGTTGGGTAATCCCCACCAGGCATGGCCTAGGCGTCTCTGATTTGCTGTGTTTCCATTCTCCAGTGGGGAATAGGAGGAGTTTATCCTCCAAGGTGGGACTCAGCTGGAACTGGAAAAAGAACATACTCAAAATTCTGCCTTTGGAAAAATAAATATGATTTTATTTTTATTAATTTATCTAACAAAAAGTTGAGTAAGTTGGGATCAACATTATGGCCTTAGCTAGTGTGGACACACAAAAAAGCAGTAACTCTCAACTGAGGATGAAATTCTGGAGCAAGATGCAGCAGAATCTCCATATAGGAGTGGCATTCTGTTTATACTGAAAATAACTTGAATGAAAAGGAAAAACTAAAACACCACTAACCAGTTAGAAGGTAGCACTCTCGGGGACCCTTGCAGCTCTTCCGTCCATCTCTCTGAGGTTGGCACTGTCCCTCCAGGCCTTTAGGGGATGTCAAGCTGTCCCTTTTGCCCCAAAGACTGAGTGAAGGCAGAAATGTTATTTTGGAAATAGGAGTGAACGGGCTGAAAGTCTCCTCAGCTGGGGACGTGCCTGGTGTCCACCTGGGTGGTGGGGGTTAGAACAGGAAGCTTTCCGTTGGGCACGTGTGTCACGAGGAGGGCAGGACAGGAGAGCGGGTAGTAGGACGCCAGCCCCTCACAGCCATCTGGCAGCCACCAAAGTCTTCTGTGTGCCAGTCCATGGGAAAGGAGCCAGATCAGCATCTTCTCTTTGTCCTTAAGAAAGAAACACTCCAGATAATTTCACCAGGACGGAGGAGAAGGAAGCGCTGAAGTAGCAAAGGAAATAAGTTAACGCCATCTCAGCTAAAATCACAAACAATTAAAGCCTGGATCTGAACGTGCCTTCTTGTACAGAGAGCAGCCTAGAAATGGTAAACACTGGTCACTCATTCAAGCCCCCGACACTGTGCAGGAATGCCAAGGACAGAGCGGTGCTGGTTTCTGATGCAGGTTCTCGGGCGATGTCTGAAATCCTACCGTTCTGTGGCTGGGGTGTCCAGGCAAGTCACACAGGAAAAACATCTTCCCTTTGGCTTGAGACCTCCCTAGGCAGAGGTGTTGGCTGAGATTTCTGTCCTGCCTGGTTCCTGCAGCCGTTAAGTTCCAAAGAAATCACACAGAGGCCTACATTAGTTATAAACTGATTGCCCCATTAGCTCAGGCTTCTTATTAACTAATTCTTATAACTCATGTTAGCCCATAATTCTTGTCTGAGTTAGCCACGTGGCTTGGTACCTTCTTTGGCAAGGCACATTTTGCTTCCCCTGAGGCTGGATCACAACTGGAGATTGAGCTTCCTCTTCCCAGAATTCTCCTGTTCTCATTGCCCCGCCTCTACTTCCTGCCTGGCTACTGGCCAATCAGCATTTTGTTAAAAAATAATACAAGTGACAGAATAAATGACCATTGTCTCACAGCACAGAGGCAGAGACCTGGGGTGTCTGCAGGCTCTGGACTTTTAGTGATGCAGAAACAAGGCACAGTGACTGAGGGCTCTGGACTCTACTCAGTGTTTCAGGGTAATCTCTGTCTTGAGGCTGCCAGACTCCCTTGCCCAGGAAGGATGAGTTTCTCCTCCTTCTCCTACTTTTCTCCTTTTAGATTTTCTTTCCTGGAGAGACAGAACATTGTTTGATCCGGGGAAACATTCAGTCCCTTAGAGCCCGGCCTGCTCACTCCTGGCTTGTGTACATTTATAACAGTGGGGCCAACAAGAATAAAGACTAAAAATAGACCAGGTAGCAGCTGAGGGGACAGACTGTGGGTGTGGTCCTTGGAGAGGAATTCATCCAAATATTAGAAGTCAGACCATAATGACCTTTTTCTGAAATAATAAGAAGTAATAATAGGAAGGAGGAGACAGTGATTAGAGAAAGAGCCTTTGGGTTTTGTTTTTAAAGAACAGGATCAGGAGACTTGGAGCCCCAGTGGATGATACATTCCGAAATGAACAGAGTCCGACTGGAAAAGAAGACGGTGTTCAACCTAAGAATGCCCAGCACAGGGATGCATTTCCTTCTTAGCACGTGAAACACCCGACCTGTAACCTTTTTGCAGGCTTTGGGATTAAATAACCAAGGTTCAACAGCAACTCCTAGGAAGGATCCACAGACTCAGTACCCACGCGTGTCTATGGGAACCCAGGACAGAGAGACTACTGAATGCCTGGACTCAGTACCCACGCATGCGTCCACGGGAACCCAGGACAGAGGGATTACTGGATGCCAGGACTCAGTACCCACACATGCGTCCACGTGAACCCAGGACAGAGGGGCCACTGAAATACGCCCTTCTTCTATGTCATCTGCTTTTGAAGTGGGCCTCCACCTGCAGTTTGGACACCAAGTAGAGGAGAGGGGGTGATGAGCCCCGTGTCTTCCTGACAGCCTGAGGGCTGTGCTGAGGTGGCCAGAAGTTAAATCTATGGCGCCGAACTCTTGGTAAGCCTCACCTTCCCTGCTACCTGGGGCATCCAGAAAGTTCACTCCTCCAGCAAATACTTCTGGAGCAGAACTTCAAGGTCCAGCGTCGCTCCGACCCAGGCATTCCAGGCTCCCCACCAGAAGCCCCAATTCTTGATTTATGTACTGATTGCCCTTGGCTTAAAAGTATGTCCACTGGAATGGGCAGGCTGCGCCACCACCAAGGCCTCCAGCTTCAGACTTCTGAGAGCCGCCCTCTTGCCTATTGGGTCCTTATGGAGGAAGAGCAATCTCTCACCTGCTCCATGCTCCTTCTCCCCAGAACACCATTTCCTCTAGCAATTTCTTTTCTTTCTTTCTTTCTTTCTTTCTTTCTTTCTTTCTTTCTTTCTTTCTTTCTTCTTTCTTTTTGACAGGATTTCCCTATGTACCCTGGAAGTCTCCGTGTAAATGAGGCTGGCCTCGAACTCACAGAGGTCTGCCTGCCTCTGCCTCCGGAGTGCCAGTATCAGAGGTGTGCACAACCACACCTGATTCCCCTGGGAATTTTATAAATACATTCACGTAAACAGCATGGGATTTGGCTACCATATTGCCCAGTCTGTTTTAGATAGATACTCGGGTTCCATTTCCGAAGCACAAAGTACAGGTGCACCATTTGCAGGTGACTAAATATGGTGTTTATGTTCACACCTACAAACAACTGGGCACCAGGACCTCGGTGAGGAATGTAATTTCCGTTATCACATTGTGTACGGGTGAAAACAGATTCATCCCACACCGTTCTTACCAGCAGTGCCATTTCCAGGAATCCCAGGCTAAATGCAAGGGCTTCCTGCGGCTCCACAAGCTTAGCTATCTGCAGTACATGGCTGGCTGCCTTTCTGGCTCACCGAGCTCCCAAGGTATCTGTGGGTGCTGGCAGCTTCCTAAGGGCAGGTGGCCAGGGACAATCCTGGCTTCATGGGGCCCTCTTAAGAAACAGAGGACAGAAACAGTTGCTTCTGGGGCTGGGGATGTAATTTAGTTAGCAGTGCAATTGTCCAGCATGCATCAGGCCTGGGTTAGATCCCCAGTGCCATTTAAAAAAAATTAAATTAAATAAAAATAAACAGCGAACTTCAAAGAAAATAACAAAGCACCCACAAAATCAGCTCCAATGGTAATCTTTTAACTTTTAAAACTTTATTA
Organism: Alexandromys fortis; assembly: GCF_014885135.2. NCBI lineage: Eukaryota > Metazoa > Chordata > Mammalia > Rodentia > Cricetidae > Alexandromys > Alexandromys fortis. The sequence continues at coordinate 5,993,017 of NW_026067940.1, read as the reverse complement.
TTTTTATGTGTATGGGTATTTTGCCTACTTGTATGTCCATGTATGCCCATGTACCGCCTGCAAGTCTGGTGTCTGAGGAGACCAGAAGAGAGAGCATCAGATCCCTGGGACTACAGATAGTTGCAAGGCACAATGTAGATGCTGGGAATCAAACCCGGTCCTCTTAAGAGCAGTCAGTGCTCTTTACTGCTGAGCCCTCTCTCTAGGACTCACCCACCTGACTCCCAGGGGTGATCTTTAGCTAGTACTAGGCAGAAAGACACAGCAAAGTACATGAGCGCTGGAAACAGGATCCTTTTCTCTTGATAGCCCTTCGTTCAGTTTATCATAAATGCCTATATTAAAACATTTCCTGTTTATAAGCTGGCTTTCCCTCACCGCCAAGAACATTATACAGCTCCTACCTCCCGAGCTGATGCTCTGGGTACCCTCAGGTGAGAAGCCTCAAGCTTTAAACTGCATTAGCTTCTCCATTCATATGACTTGGACTGAGTTGCTAGGCTGTCCATCCACTAGGACAGAAGGCAAGGCTGTACCCTGGTGTGGTGGTTTGAATAGGAATGGCCCCCATAGGCTCATAGATCTGAATGCTTAGTTACCAGGGAGTGGCACTCTGAAAGGACTAGAAGGATTAGGAGGTGTGGCCTTGTTGAAAGAAGTATGTCACTGGGGGTAGGCTTTGAGGTTTCAAAAACCCATGCCAGGCCCATCACCACAGTCCCCCCCCCCCCCCCCCCCCCCCCCCCCCCC
>NW_026067940.1:5977681-5991460 GCF_014885135.2 Alexandromys fortis | reverse complement strand
CCCTCTCGAGACCCTCTGATGTTCTCGAGTCTTAGGCTTCCTGGATTATTTCTAGGGGTACATAATCCCAACATCCCTCTCGAGACCCTCTGATGTTCTTGAGTCTTAGGCTTCCTGGCAGGACAATGACTTATAAAACCCAGAGATTAAACTTGGAGGGCAAAAGGTCAATAACAGAGCCATTAAATCCTCTGCATAAGTCCCCACAGGCTTCCAAAGGACTGCACATCTCCTCCCAGGGAAGCATCTGCCTGAGGATGGCACCGCTGGCAGAGGCAAGTGGATCTCTGCATGTTTAAGGCAAACCTGGTCTACCAGTGCATTCCAGGCCACACCTTTCTGACGCCAGACTGTAGACACTGATGGTGGCCTTAAGGCTAGAAGAGCGAAGGACTCCTTACCAGTGTCTGTAAGATCAGACTCAAAAGCCTGGGACCAACTTTTGAACCCCTCTACCTACCCACTTAGACTCTTCCAAGTCTTCCTTACAAGACTTTGAGCAAGACCCTGTCTCAAAAAACAAAACAGAAACAAAAACAAAAAAGTTTATTTGAGGCTGGAGTCAAGAGCACTGGTTGCTCACCCAGAGGACCTGGGTTCGATTTCCAGCACCCACATTTACAACCAACTGTAACTCCAATTTCAGGGCATCCAATGTCCTCTCTCCCCCTCTGTGAGCAGACACATGTGGTACACAGGAAAAAGCACCCATACATATAAATTAAAAATAAAGGGGAAATGGTAGCATGGAGAGAGTTGAGAGAACGTGTTGTTGTTTACCTTAGACGTGTGCCCCTCTTCTACCTCAGATCAGCCTTGAATGCACACTCATTGATATCCTCGTTCTGAAAGAAGTGTAACAGGCAACCTCCTCCACGTGTGGATTCTTCGCACAATGGCCATGAGTTCTGATCTCAGCCCTCTTATGTCCTGATTATAAGAAGTTGATCTCCTATTTCCAGAGTCCTAGTCTTGGTGGGAGAGTCTTCTTTTGTTGCTGTGTTTGTTTTCTTTAAGTGTTGAGGACTGAACCCAAGGCCTTATGCACACTAGTCAAGTGCCGCACCTCTGAGCCACACACCCGCTTTTTTACTTTTGTTTTGAAACAGGGTCTTGATAAATTGTCCAGGCTTATGCTCTTCCTGCCTGAGCCTCTAAAACAGCTGGGTTAGGCATCACTGTGCCTGTTGTTCTTTTCAGTTAGATGATTCACAGATGAGATCACCACCCTTGCCTATGGTGCCCAATCAGCAAATGCCCATTCTACTCTTGACTAATAGATTGGTCTCCATGAATTAAATTAAGCATTAATTTTTTTTACATAGCAAAAAGAAGTCCAATGAGCTTCCCAAAGCCACACAGAGTGTGGACCAGTAAGTTTGAGGCCCAGCTCTACCTGACTCTAAATTCTTTCCCACTGGGTTATAAGAGCTCACGCGATTCCTTCATGTTTACACCTAGTGTGCAAAACAGGGTCTGTCGCTTGGGGATCAGCCAGTAGTCTTCGTTCACTAATCTAGTTATTAACAGATGTGGTGGCACACTCCTGTGATCCCAGCACTTAGAAGTGTGAAACAGGAGAGGCTCACAAGATTGAAGAGAGCCCGGGCTACAAACAGAAACCCTGTCTCAAAAGCTACAACAGTGGTAGCAGCTGCAGCCAGCTGTTCTGCAGCCACTGGGACATCCTAGCTTCATGTCAGTGCTGCATGTGTCAGGCACAGCCTTCCAGAGTTGGTGTGCCCCAGCTGGGCTAAGACACACTTGGTGGTGTGGGTAATGGGGGTCAGGGAGGAGGGTGAGTGCCAACTCAGACCTGGAGCTGGGTAGGCTTAGCAAAATCTCCTCCTTCTGTACTCAGTCTGCATACATTGAAGGTGGCCTTCAGGTTGGAAAAATGGCTCCGTTGACTTGGCAAGTGTTTCCTAAGCTCAGACTCAAAAACTTGGGGCCAAGTTTTGAATCCTTCTATTCACTTAGGCTCTGCCAGTCTTCCTTACAGGGTGGAGCATTTGTTCTCTCTCCATGTCTCTAGAACGGCCACCTTCCCAGCCTCTGGCCTCTCTTTATCACAATCACTGTGAACTGGGCCACAGGTGAACATCTGCGCCCACAGATTCAAGGCCCTGATCACGGGCTCCCAGTCTGCGTAACTGAAGTAACTACTACTAACTAGTGCGAGAGTGTGGTCAAGACAAGGACTTGAATTCCACCTGCTCCCAGCCTTCCTGGCCCGCGACCAGAACAAGGGCTGGAATTCCACCTGCTCCCAGCCTTCGTTCTCTAGGCTGTTAAATGGGACTGTAAGTCAGTTTGCGACAATGGCTGTGTGGAAAGGCTGGTGCCTCATAGTTCGCCTCTAAGTTTCTTCCGATGCCCTCCCCCTCCAAACAGCCCATTCTATTTTGCTTGCCTCAACTTTCCTGCCTTGCTGGACCCCATTTTCTCTGCCAGTTTAAATCCTATCCCTCCAGCTGGGCTCAGCTGGAAGCTCAACTCCTCTGTAAAACCTCCCATGAATAACCAGAGCCCATAATGGCGTTTTCTTTCTGTGTTTCTACGGCACCTTCCATTGCCTTGAAATGCTAAAATTTGTTTCATGCACTTCCAACTTGTCTCCCTTGGCTCCTGCAGGCCATTATACCCCACAGCAGGGGTGGCGGGTGGAGGCCTGGGAGCAGTTTAGCAGAAATTTAGTATGCGATTATTGGATGGATTGAAGGGCCAGCTCCTCCATCTATACAGTACTTCAAGTCCTCTTTGCAAGCCTGTAGGCATGGCTGTCACTGCTAGCTATACCCTTCGAAAAAGCAAGACCCAGAAGCTCTGTGTCTAGCCAGGGGCACTGAGCTGAAGCCCGGTGTCAAGAATCTTGACTTCTGGAGGCCCTGACTTCCAGAAGTCCCCGTGCCTTGGGCTCCATCTTCTCTATTAGTGATTTTTCCAGGCTCTGACTGGGTGTGGCCTGCTATGAAGCTGAGTTCTGGTGTCCATTCTGAGTGGACCACACCAAAGGCCTTTCAAACACTTGGGTCTGAAGCCTTGGGCCTGAAGCCTTAACTGCGGCAGGAGATGTGCTCTTCTAAGCCCCCATGTGTGGTAGTGACCCAAATTTTCTACCAAGCAGTAGCCCAGCAACCCTTTCTGCATACATGGGATCTTGCTCCACTTCCTAGTTTGATGGCTTCCTGATGGCCAGCCTGCAGGTGGAGAACCCTAAGCCATGTTTGGGTGGGTCCTCAATCCCACTGAGACTAACCCCCTTTCCTAAGTGTCAGAAGGCTAGAGTGGCCTATTCTGGAGACAATGCTGGAAAGGCTACTCCTCCCTTTAGAACAGTCACCAGTCCAATGGACAAACTCACCCAACGCTACTGACTTTACCCACCATTAACACGGGGAGGGTAGCAGTAGGGGAGGTTAGCAGTATACAAAACTGTGGTCTCAGACCCAGCTGTGCCTATGAGCCACACCTGTCCTACACACTGAATCCCCCACCTGTTCTTCTGGCTTTTGCAAGAGAGTCGGAGGGAGCATCAGCAATGCCATTCACTTCTCCCCCACCGAGCTCCAAGCGTCATGCCCTACTCCCTCTCTCCTGCAAGCCTTGGGTCTTGATGCAGAAGAACCGCTCAAACTACATCATCGTGCTCCACCCAATTCCTTCCTCTGGGGTGTGTGCCTTGTGAAGCAGAAGGGGCTTCTGGCCACTCAGGAGTTAAAATGGCAGCGGGACTGGAGGGGGTTGGCGTGGCAAGCAGACAGGGAGGAGGCGACCAGAGTGGGCTGGGGAGGTTGGGAGCGCTGTGGAGCAGCTAGTGAGGAGGACGAGCGCGAGCAGCCGGGAGGGAGGAGGCGCGGCGGGGGCGCCGGGCGCCGCGGGCCTGCTCTGTTGTCGGCAGACGCGCGGCGCTCCGGGAGCGCCGGCCCTGGCCGCCAGCCTCCGGCCGCGGCACACAGGATTGGGGACACTGCCATTCCCTTGACGTCCTCGCAGGCCCGGCATAGCGACCACTCCCAGGACAAGTGCAGGTTGGGGAAGGCGCCCTGCGAGCTTCCCGGGCCTGGGTGGCGGCGCGTCGCGGAGGGCGCGGGCAACATCCCCGGCCGAGAGGCGAGCGACATAGAACGGCTCCCACGCGGTGAGTGTGCGGCTCAGGGGCGGCCTGGGTCGTGGACGCCGAGGCCTCTGGTTTGGCCGCGAGGATCGCCGCGATCCGGTCCCCGCAGCTCGGACTCTGCTGACCGGGTGGGGGAGGGGAGCGCGGCCGCGACCGCGGCGGTCGCCAAGATGCCTGCAGGAGAGCTGGTGACTTGGGAGAAGGCCGGGAGGGGCGAGAGAAGGAGAGCTGGAAAATGCAAAGGAGGTGGCCTCTGCACCGCCTGGACCCGAGCGGCGGGGGTGGGGGTCGGGTCCTGAACCTATTAAGAGAAGCCCCAAACCCTCAAACTGTTGCTGGGTAGCGGGGAGCCATGGAGATGTAGAGGAACCGAAGAGGTGGCCCTGGGGTTGAGAGGGCGTGACAGAGGCGGACTCACAGGGTGGAAGCGCACCAGAGCCTAGGGGACTTTCTCTTCCTAGGAGCTCGGGTGGTGGCAGTGCGGAAAAGACAGGATGGCCTCGGTTGGGTCTGTTCGAAGTATCTGGCACCGAGAGCCACGCTTCTCCGGTGTGGGAGACTGGGGTCTGACTGCAGTCTAGGATGGGACATTTGAGAGGGGGAGGGGCCAGCCGGGCTTAGCCTGGGCGCTGTGTGGTTTGAAGCAGCTCCGAGACCACCGCATCACAGCAGGGCAGGCCGGGCTGGTCAGCCACAGGTGGGCCGTCTGTCCTGCTGGCATGACAGGGCTGTGCGGGCGCAGGCTGCCCGGCCAGCCAAGAGCCGTGAGTGGCGGGGTGAGGCAGCTGAACGGAGAGGACAGAAGAGGTGGGGTGAACTGGACCCCGGGGGTGGGCCCTAGTGGGGTGTTACAATGCTCCCTGCGGCCCCTTCCCTTCCTCCCCCACCAAATGAACAGGAAGGAAAATGTCAGCTGGGCTTTGTGCTCTGTTCCTCAGGCTGCCGCAGCTCCCATCTGTTGAAGCCAACGCAGCTTCTAATTGGGCAACTGGCAGGGCTTGGAGGGGGTGGGCTGGGCACAGCGCTGGTTGCCGCTAGTTGCCAGAGATGGACTGGCAGGCCCTCTACTTGAAGACCCCATGAGAGGGGGGCGGTGGAGAGAGACACCAGGTCAGGACAGGACAGCAGGAATGGCCTCTTGCCAGCTTCTTCACCTTTGTCGAGGGGGACCAGAAGCAAAGACCTAGGCGTCTTTCCTTATCCAGAAAGATGACTGGCTCCATGCCCCCTGTCTCGACATCTCTCTGGCCAGTGTTCCCTTTCCGGGGGAGAAGGCCAGCAACCTCCTGTCCACTGAACAGTCCTCCAAAAGAGCAGAGATGGGCAGGGCTGAACACAGGACACGAAGGCCCCCCTGGCCAATGGGTCCTCTACTTACCAGAGAAAGTCACATGTGTGTGGCTTGACCCACTTTCCTGACCAGGAGATGTTGTGAAGAAGTGGATGAAAAGGAGCACCGCTGGGGGTCTGTGTCTCTCAGGCCTTCCTCCTTCCCTGCGCTGCCTGTCTACCCGTGCCTGGCCAGGGTCTGGGCTAGAATGCTATCTGGAAAGGGTAGAAAAAAAGGACTCTCTGGCATTTCAGGGGTGTTGACACTCCTGTGGTCCAGCACCTAGAAGCCTCCCCAAACCCACATCTCCTGACAGAGCCTCCACATCTGACAGGCCTGAGGGAGACACCCAATGGCAGTAGGAGATCTAAGCCTCTTGCAACCTAGCTAGGCCAGCCGATTACTTGCTGACTGATGGTGCTCCCCGTTTTCTCCCACTCCCCGCCTTACTCTCTGCTCCTCAAGCACCTCTCTGTCTCCCTTTGCCCTCACACCACACCATTCATCTCTCACCCTCCTCCTCCTCTTCAAGTTTACCTCCCCTCCGTTCCTTCCAGGTCTCTGCCTCCACCTCTGCCTTTCTGTAAGATGCAGCTTAAACCCCAAGCTGGGCACACAGTGGCTTGCTCACATCTTGACAGCGGGAGCTTATGTACAGTTGCCCCCGATGAATCCCCTTGGTAGAGAGTGCCAGGCTGACAGGTCTGGCACCGGAATGTCCTTGTCCCTGCATCCCCTGTATCCTGCCATCGGCTCACTTGCTCCTCCTACTCTCTACTCCCTTGTTTCATTTATTTGAAGGAAAAGAGAAAACATGCTGCTTTTAAAAAAAAAAAAAAAAACTTTTTCATGCAACAGCTACTCATTGAACACCTACTGTGTGCCTAATACTATTGTCAGAGTGGAGGATACAAGTAACAGACAAACCTTCATGTCTCAGGCAGAGCTGAACGTGATAGTTGGTTAGTTCCTTGCCCACCAGTTTTTTTCAAAGGTTTGGTGGAGGGAGAGGAGTATAAACCCTAGCAAATTAACAACACAATCACAGAATGACCCTTACTATCCCGGGTTCATTGCTAGGCGTAGATGATGTACCACTTAAGTACTTGTAATCTGAAAGGATGGAGCAGTTTACATACGATTGTCTGTCTTGGAGGCCAGGGCTGTGTAGAAGGCAGTGGTTTGTACAAGGAGGGAGGCAGTGATGGTTTAGGGAGCAGCTGCTCTGCACCAGCCTGTGTGAGGAACCATCGCATTCGGTCCTCCTAAAGAACTGCGTCAGAAGCCGGGCGGTGGTGGCGCAGGCCTTTAATCCCAGCATTTGGGAGGCAGAGACAGGTAGAACTCTGTGAGTTCGAGGTCAGTTTGGCCTACAAAGCAAGTTCCAGGACAGCCAGGACTGTTGGAGAACCCCATCTCGAAAAACAAAACAAAACAAAAAAAGAGCTGCATCATGGCCCCTGCTTTCTAACTGAGGAGTCTGGACCTGGACAGAACAGAGCTCTCAGCCTCACCCTCGCTTTGTGAAGCTCCCGCTGCAGTTCAGTTGGCTCTCACGATGTTTATGACATCTGCTGAATTCTACATTCGCCCTAGCTTTTCGGGAGTGGGTCTTGTCTCTCTACTCAGAGTACAGACTGCATTTGCTGAACGATTGCATGAATAACCCTTCTCACATGATCCAGGGATGCTTTCTATAGGAGTGAGGGCGCTGCAGAGGACACAGGGAGGGCAGAGAATCTTCCTGACCCACAAGTGTGACAAGCTGTAGCTAGCTGTCTCTTTCCCTAGGCCTCCACCTTCGTGGGGGCCAGGTAAGAGTGAGAAGGACATCGCCATGTTCATCTGAGGTCAGTGTTGGAGCTCCATCCACTGTCGGCCTAATGAGTCAGGGTTGCTCCCGTTCTCAGCCTCCTTGGGTAAGCCTGCACTATCGCAAAAGCCCAGAGACAGAGAATGGGGGTAGGCAGCTTGGGTGCAAGGACTGCAGGGCTAGGACAAGGTCAGCGGTCAAGGCAGGAAGTGGGACAGGCGATGAGGACACAAACAGGAAGGAGACAATGGTAGAGGATAACTTCAAAGTAAACCCCAGGGCGTGGAAAAATAGCCTCAGTAAGACAGGTCCTGCTGCAAGAATGTGTGTGACTGGCCAAACCAGAGAGAGGCGTCCTTGTCTTTGACTTCCTGTGTAGGGTAGGTGTCTCTAGGTTATAACGCACAGGCTGAAATTGTGTGGCGTTTGTCTCATTCAGGCTTTACTCGTTCAGGCAGATGTCTTCCCTAGTGGCACCTACTCTGTGCAGAAGCAGATGAATCAGCTATTGTCTCTGACATTGGGGAGCTCGCATAAAGGGTATAGAGTAGGTGGAGCCACCCGCCCGAGTTCTATAACAGGCTTTAACACTTGTTGCTGGGAGACCCTGGAAAAGCCATATGACCTCTGTGTCTCTGTTTCCTCATCTATAACTGGTTTGATCATAGTACCTACTTCATAAGAGGCAGAAACACAGGGCAATGAACTCAGAACAGTGTCTGAAATATAAGAAATGCTATATAAATTGTTATTTTCAAGGAGTCAACACTGTGGTTCAGGGCTGAAGAGAGGGGGCTACTCACATCTGCAGACTAGATTTGCTAAATTTGGGACAAGGCTTTAGAAGGGGCCAGCGAGCCAAGGTGGAGGTTCTCGGGACGGGGTGCCGAGGGTGTCTGGGACACAGGAATTGTATATGAAAAGGCACTGTGGTGTGTAGGTATTGTCCCTTTGTGAATATCACTAACACCACTTAGTGTCCCTCTTCAGCTTTTTGTCCTGGTGCTAGGAGCTGGACTTCTAGTAGGGCTGCCTAGCTGCCCGGAACAGCCCCACACCCCTTGGTCTAAAACAGTGGGCTGCCAAGCAGGGGGCTGGGGCAGCCCTGCTGAGTTTGGTTGTGTGACCTTGGCCTCCCACACGTTTCTAAGTCATCAGTGCCCAGACACTGCAGCAGCAAGGTCTTGCACTCTGGCTTCTGGTACTTCCTGGGGACCTGGAAGATGCCTTGGCCTCAGAGAGCTGCTGCAGGAGGTGAGTTTAACCAGGGTCTGCTTTAGAATTCAGTTTGTCTCTGTGTGTTTCTTCCACCCACATCTTCCCTGCTGTTCGGCGTTTGATGGACTTGAAGCAAGTTCCAACATGAAGAGCAGGCCCAGGGTTCCTGGGGCAGAAATGGTTTCTCAGCTTCCACCTCCCCACCTGTGATGACATACATTACAGCCCCTAGCATTTGCTGAGCGCTCATGCCAGGCCCGGTGCCAAGTGCTTTACCTGTGTCGTTCAGCTAGACCCCAAACATCCCTCTTACCTGGGTGCTACTCTTGCCTCTAATTTCATAATGGAACAACCCTGGCTCAGGCTTGCTCAAGGAGACATAAGTGAGCCCCTGCAGCACCCCCAGGATCCAGCAGTTATTGGCCTAGGGGTACCCTGGAGTCACATAGCCCACTCGCCTAGCTAGCCTCTCCCTACTGGAACAAATTCTCCACGCCTGCCCTGTTCAAGCCAGTACTGCCTGTCACTCGTTAGGGAACTTCAGTGTCTCCCTGACCCCTTCTTCCTTTTCTAACAGGCTGTGCTAGCCAATGCCTCTAACCTGTTTTTGTTGTCTGTATCTTATGTACTAGGGATCAAACCTAGGATCTTTTACTTGCTAAGCAAGCTCTCTCCCAATGAGTCGTGTCTGCAGCCCCCAGGACTGGTAGTTAAGCTCTAACTCTGTTTCTTTCTGCCTCGGCCAGAGCCACCAGGGTCTTCGAGGAGTTGACCCTGACTCAGTGCCCATGGACACAGGAAAGGGCCCAACCAAAGTGTGGCTCCCCAGAGGAGGGGAGAAGGGCTACCTGCGGTGAAGGTGAAAGGAGACAGGCGGACCATTTAGGCCCGCCAGTGGGCCGCTGTTAACATGGCAGGTTCATGTGTCCTGGGAAGAGCCCGTGTTTACAAGCATCTCTGGAGACAGCTCCTTCAGAGAAGACAGGTGGCAGAAGAGGCAATGATTGTGCAACAGCCAGCTTGGGTCCCCCAGGAGAAGTGGGTCTGTCTTATTTGATCCTTCCCAGATGAAGGAAGCAGAGGGAATGACAGCGGGGAAGGGGTAGGTCTGTAAAGCCCCGCACCTGAGCACGCAAAGCTAGCAGAGAGCACGTCTAGCTGGGAAGGCAAAGGGCAAGACGTCCTGCAGGTACAGCCGCTATAAAAGCTGTGCAGGAGGAAGGGGAAAGGAGAGAGATTGCCACTTCCCCCTGACGCTCAGGATGGCCCAGTCAAGGAGGCAGGATGGACTCCCACAACCCAGGGGATCTGTGGACTGGCTCCACCCACAGCCCGTCTCTGCACAGCCATGCCTTTGCCATTGTACACAGGGTGGGCGGTGCGCATCTTCATTAGCTAGTGTTTATCGAGCCTCCTCGGTGCCTGCCCCAGGGATACAGGCAGCAGGGAATAACAGAGAGCTCTGCCCTTAAGGAGCTTTTATTTTGCTGTCTGGGGATACAGCAAAGTAAACTTGGAAAGCAAATGGCATATTAGTGTTAAGTGCTCCAGAGAAAAATACAGCAAGGGAAAGAAATAGAAGATGCATGATGGGAGGGCTGGAGGTTGAGGTTTGTCCAGGGTGGCCACCGCCGCTAGCAGACGTGGAAAGGGTACTGCGCAGAAGGAATAGCTGGTGTGCCATCTGGGAGGCAGGATGGGGCCAGGGATGCTGGAAAGATGCTAGGAGGAGCTAGTGGGAGTGTGGTGCATGGTGGGAAAGGCAGAAGCCAAGGCTGGGGCCATAACCAGGAGGCCAGGCTGGAATCAGGGTTCTGGCTGAGGACTTGGCGTCTTCTGAGTGTGATGGTGACATTTCTGGACTTGGATTCTTTTAGTTGTTGTTTTGTTTTGTTTTTTTTGAGACAGGGTTTCTCTGTAGCTTTAGAGGCTGTCCTAGAACTTGCTCAGTAGATCAGACTGGCCTTGAACTCACAGAGTTCTGCCTGTCTCTGCCTCCCCATTGCTGGGATTAAAGGTGTGCACCACTGCCCGTCAGGATTTGGATTCTTGAGACCCTGGAGTCTGGGGTCATCCATTCCAGCACTCTCTTGCCATTGCAACTATTCTGGTCCATAAGTGTGTGTGTGCTTGTTTGTGGAACTTGGTCTGGGTGGGGATGCGGCTGTGGGTTTGGGAAAGCCTTGGTCGCTGCTGGTAGGGAGCTGCTCGAATGAGGAGGCAGAACTCATACTCTGAAATAATGAGGGAATAATACCAGACAGTATTTAAAACCAAGTGCTAAACTGTGTGATTTAGACTATAAATGTTATCAGAGCTGTGCACTCTGTGTGGGCGTACACAGGGAACGCTTCCTTGGGAGGTGCGGCAGATTGGGGCCTGGAGAACAAAGTGGGGTTCCACTCTGCAGAGGGGGGGGATTCAAGAATCTAAACCTAGAGGGGTGGGAAGGGTGATCAAGCAAGAGGGGAGGGTCAGGGTCACCTTTGGGGTGGGAGGAAGTCAGCAAGCTCCATCCTAGGGAAGAGAAACAGGGGACATGTGCGGGATGCCCCTGGAACGCTCGCTTCCCTGCAGCCTCTGTTTCTCTCATCCTCCAGCGGTTTTGCCTCTTTCCCAGATTCTCAGAATCCCTCTGAGCTTCTTCTTCGAATGCTCTTGACCCACCTGGTGTCTGTGGCCCATTGCTCTGACATGCCCCTAGGCTCCACTTTCTTATCCAATCAGCACCAGACTCTCCTCTTGAATCTTAGCCCCTGAGCTCCTCGATCTGGTAGGTTACGCGGAGACTACTTGATGGTGCTCCTTTTCCTGAGAGCTGGGGGGGGTCTTCTCTGGAGCAAGAGGTGGCTCACCTCTGCAGTGGAGGGTGAGAAGGCCACGGAGGAAGAGGTCATTGGGGTCCTTCACCTACTCAAAATAAGCAAAAATGCACACACACACACACCCTTGGATGTCAGCCAAAGAGGAGAAGCCAGGGGTCACAGGGATTGAATTGCCACTGTTAACTCAATAGCCCACTCTCCTGCTCTGGGCCCTCAAGAGCTAAGAAAGGAGGGCTCGTTCTGTACCCCAGGTCCTGCTCCTCGAAACTGTTGGGCTGAGTCTAAGGCTGTTGCCCTTACGGCTCACAATCTTGAGCAAGTGGAGTCAGCTGGAGCTGGGTGAGAGCCCCATTTTCTAGTCACTTGCCCTGGGGTGCTTTAGCTTAACCTCTCTGAGCCTCATCTTGGGCTTGCATTAAGTCTGGGTTAATAACGCCTGCCTCCCAAGGTTGTGAATAATAATAGCTAACACTTGTGTGTGCTTACAAGTCGCCCAGGGCTTTCCGTATTCATCTCATTTAATCCACAGAACGCTGGGAAGTCGACATTATTTTCTCCCATGTTGCAGCTGAGGAAACTAAAGCTGAGATGTTTTAAGTCACTTGCCGGAGGCCACACACAGTCGGCAAGTGACTGCGCCAGAATGCAGCCCCGCGCCCCTGTGACTCCAGAGCTCTGCTTCTCAGCCACCACATGAAATGACCTAATCTGTGTGAAGCGCCTGCGACAAAGTAGGAGCTCAATAATCGTTAGTTCCTTTCCCCTCTTTTTCCCCAAGGCCCCTCCTCTAGAGAACAGCTTCCCCCTTTCCAGAGTCCCCTGGAACTGAAACATGAGATGCAGGATGGGGACGAGTTGCCGCTTTACACCAAGAGAGCCGGGGCTGAGGACAGGGTGATCCGTTAGAAAAAAATCTAAAGACACCAGGCTGTGATTACTTCGCACCATTCTCTGAGAAATGGTATTCAACCTCACTGGGTCTCAGCTCAGGCCCTTGTGGGACCGTATCTATGGAGATGAGACCAGAGGTCAGGTGGAAGGAGAGAGAAGGAGGATGTTTCTCCTGCCAATGCTAGAAATGACCCCTAGAACTGTCAGGGTGCCCAGAGAAAGGTTCCAAGACTGGGCTTTCCGAACTTGGGTATGGGTTTTTGAAGGTCAAGGTATGTGGAAGGGAGGCTGGTGTCTCAGCGTCACGAGTGCTGAATCAGGGTGCCTCCTGCACCTGACTTACACACACGGCTCCATCTGACCTTATCTGGAAAGTCAACCCAGACAGATGCTTCAGGGTAACTGAATGCCAGGGTGCATGTGGGCCCTAGGCAAGGAGGTTCCTTAGAATGGTCCTCATTGGCTCCTCCTTAAATCCCATTTTCAGATGGAACTAGACTCCTCTGTGAAGTCCAAACCAGCCTGTCAACAATCCCATTAGGCATGCAGATTCCTGGGTTCCTGGTTTCCCGGAGGTATTTCTCAAGAGGAACCCAGGTCTGGGTTACTTTATAACCAGAAGTCATCTGGCCTTGCGCTTTCCAGTGCTTTTAGAATGTGATGTCTTGCTTTGTTTCAAAATAAAACTGCAATGTGTGATAGGCAGAGTAAGAGCCATTTTGTATTACCCTTGTACCCAGAACCTGTGAATACGTTGTTACATAGACAAGAGACAGTAACTGGGGGATGAGAATGGGGGGAGGGGGGAGGACAGAGGGGAGACTGCAGCCCTGATGTAAAATAAATAAATTTGCTTAAAAAATAAAAGAGACGGTAAGGTTGTAAATAGAATGAGAGGTGCCAACTGACCTTCATATGTCCTGAATTATCCTGGTGGGTCAGTGTAACCACAGGGTCCTGTGGAAAAGGGGCAGAAGTCAGTGTTGGAGAGACACGCATGAGAAAGACTTGGCCAGTGGTCGCTAGCCTTTGGCCAAGAATGAAGGCTGCTTCTGGAAGCTGGAAAAGCAGTATAAACATTGTCCCCTGGAGCCTCCAGAAAGGAATGAACCTGTCAATACCTTGACTTTAGCCCAGAGAGACCCATTCCAGTCTAACCTCTGTGCCTATAATAAATAATTAAGCCCAAGTAAGACGCTAAATTTGTGTGAATTTGTTACTGTAGTAACTACATGAAAATGAGTAGAAGGCAAATATATTGAGGTAGACCAGAACTCCACTCAGCCTCTCACTGACCTCCCGGTGACCCTGGAGGAATTATTTCATAACCTGTGACCTGAAAGCGAATTTGAAACACACTAGTTTAAAGTAGCAGCTCCACATCCTCCAGACAGTGTGAAGTCAAGGCCCAGAGGGAAGGGACTTTGCTGGAGGTGAACAAGTTGAGCCTCCACCCCAGGGCTTGCTTTTATCTTGTCAGAACCTGGCTGCTTCCATGAATTCTATGTTCCAGTCACCAGTGCTTACTCTCTCTCTCCCCCCCCTCTCTCTCTCTCTCTCGCTCTCTCTCTCTCTCTCTCTC
>NW_026067940.1:5951551-5977664 GCF_014885135.2 Alexandromys fortis | reverse complement strand
TGTGTGTGTGTGTGTGTGTGTGTGTGTGTGTGTGTGTGTGTGTGTACTTATCTACAAAAAGTGCTATGCTAAGTGCTTGGGTTCTGCCCTACCTTTAGACCTTCACTGGGCCCTTAGTTTCCTCAAAACGTAGGTAACCAAACCCAGCTGCTTAGAGCTACAATGTTCCTTGCCCCGGGGCTAGTTGCTAGCTTGGCACGATCACAATCACCTCCTCTGCACCTGCCTCCCACCCCAGCCTGTGTAGGATTCATCACCCTAGCAAGCTGCAGGTGAACAACGCACAGGCCTTGGGACTGGGAAGGGAGGAAAGGAGGCAGAACAGGCAGCGCCTCAGTAGCACCTTATCAGCCTCTGTCAGGCAGTCAGCCTTCCCAGCTCTCCCCTAATACACCTGAGCCATTGGCCAGCCCCCGGGGCTGCCAGTTCCTGGTGTTGGTCTCCATGGCAACCCCACAATTGCTGTTCTGGTTTCTAATGACTTATTGGCATGTGTGGTAATTTGCAGAACTTGGCAGGCAGAGCTTGAGAAGCCAGGAGGAGGAGCTAGAGTCAGTGAGGTGACTTGGCCATAGGGAGGGGCTCCTAGTGTTGACCCAGTCGCAAGCCTTCCTTCCCTACCCCTTCTAGTCCCTGAAGAGTAATAGTCCAAGTTAGGGAGCTGCCTCAGGCCTAAGGCCTCCCCTCTGAAGAGCATCAACTGTCTCCACAGCCCTGTAAAGGAGACAGATGGAAAGGCAGATGTGGACCACAGCTGCTCACCTACCAGGCAGCTTGAGCAGGTGTTCTGCTGTGACAGGTCAGACAAGGCCTGCCTTCCAGCACTCTCTTGCCTACTCGGGGCTCTGGAACAAGGGGTCCCTTCTGGAGCCAGGACTCAGTAGGCTTCATGGGGACAAGAGCAAGGACAGTGTCCACAGTCCCTTAGGTCCTTGCTGTTTCTAGGCCTCTGGGACATTCAAAGAACTAGGGGGTATAGTACTTAATGAAATGCAGGACGCTGTAGGGAGGGGCGAACTGGCCCAGCCATTAAAGAGGGTGAGAGCAACAGGAGCCTGACCTTTCTCTGCTCTGCTTGGGCGAAGCCCCCTGGACAAGGCCATGGGGAGAGGCTGTGGAGCCTCCGCTGCCTTCTTCCTTCACGCAGCTCTGTCTTCCCCTTCGTTCCTGTCACTCTGAAGTCATGGAAGGTGGCTAGTGTGCTGATCCCGGCTTCACCTTTAAAAGTAGCTCCCAATCTAGGTTAGAATCCAGGGCCCACTGCTTACTTGCCGCCTCTACGGCCTTAGTCAGGCTCTTGACTTTTCTTTAAGCTTCAGTTTGCTTATTTCTAAAATGGGATTGACATCCCCAGCTCACGGGATTGTGAGATAAAATCACTTCATATTTGTAAAATGCTTGGTCCGTGGTTGGCCGCAATAAATATCAGAGAATGTTTTTAACAGACTTTTAATTATCTACCCAAATAAACAGGAGCCATGCAATCAATAGCAAAGGATGGACGTGGTGAGGTTTTCTTCTTTAAATATTTGAAATGCCTTCATTTACTCAGTAAATGTTTATTGAGCATCTACTACTGAGCATAAGCATCCAGCAGACCCTGAGCTTTTCTTGGTGTGTTGTGGTTAGGGTGGGACCAGCTGACCTGAGCATTCTCTGAGTGCATAGCATCTCTCAGAATTCTGGTACCCTGTAAGTGGTCCTTGTATGACTGTCTGGCTCTGAGTGGTGCCAGGAGATAGTGCCAAACTCTGCAGAGTATTTTCAGAGCAAACTGGGGAGGAGAACGGCTTAGGGTTAGGAAACTGATGAGTGCTCAGTACTCCTCCACTGTCAAGAGCTTCTGAGGTACTAAGGGACCAGCAAGGACCACTGCGGCCACCAGCTAAAAGAGGAGCAGGAGGTACCTGTTCTCTCCTGCTCAGTAGAGCACATGCTCCTTTGACCAGTGCAGGGACAGAGAGAGGACAGCAAGGGGAGCTAGGACACTTGCTTCCTCCCTGCCAGCACCACGTGTCTTCCTGAGCCCCCCCCACAGCCACCTCTGAAAGGCACACTGGACTCAGGTGTACTGTCAGTGACGCTGGGACCCCGGGGACTGGCTAGCTAGTGGTGTTCTTGCCACTCAGGTTCCCACTGTGGCTCATATCCAGGTGACAATGACTTAGGGGTTCCAGGGATTACTACCTGAACACACCATACTGTCGCTCCTAACCTGGCCTGGAAGCCAGACCTCAGCCGGTTCCCCACACCTACTTTTATTTATGAGAAAGTTAAGCTGCGTGGAAGGGAAATGACTTGCCTGAGGTCACGCCACGTGTTTAGCGCTGTGGGAACTGGACATAAAGCTCCTAATTCTGTCCTTGTGCTGTGCCTGTTACCTGCTTTCCAATTTCCTGGTTTTCTTGGTTGTCCTGATCTAGTTCCCAGATGTGAAAGGAGGCCATTTCTCTAAGTCTCATAGTCACCCTGACTTCCTTACCCCTTTGCCAGCCCCTGGCCTGTTAGGTAAAGCCCTTGGCATCCACCCGTATTTCCCCTCCCCCTTACTCCCGCTTTCCCTGGTATTGTCCCCTCTGTACAATCACCCTCCCCTACATACGCACCCTTCTCTTCTCAAGCATGTCTGTCGCATAGTAAGACCGGTGTCTCTATGGACAGTGCATCCTTCCTGGGGCCCAGCAGCCCTTCGGTGGCTCCTCCCCATCAGATCTTGCTCTGGAGTTAGCCATCGCCTGCCAGTCACCTAGAGGGTCACCCTGCCCTCTGGTGGCCACCTCCTGGTCTCCCAACCTGCTTAGCCAAGCAACCCCACAGCACCATTCCTGAACTTTGGGATCTTGGGTCTATTGAACCCTTTTCTTTCCCTCTGACTCCAGACAGATTCTATGGTCTGTGTTAAGGATCCTTCTGCCAATACCCAAAGCTGTCTAGACTCTCGGTCTTTTTACTGCCCCAAAGCCCCAGGTTTAGATTAATTGCTCTAGCTTTTGGCTGAGGCCAAGCTCACACACACACACACACACACACACACACACACACTCACAGAGCAAAGGCAGATGGGCACATCTACAAGCTCACCATCATCAATCCAACTTGTTCTTCAAAAGTGCCTGGTATTCCTATCACATCCCCCTGGCTCTCCATCCTAACTCTCCGATGACTATTTCACACCCTCCTCCCCAAACCTCTGCCTCCATCAGTGATCTCAGCCGAGGACCTCACCTCCCACCACACAGAGAAATAGCTGTCTTCAGGCAGAACTTCCTAACGTGTCCCTACCAAACCCTCAGGCACACTGACTGCCTCTCATCCTCTGCTCCTCCAGTTGTTTCAGCCCAGGCCACAAGGCACCACAGCTGACCAGTGCTCCCCATGGGTTCTATAGCCTACCCTCAGCCCTCCAGTAGTTTCTCCTGGCTTCAGAAAAAGAAACCAACGACACAATCCTTCCTTAAGCCCAGTTGCGGCCCACACCCTTCATCCTCTCAAGCCAAGTGTCTTGAGAGATTTGGCTCCACTAGTGTGCTCTACTTCACACCGCCCACACCTTCCTCAGCCCCACTCGGGTACGGCTTCCTCCTCCAGCCCTGGGAAGCCTCTCTCCACTCTGCTCAAGCTGGGGAACAAGCTCCATTTGTAGATGCGTTTCCCTCACTTTTGGCACTCCCGCTTTTCTGGGCTTCTCCGACCCCATATAGTCCTGGATTTTTGGATACTCCAATGTCATTTTTTGCTCACTCCTCCTCCTCCTCTCAGTCTTTAAATGTTAGCGGTCCTGGGAAGCTGTCCCTGGTGGCAGTACTGTTTTCTCCCCAGGGATCCCGTCTCCAGGTCACAGCTTCCCAAGAATGGCTCCCCTTATCATCCACATGCAGGTGACATCCAGATCTCTAATCTGTGTCTTTTCAGTTTAGTGCTGTGTCCTCGTAGCCACCGCGGAGGTGATTAAGATGGATATGCCAGGAAACTTTGAAGTTGTCATAGCTAAGCCAGAGTCCTGCTTTTCCTAACTCCCCATGCCCTTTCCACCCCTGCCTCCACCGTGTGGCCTGATTTTGCGAATGTTACCAGCTCATGCTTGCTCTATAAGTCATAGACTAGGTAGGACTCGTTAGCCATTCTTCCTTCACCACCTCAAGCCCAGGGTGGGACCAGGTCCCATCTCCCTATAGAGGAAGATCTTTCGGGGAAAAGCTCAAAGGAGGACTGGGTAGGGTAACTTTATACCTGTAACACCAGTACTCCAGAGATAGAAACAGGAAGAACATGAGTTTGAGGCCAGTCTGGGCTACATAGTGAGATTCTGTCTCAAATAAAACAAAACAAAAGGGCAGAGGGAGCCAAAAAATGAATAAAATTATTAAGTAGTGAATTCATTAAGAATTTTAAGCAATAAAAGAATCTCAAAGCCAAAAGCAGAAGAAGAGGTTGGAGAGCTGGGTCAGCAGTTGAGAGCGCTGGCTGCTCTTGCAGAGGGCTCAGGTTCAACTCCTTACACCCACATGGTCGTTCATAACTGTAACTAGTGCAAGGGAACTTGAGTCCCTTCTGACCTCAACAGACACTAGGCACACGTGTAGTGTACATACATAAATGCAAGCACAGCATAATACACATAAAAATAATAAAAATGAATCAATCTTTAAAAGATGTTTAAGCTGAAGGGAAGTCGGACTCTGAGTGTGGCCTTGGTAGACCAGACGCCCACACCTTGTCAGTGGCCTCTGGGTGTCCCTTCTCTCTTCTCCTCTATCCCACTAGCTGCAGATCCAGCCCAGGAGATCCAAAGTCTCTAGTGCAGGCCCCTCCTCACTGGCCGTTCTTTCAGGAGTAGTACCCTTTCGCACCTGACATTTGGCGCTGTCATTGCAAACTACAGGACTTCACAAGCATTGTGACGCTCAACTGCATTCATTGTCCTCGGTGTCACCTGTGAGAAAGCTGGCGCATGTGTGATGTTTGCTGCTGCACGGCGGAGGAAGCCACAGAGCAGGGGTTCGATGGGTCGCCTGCAGGCACGCGGCTGAGGAACAAGAGAGTTAATTTGGGTCTGGTGCTTGGGCCATCACTCCAATGCTTCTCCTGATGTTCCATGCATGGCCATGCCTGTGGGGAGGGGGAGACGGTTGCAGACTCAAGATGATCACAAGGGATGGAGGAGTCACACAAAACCAGACCCTCAGCAGGTAGAGGACAGGACCGGGGGTACAACCTGCAGCTGAGGAGAGCCAGTTGGGCCTCTCACTTTTTGCAGAGATCTTCCTTTACTCCACACTAGGGACGGAATGCCCCACCCAGAAGCAGAAATACCCAGAGAACCATTGTGAAGAAGGCAGACACGGCAGCTGGTGGAAGACAGTGGCTCCTCGTACCCTCTCCTGAGGAACAAGAGCCATGCGCTCCCTGGCATGACTTCTGCCGGCCTCTCCTCAGCCTTTCACTGCTTTCCATATGCTCTAGTAGAGCCAGCTGCCCTGGGTCCACAGCCACCCCTGCTGTTCCATACCTCTGACCCTGGGGACCTTCACAGCCTCCTCCCCTGGATGGCTCCTCTTCACATCAGCACACACAGTGCTTTCCAGGAAATTCCTCCCACATGCTGTGCACACTCTGCAGAGTCTATGAAATGCCCTTCTCCACTGGTCTTTCTCTTCTGCTGGGTTGGACGCGCCTCAAAAACAGCCTGAGTTATCCACAGGGGTACTCTCACGCTGGCACGCCGTGGTAGCAATAAAATAACACGTATTGAACACTTGTTTTGGGCTGAATGCACTGAATTTTAGAACAGCTTTTTATTTTAAACCAAGTATAGATCCACTGGAGGTACAAAGAAATGGGCAGGGAAGTCCTAAGGAGCCTTCATCCAGCCTTCCCTAGAGTTAACATCCTGCCTAACTACACTGCAATGTTAAAACCAGGAAACCAAGCCGGGTGTGGAGACGCACGCCTTTAACCTCAGCACTTGGGAGACAGGCAGATCTCTGAGTTCAAGGCTAGTGTGTAGTGAGACCCTGTCTTGGAGGATGGGAGGAAGGAAGGAAGGAAGGAAGGAAGGGAGGGAGGGAGGGAGGGAGGGAGGGAGGGAGGGTGAGAGGGTAAGAGGGAGAGAGAGAAGGAGGGAGGGAAGAAAATCAGACAACTGACTTGGTATGACCCATAGCCCTTATGCACATTTCATGTTCATGTGTGTGTGTGTGTGTGTGTGTGTGTGTGTGTGTGTGTAGCTTTGTGTAAGTACAACCAAAATCAAGATACTAAATAGAAACTAGGCATGGTGAACATGTCTGTAATCCCAACAGTTAGAAGGTTGAGGCAGGAGGACTGAAGGTTCAAAGCTAGCCTAGGCTACATAAAGAATTCCAGGCTAGCCTGAGCTACATAATGAGACACTATCTCAAGTTACTAAATAGTATTAGGTAATTAACTAGAGTCAAAGGAGTCTGCTCTGCTGCCCCTTTACGACAATGCATACCCACCAATCTGTTCTGTCACTACGGTTATACTGTATCCAGATGTTCTGTTCTCTGGCACTACAGTTATAGAATGCCCAGATGTTCCATAAGATGAATCTGGCAGGCTGGAATCTTTCACTGTTAGGTTTGGTTTTTCTCCTGCACTTAGATCCATCAAGTCATGGTCCACATCAATCATCCGTTGCCGAGTAGTATTCCGAGATAGGGATGGGCACACTACAGTTTGCTGAACCATTCAGCCACTCACTAGGAGATAATTGTCTCACTCTTGTTTTACAAGTGAGGAAACTAACTCGTCTGGGGTCCCATGACTAACAAGCAGCATTTAATAAATGTTAAATGAGAGAAAACTAATGATGTTTATTGTGCTGAGCTCTGCTGTGTGAGGATGCTATGCTTTTACCCTAGCATCCAGAAAGTCATTCTGCACATAGTAGGTTCTCAGGAAATGCTTGCCAGTAAGCTGCAGCTGTGTTTTTGTGGGCGGGAACCATGTCCAGCTTGTCCTGAGTGCCACCATTTGCAGGACAAGACTTGATAGGCTCAGTATCGTGTCTGATATCTGCACTTTCTCTTTGCTTGGAAAGAGAGGAAAACGGAATTGGAGTGGTAAATATTGACTGCAGACAGGTCTGCCATTGTATCCCCTCAGATGCCCGAAGCTATTGGCTGTCTTGTAATTCCCATATTTGCATAATTGTCTGTATCTCATCTGCAGGCTGCTCGGTTAATCAAAATGCTGAGCAATTGCTGTGGCCCCTGCTTTTTGCCACCATGGCCTTCCCAGAAAGGGCTGGGTCAGGCTGTCAGATCCTGGGTCAGGCTGGGCAGGAGCAGCCTATAAAAACTGCCTGTTGGGTCCTGAACATGCCCTGCCTATGCTGCAAAGTCTGCCTGGGTGTTTCTGCTCATGAAAGGGGTGACAAGTCATGACCACTCCGCAGGACCTCAGGAGGTTTAGCTAAGGAAGATTTGTGGAGCTCTTAGTTCCCAACCTGAGGTGTGGAGCACTAAGTGAGATAAAGGAACCACAAGCTGGACCAGCCTTGTCCTGGGCACAATGCCCAGAGATGTCTTGTTGAGCTCCTCCTGCCACCCTCTCTGTAGAGGTAGGGTAATGAGAACTGCGGTGGTTTGAAAGAAAATGGCTCCCACAGGGAGTGGCATTATTGGGAGTTGTGGCTTTGTTGGAGTAGGTGTGGCCTTGTTGGAGTAAGTGTGTCACCATGGAGGTGGTCTTTGAGGTCTTGTATATGCTCAAGCTTCTCTCAGTGAGATACTCAGTCTACTTCCTTTTGCCTTCTGATCAAGATGTAGCTGGAACCATGTCTGCCTGCAGGCTGCCATGTTCCTCTCCATGACAATAATGGACTGAACCTCTGAACTGTGAGCCACCACAATTAAATGTTTTCTTTATAAAATCTGTCATGGTCATGGTGTCCCTTCACATCAGTATAAACCCTAACTAAGACAAGAACCAACCCCTGCCCATAGGGACACACTAACAATACACTGGGTCCCCACTATAGAGAACATGTGGAAATATGCACATGGCCTTGAAGAGAACCTGAGGTTTGGGCCAACCGAGGCCTCACCAAGGACCACAGGTACAACTGGGCTCTACCTCAAGGAAGAACTCCCCCTTGAAGTGCTTCTGCATAATCAGATCCACCTCGTCAGACACGCTCCAGCACCAAGGTTATATGTGGAGTCCATGTTGACCCTTTTCCTGGAGGGCGCTCCTGTCTGGTTGGGTTCATGCTGGGCATTAAAGAGCAGGTCCCAGACTTCTCAGCAATGATTCCCCATAGACACACAAACTCCCCCTCCCGGGGGGGGGGGGCGTTAGGAAAGCAAATACAGTCTGCTGAGAGTAAATGAGAGTTCATAGTAACTGTGCCCTCAGCCCCCGGAACTTATGAGCACGCTACCATCGGAAGCACAGAAGAGATTGTATACTGACTTCAGTAGGGATTCCCAAAGGGTGGTGTGTTCGAAGTGTATTCTCCAGAGTGGTTCTGTTGGGAGGTTTAGGTCACTGGGGACGTGTCCTCAAAAGGGATTGTAGGAGCCATGTCTTCCTCTTCTCCCATCCCTGGCAAGAAGTGAACCACATGTTCCACACCATGACAGGCTTCCTTTCCAACGGTCCAAAGCAATAGCACCAATCAATCATGACAGAAGCCTCCCAAAGTGAGTTCAATGAACCTTTGCCCTTTGTAAGTTGATGTATCCTGTGTATTTGTTACATTAGTGGAAAGCTGACTAAAACAGTTAGGATGGTAACTGGGGACATAGAATGGACTGTTAGGAAGTGGGGCCACCCCAAGAGCAGAGGGGTAACATATCTGATTTAGGATTGGTTCTAAGAACACAATTAGAAGGTTGGTGCTTGAGGGAACCAATGGGAAGAAAAACTTGGTGCAAAAAAAAAAAATGGTCACTGGTCTAACTTAGGTGGTACAGAGTTTACAAGAAGATGTAAAGAGAGCCTATAAAGAGAAGGATGCAGACGGGCAGAGGTGAGTCCAAGGATGCATGGAACTAAGGAGTCAGGAGTCAAGGTTTTCAGTCTGCTGACTGACCCCAGGACTTCCCAGAGGTGAAAGCTGGGGAGATGAGGATGGATATGGAAGAACCATAAAGTCCAAAACCAACTCACTGAGGCTTAAGCAGGAGGGACCTGTACCTGGGAGTGACAGACCAAGGGACTAAGGCAGAAGAAGGAAAGGAAGTGACTGGGTTTCCTGAGCGGGGAAGCGCTGAGGCTGATCCTAAGAGTCCTTTCCCTGTACACAGAGGGAAGGCAGGTGGGACGGGCAGGCTGGCAGAAGTGGCTCAGAGGACGGGACAGACCACACCTGCCCACGTCCATGGTGCAGACGGTACGCAGCAGTGCATTTTGTTCCCGCGGGCTGTGCTGACTGCCTGGGCAACAGCCAGAGTGGAGAAGGGACCAGGCTGAGGTACTGGATGAGCTAAAATCACACATCTGCGATAGAGCAGTTCTTCCAGTTTCCCGATTTTCTTCCACAGTGGCCTAGGAGGGGACACTTTCCAATGCTTTAACCAAGATGAGGCAGCAGTGACCTAACCCTCCTGCAGAGCCTGGCCCCTTCCGTTGTTCAGCCCATTGCCCCCGGCCTTGCTGTTCAGGGACTTTCTCTACCTAGAAAGCTTCCATTATTTCTCCTTGGCCTGACTTATGGATGGCTCCGATTCCGAGTCCCTCTGCCCTCCACGGCTCCCCTGAGCACTGTTTTTTTTTTTTCCTCTCCTCCTAGATCTGGCAACAGCAGCTTAATAGCCTCCCCAGGGGTCAGGCTGGGAAGATGAATGCTAGCCTGTGGGGGCTGTGTCCTGCCTTTCCATGGGAAGGTGATAGAAGGCAGGGTGCAAAGAATGGACAGCGCAAGCAGACATAGCAAAGGGCTCGTAGGATGAAGCCAGCAGAGTGTCCACCCGTGCTGAACTGTGCTGTGTTGGCTGGAGAGCCCCCAATTGCCTGTCTAATCAGCACTGAGTGGGAGAAGGCAGGGTGTGTTTCCCAGTGGAAAGCCAGGAGAAACCAGATCTGGCTCAGAATGTTCGCTGCGAAGGAGCAAGTGAATAATAGCCACACGCAGGCCCAAGCAGCCTGCAGGGCCGGTGGTAGCTGCCTTTCTTTGTAGGCACACAGAATGAGGGCGGCTATGGCAGGATACTCCAAAACCAGCTGCTTCTCAGTGGGCCTCCCGTGTTGTTCGAGGGTCCCCTGCTAGCCGGGTTAACCAGGAGTGAGAGTTATCACGGCTGTGGTCAGGTGACACCCTCTGCCCCTGCCTGTGCCCCTGCTGGCACGCCCCCACGTCCATGAGCCGAGATGTGTGCACTGCCACCTCTCCTCAGTCAGTGCTGGCCGGTGCCTCCGCTGTACCTTTGGCATCTGTGGTTCAAATGACGGACACAGGAGAGTGCCTGGGGCAGAAAACCTAAGGCTGCGGGGACGTTGCAAAGGCTGTGGAAAGAAAGCAGTGGGAAAATGTGGATCCGTGCTTCCCTTCTGGCCTGGGGTCCTGGGTAATCCTATGTAGCCATGAGCCTCACCAAAGTACTTTGGGCCTCTATTTCCCCATCAAGGCCTTTCTCTCAGCCCAGTTCCCTGAGTCGTTCTGAGAACAGAAAGAGGCCCAGAAAAGTCAGTTTCTGATCCTCATAAAATAAGCTGTATCTTTAGAAGGGCCAGCCCCGATGATAAAAGACTGCAATAGACTTGGAAGTGCTCAGCTTCTACCTAAGTTCCAGGTCCCAGCCACTGACCAACGAACCACTCAGCCTGGGTTCGTCATCCTTTTGACCGCAGATCAGCTTTCCTCCACAGAGTAGAACTCAGCAGCTGCCTCACACAGAGTACTTGGGAAAATACACTAGAGAGTCGTTTCTAGATCCCTAAATGTACTAACTATCACAAGCTGAGGAGGGCGGCAAGGATGGTGGACTGATTCTGGTCCACCACTGTGTGTGTCCACGGCTTTGGACAGGTTGGTGAATCTGTCTTGGTGTCGTCATGTGTAAACCAAGTCAAAGCATTACTCAGTGGTGATGGTCTTGAAAAGGGCCGACACGGATGTAAACTGGTCCCATGTCCTGTGGGTGGCTCCATTCCCTCTTGTCAAAGCCCTCTTAGATCATCAAGTCAAGGGCAGCTCAGAAGACATCATTTGCATGTTTGCAGACACCCGGCCTACCCTGGCATCTGCCTTTGGAAATGCCACATTGTCTGCATCCTCCCCAGGGCAACGTCTCCAGTCACACCTCTTCGGGATCTGGTTTCTTTTTTACCACAGCAGATGCCTGTGAAGAATGCCAGACTGATGTGAGCCACTCTGCAGACCCTGAGATCTTAGGCCATCCCTCTGCTGGGGACCATACTCCCTGGGCAGCTGACCACTTGATGAGGTTGTCCAGCTAGGGGCAGGGACCAGTCCCAGGAGTGCTGGAGAATGCTCCTAGTTTAGGGGAATTTTTCTCCCCTTGACTTCACTTCCTGTCCTGATCCAAGCTGACTCAACTGTGCCACCTGCAGTTCTGACAGCCCTTCCTTTACGCCACAGCCTGGCCAACCTCTGACCTTCCCAGTCAAGGGCATCTGAGAGCCCGTCACCACCTAGCCACCTGTGTGGCTCCTGGAAAAATAGTACTTGAACCATTAGGACCCTTTGTCTAGACAGTTGTCGAAGCTTCTCTGCGATCTCATCTGCCCTGTGGACTACCTGCTCCAAATATCCTTAAGGGTAGGGAGCATTAAAAATGCAGAGTCCCCGTACAATGAATACATAATGAAAAAATTAATAATACGTTTGCAGTTCAGACTGGGGGTTCAGAAACCTGTACTTCAAATAAGCTCCCATGAGATTAATAAGCACAATAAGGTTTGAAAAAACACTTGGGGAAACCCCCCCCATGTTACATTGAGGTAGAATTAAGAACAAGCGTATTCTCTGTGTGCAACTTGATTAACTCACATGTGAGATGTACGGGGTCTCCAAGTCATCACTCCCAGATAGAGGCCTAGAACACACAGCACCCCCCTCGTTCCTATGCATTCTGTAACAGGAGGAGGGGACTGCCGTTTGGAGCCTGGCAGCACAGATTCATCTTCCCTGTTTCTAACTCCACCTGAATGGAGTACGTATGACTTCTTTCACTCAGCATTATGTCAGCGCTGCCTATGTTCAACGGGGCAAACCACCTCTCTGTATCAAAGCACCCACCGTGTGCTTTGGCCTCTCCTGAGACACCTAGAGAAGTCAGGTCTAACCCTAAATCCTTGCCACCTCCGTTCCCCGCTCCTCCTGGCTCAGCCTTGTGGAGACCACATTCAAGTATGGCGTCCACATGTAGGGGTGTCATTCTTCAAGCCTGAGTACAGGGGAGCCTCAGCGGCTGGGGAGACCCTGGGCCGGCTCCCGCCGGTTCCTCTCTAGACAGCGACTAAAGTTGTTCATTTGCTGGCTGTGGGTTGCTAGAGAGTCCAGGCACACTCCAGGTGAAATTGGCCAATTCCATCTACAAATGAAGAGACAAATGAGATGGAAATTGCACAGAACAAGCGTCCTCCTCGCGTGTAGGTATCGGAGCTGACACACTGCGCCGTGGAACTGATTCCAGTCCTTCTCTGCAGCTGGGTGAGAAGGGCTTTCCTAACAGTGGGAAGCACCATCTCCTCCCCAACCCAGCCAGGCAGAGGAGCAGCCTAAGAGGCTCCTGGGGGAAGATAGAGGGTGTGTGTGTGTGCGTGTGTGTAGGTATGTGTGCGTAGGAGTGTGTGCGTGTGCACAGGTGTGTAAGAAAGAGAGGAGAAAACAAGCAGAAGACACTGGCCAGGTACTAGGAAAAAAAAAAAAAAAAGTGGCGTTCAATCCCCCCTCCTCCAAAAACCTCAAAATTTCAAGTATCTACTCCGTGCCAAGCCCCGTGCTGGGTGTTCTGACTGTAAAAACGAACAAGATCTGCCTCTAAGAGTCCTTCACCCAGGGGTGGAAAAGCAAGTGACAGCGATGGCAGTAGAGAGGGCGGGGAGACGGGGGACACATTTATAGATGAGGGAGAGAAGATCTGGGAGGAGCAGGGCAGGAAACTAAAGAGGAGAAGCGGAGGCCCAGAGAGGGTGGCCAGGAGGATGCCCTGGGAAGAGGCCACAGACGCCCTTGCAGGCAGCAGCATTAGTCCCTGGTAAAGGGTCAGCCCAGGACAAACCACGTGTGGTGTCTTCTCCCTGTTATGTAAGGAAGTTTAAAGAGCCAGGGTTTCTCAGATTCTGGGTCTCTGTGGCATCCATTTTCTTTGTTAAGAGAGTTGCAGAGAGGCAAGGAATGCAAATTTGTTTTCATATGGACCCCAGCTAAATACAATTTTAGTAATAATAATAATAGCAAACACTTATAAAGCACTTACCATGAGCCAGGCTGTTCTGAGCACTTCACACATATTAACTCATTTGCATAGTAAGTATGCTAGGAGGAAAAAAAAAGCAACCCATGATGCATTTCAAAGCCAAACAGAAATGACTTTTGAACTATACAACACCCATACACAGCCTAGGAACTCTGTACCAACCACCCCCGACCAGGTGAGCATGAAATAGAAGGCCTAAGAAGCAGGTTTCAGAGGAGTTCCAGGGAGTCTTGAGTAATTCTAGACCTTAGCAGGCCAACAGGCTCATTGTCTCCCTCCTTTACCACTGAGCTGACACTCCAGGGCAAGCCCCAGGCAAGGCTCTCGGGCTCGGAGACCCTGGAGACATCATGAAGGATGTGACCAGCATTAAGGGGAGAGTGGCTTTCTCTCTGGGGACTGTTCTGCTCCAGTCCATGTGCATCACATCGTTGCAGATGTTGCAAACATGATTGCCACTGGGGAACTAGTTTCCATAGCGACAGAGGTACAGTGGACCCTTGACATTCTTAAGGGATACAGCCCAGCCCTTCATGAGTCTATGAATTAGGAAGGACGCATCGTCCCCCCATAAAATGCAGTAAAGTATGGCTTGGGAATGTAATGAATGGCTAGCAAGGGTATAGTCACCTGACTCCCAGCTGCCCAGTGCCCTCCGAGGACCAGTCTCAGCCCGTACAGGTCAGCAACATAGACTGCATTGTGTCAAATCACATCATTTCATCCTAAACCTGAAATTCTAGAGTCTGCTGCAGCAGTAGCTGGGGGGGGGGGGGGGCATTCTGGTTAGCATAACAGACTAAATACATCCGAGAGTCTCTCTGCTGCCTCCCAAGCCACACTGAAATGAAGGTAACCGACGGGCAGAGAGAAGCAAGCAAAGCTAATAAGCAGCATCCATCCCATTATGGAAATTAAAGAGAGTACATTGACTTGGCAGAGAACAAAAGGGCTCTTAGAGGGCTGCAGGGAGGGCAGAGAGGAGGGCCGGGCAGACTCCCGCCACAGAGGCTCAGACACCATGGTCCTGAAGGTGTGGTATGGAATAGGGACACCCTAGGGCACCTCCTAACTTCATCTCATCCTGTGGCTGTCCCCACCTGACCCCCAAGTACCCGGAGAGAACTTTGTTTCCCAGATAGGCTGATCAAGAAGTGAGCCCTTGGGGCACGAGTATATGTGGGAGTGGAGATGGAGGGTTGACCAAAGCCTGCAGGTGACGCCAAGGGGCCCTTTACCCCCTTTCTCCAGCAGCTGTAGGAATGCTGGGGGCGCTGGGAGCATGGGTGCTGAGCCCTCGCACAGTGACACCTGCCTAGTCACCACTCTGCTTGGGCATGTGGAACTGTTAATCAGTCTTTCCAGTCCTCCCTCATGAACGCAAACCATTAATCAAGAACTATGCAATTTTAAAAGAAAACATCTAATATTGGGGGATAGGTAAAATAAATAGAAAATAATGTGAAAAAAAATCAAACATGGTGATGAAGGAAAAGGGGAGGCCCATTAGGACACCAGACCAATGTAGTTGATATTCTCCAAGAGACAAGGAGATAGTATGTCCATAAAATAAGAACACAGGATGCTTTTTAAAATTGGGGATTAGTTCACACATCCTAAAAGTCATACTGTCACAGCACACAAATTGGTGGGGTTTTGGAGATTCACAAAGCTATGAAGTCATCAACCCTAATTCTAAAATATTTTCATAATTTCCCCCCCCAAGGAACCCTGTGCATATTAATAGCCACTCTCCCCCCCCCCCAGCCCTGGAGACTGCTAACTCCTTCCTGTATCTATAAAACAGCCTACTCTGACGTTTCACATCGGTAGAATCATTTAGGATGTATTTTTTCCATGTTTGGCTTTTTGCACTGACATGTGTTCAAGGTTCCATGTTGTTGCACACATTGTTGCTGCATTCCTGGATGCGATTAGACAACAATGCTGCAATTCATGAATATATTTTATTCTATTTGTTACCTATTGCATTTTAACCATGCTGGTAGGCTTTTGAATAATTTAGTCTCCTTAAGGGGAGTTGTAGAAAAAATGAATGAGCTCTTGGAAATTTAAAGTATGTTCTGTCTGGATATAGTGGCTCATACCTGAAATTCCAATTCATGAAGCAAAATAGGAGGATCAAGAGTTCCAGGCAAAACAGGAGGATCAGCCTGGGCTACATATCAAGACACTTTCCCAACACACTAAGGTCTGGGATGTAGTTCAGTGGTAGAATTTTTCCCTAGCATGCATGAGACTCTAGGGTTGGTCGCTGGCACTGTAAATACATATCTATACAATCTGTGGGTGTTCTTTTTCCTTAAATAATGATGTTACTTTTTAGATTGCAAGGGTCTTCTTGGTGATGGGCACAATTAATGAAAGAGAGAGAAAGCCCCACTAAAGCTAAATGTAACAACATAGATCTGTTGTTAGGACAGGATTTGGGAAGCTAAGATAGGAAGCTTGCTTGAATCCAGGAGTTTAGGAACTATTGTAAGGAACATGTCAAGACCCTGTCTCACGTTTTACAATACTGAGGATAAAACAAGATTCTGTGAGCATCCAGAAACCCAAAGATAGGTTTTGGGATGCAGCAGACTTCTCTATGGCTACCATAGCAGCAAGCAGATGATAGAACGGTACTTTCAGAAATGCCAGGAACGGCTGTTTCAATGTCAAATCCTACCAAAATGTCAGTCACCCATGCAGATTGAATAAATATGTGTAAGCATGCGGATTTTCAAGAAATTTACTTCTTTTTTCCAAAGCAACAGGAAGGATCTGGGAAGATGGCTCAGCAGTTAAGAGCACTTACGGCTTTTGTGCGATGCCAAGTTCTTGCAGGGCTCCAGGGATTGACCTGGCTGGGGCAGTGAAGGAGTGAAGAAAAGACAAACACACGGAAAAGCTGGGTCTCAGCACCCTGGAAACTTAGCCTGTTTAGTATGTAGAGCGGCAGGGTTACAGCATACAGCTGAATGGAGGAGGCAGGTTTATGAATCTCAGGAGGAATGGTCTCTGTAGGGGAATAGTGTTCGGGCTATAGTCATGGTGCAGGGACAGGGAAAGCTACAACTGGACATTTTTTGCACATACTGTCAACATGTGTACTAGGATCCCCTAGGAAGGCTTTGCCATCCTTTGAGCTCCACCTGGCGAAGGCATTGCCACTGCCATGAGGCAGAGGCACTAGGGTCCTTGGTATAGGCTTCCCATGTCAATAACACACGTTTGCTCAGGGCTTCATCCACGCAGGCCTTCCTCTGCTGCCCACAGCACAGGATCTGGGTTTGGTTCCCAGCGCCTCCATGGCAGCTCACAACCACCTCTATCTCCATTTCTCGAGTTCTGACTCCCTCTTCAGGCCTCTTAGGGCATTGTGTGCATGTGGTACACAAACATGCCTGAAGGCAAAACACTCTACACATGAAATAAAATAATAATAATTTTCAAAAGCAACTGGAAACCGGGCAGTGGTGGTGCATGCATTTAATCCCAGTATTCTGGAGGAAGAGGCAGGTAGATCTCTGAGTTCGAGGCCAGCCTGGTCTACGGAGCAAGTTCGAAGGAAGCCAGGAATGCACAGAGAAACCCGTCTCAAAGAAAAAGAAAAAGGCAACTGGAAGATAAACTATATCGAAAACAAGATCTGAAAAAAAGATGACATCAGACCAGGAATAGAGATAAAAACTGTTTGCCACCGTAGGACAAAGCTGAAGGCTGAAGAGACAATGCTAGAATGTGACAGCAGTCAGCCCTGGGAAGCAGAAGGGAGCTTCGCTTAAATTACCTCCACGCTCTTCTGTGTTTTCTCATTTTTCAATAATAATGTTGTAGCGTACCTACCAATGGCTGTGATTTGTCACGTGCAGATCCTGAGAGCCAGCAGGCAGGAGACAGTGCTAAGGAAACAGAAATAACAGAAGCTAAGAGATGGGTGGCTCTGAGGCCACGGTACAGACCCCAGAGCCAGCACCCTAGATTACAGATGCCCATGCAACACGCCATTGCCATCAGCCACATCTACTTGCACGCCCTGCTGGCTGGAAAGCTACCTCAGGGCAGACACGGGGTCTTGCTTAGCTTATATACCACCTGCCCCTGTCCCTGGCAGAGAGAAGGTAGCATCGACTCGGAATGAGAAAGAGGGGAAAAAGAGAATGCCCAGGTATGGCGTGAGGGTTTCAGGACACAGATTCCAATCCCAGCCTCAGCTGCATGGCCCTGTCTCTTACACTCTTGGTTACAAAGGAGGGTAAAAGTGCCCTTGGGCTAGGTGCAGGAATCCACACTACACATTTAGGACAGTCTCCGGTGGGTCCCAGCATAGAGGCCAGTTTATCATTACTTCACAGCAGAGGAGCAGAACCCAGAGAAGCCTGGGGATCCCTGACATTTAGAATTCAGTGGAGAAGCCTTGTGCTTTCGTCCTCCCTGTGAGCGGCAGACACTGAGTTCTGAGCATGTGCTTCTGGGTAGGCCCAGACCTGGCCCACCGTTTCTTCCACTGGAAAACAAGAAAGCAAAAGGAGGCAGATGCTGAGGTCTCTGCTGCATTAATTCTGACCTGAGGACCAGCTCGCCTTGCTTAGGGGTGGGAGCTGCCCAAGGAATAAGCCTAAGGTGTGAGTAGAAGTGAGGAAGACTCCGCCCCCAAGCTCTCTCAAGACTTTGCCTGTGTGAGTCCAGAAAAAGAGACAGTGGCTTCCAAGGCAGACGCCGCCGCCTTGAGACAGCAGGGTGGACCCAGCTTCACATCTGAATCACCTGCTTGGGGGCTGGTCCCCTGCATAGGTCTGTGGACCCCACCCTCAGAGCAGCAGGGTAGACTGAAGGAACGTGGAGTTTGCGTGCTAGCCGGGCTCTGTGGTTCTTGGATATACTCTCTGCCTTCCGTTTGTTGTTTTCTCTTTTTGAGACAAGGTCTCACGTAGCCCAGGCTAACCTTAAACTTGCTTTGTAGCCAAGGATGGCCCTGAATTGCTAATCCTCCTGCCTCAGGTTCATGAGTGCATATGCCAGCAAGCTCAGCTTTGTTCAGCAAGGGACTGCAGTCTAGGGGTTGGAGGGTGTGGCTCTCCTACGCATCAATGGTGGGAAACAGCCACCACTTATCCAGTCCCTGCTCCACACGGATCACTTTTTGACATCCTTAATCTTCACAACCACCCTGAAAAGTAGGTATTACTACACTAATTGTACAGAAGAGGAAACTGAGACCTGGGGCAATTAGCTTGCCAGACTTCAAACAGAATGAGACAAAGCCAAATCTGTCACCAACCCTTCGCTCGTCTCCAGTGCCCACACACCCACTCCTAGGTAGAGGGAGCGGGAGGGGTGAGTGGCGGGGCAGGCAGGAGGGTCTCCTGCCTGCCCGGCTTTCCCTCCCTCTCTTTCCGCTTCTGTGAAGTCTTCAGTGTACCACCACTGTTTTGACAGACCTTGACACTGTCCACCACCTTTCTCTTCCCTCTTTTCCAGCCTCCTATTGTCTCCCTAATTAAAGACGGCTTGAAAAATTCCCCCTGCAATGTGCCGCTTGGCAGTGTGCCAGCACCCTGCTGGAGAAGGCAACAGTAGGCACCTGGTGCCTTGGCACATGGAGACACCTGAGCACCTGTAGGGGCCAGCTGGGGAAGGGGGGCAAAGAGGAGGGAGGTGACCCGGGGCAGGCCAGGACAGGGGAGGGGAGGCTGCCAGTGTGTGTCAGGTGGGCGGAGGGCTGGAGAAATGGGTCTCTTCTCAGATACTCAGTTTTCATCCCCGAACTTTCCTTACTTGTTCCCAGCAGCCCTCATTTCCTGCCTTGCATCTGAGAGAACTCCCCTCAGGATACCTTCACCCCAGAGCCTCTGCCCAGCCAGCTGTTCTGTCTGCCAATCGTGGGTTCTCCCCTGCCCCAGACTGGAGAGGTTTGGGGCTAACGCTGTAAGATGGAGGCAAGAGCCCCGCCTCTCTCCTCATCATCATTCCGGTCTCGGTCCACAAGTCTCTTCCAAGAGGCCGCCTGAAATACAGGAGTCCCACGTCACTGCCCTGTTACCCTGGCTCGGGTTTCTATTGCTGCCATGACATGTCACCACAGCCACAGTGGCTTCGAGTCTCACACTCGTCAAGTCCCCTGGTCCTGCCCCTAGGGCACAGATCGAGCTGTGCTGACAGACTCTTTTCTCAGATTTAGGCTACTAAAGGCCAAATCAGGGTGTCAGGCAGACCATGGGGCGGGGGGCATCTGCTCTATGCCCGACTTGTATGGTTGGTGACATTTAGGTCCTAGTGTAGAACCAGCATTGTTTCTAGGCTGGCTATCAGCCGAGGGCCATTCTTAGCCCCCAGAGGCTTTCAGCTGCCCTTTGCACAGCTCCCTGCATCTCTGAAGCAGTGAGACATAGATCAGATCCCAAAATGCTGGAACTTTCCTGCTCCCAGCTAGAGAAAGACCCTTCTCTGGAGGGTTCACCTGCTTAGAGCCATCCTCCTCAGATAACCATAGACACTCTCTAACCTGGAAGTCTTTTGCC
Source organism: Alexandromys fortis (assembly GCF_014885135.2). Taxonomy (NCBI): domain Eukaryota; kingdom Metazoa; phylum Chordata; class Mammalia; order Rodentia; family Cricetidae; genus Alexandromys; species Alexandromys fortis. The sequence continues at coordinate 5,957,725 of NW_026067940.1, read as the reverse complement.
GTGTGAGGTAGCAGAGTCACCATGTTTCAGAGTGGAGGTCTTTAGAGGGCTGTTTGCCTACAAAGTGCCTTCTGAGCCCTTGCCACCTTCGTCACACGCAGTGTGAGGACCCATGTCACCCCCATGAGACCAGCAACAAAGACCCCCTTAGTGCTTGGCACAGAGTGGGCTGTTGGGCTTGTTGAATGTGTGAGCATTATGGTGGCCAATAAATCCCCAAGGGAAAAGAAAGCATCTGGAAAACCCAAGGAGGCTTCCCAGGGCCCAGGGCCCTCTAGCCTTATGGCAGGTGGGGTCAGTCATGCAGGCCACAGCTCCCTCCAGCCCTGGCCCTGCATGGGGATCAGTAAGGTCAGAAGTGAGACCACCGCTGCCGGCTGCCTCAGGGAGTGCTGTCCAGGTGGAGGCTGGGCCTGCCTCCCTTCACTGGGTTCGAAGCCAGTACACCTGGGATTTCAAACAATTAATTTCCCCAATCTGCAAAACGATCAGCTTCTGAGGAAAAACAATTAGCCCACTGCAAATTGTAATTGTCATCTCACTACTGATTTTAATTTGGACTAATGAGGGCTAAGTGATTCCGGCTGCCTCCGACTCCCACTGTCCCCATCCCCACCCCCAGGCCTAGGCCCTCACCTGCCAGTGGGTAGTTAACCCTCAGCTGCCCATCCTGCAGCTGGGGCTGAGGGGCCTTTTAGGACTGGCACAGTGCCCAGGGTGGGTGCAGCAGGAAGAGGGAAAGACGAGAGTCTCTGGCCCTCAGGGAAGCTGCATGTTTACAAGGCTCATAGGCAATCAAAGTTTTATTGAATGGAATTGACTATGGGCTTGATCCTTGTCACAGCCAGTTACCTCTGGCTGTGCAGTCTCAGGAGGCCGGCTTTCAGAAGCATCTGTCGGCCTCCCTCTTGCCAGGGAGTCTCTACCTGGCCTTGCTCCTACCACCATCCTGCCTTGATACAGCAGCTGAGAGAATGCTTAGTGCTCACATCTGCCAGCTGTTGGGGTCAGTAAGGTAGTGACCTTGGTCTGGTTAGTCTATCTCTATTTCCTGATAAACAAATCAAGGCCTGGAGAGAGAGGGTCTCGGTCAAGGTTGGAACCCTGCAGGACCCCAGAACTCTTGCTGCTTTTTGTCAATGCTTGCAGAATCTCTTACCCCCGCCCCCCATGTATTTCTTAAAGTGCTTGCTTGTGGTCCACACCCACAACAACACCTGCTACATCCAAGGCTGCAGGAAAGATGGAAGAAACATCTTCTGGCCCATGTGTTCTTCTGCCCTGACTATTTCGCACCCCCACTTAGCCCCGTGTCTGATTGGAGTGGTGTCATTTATTTAACCATCCAGCTATGCAGTCATTCTCTACTACAGCTGTGTGCTGAGAACCAGGCCAGGGTCTGGGGATGAGAAGAATAATCCCCCACCTGCCCTTCAACCTTCCTAATAGACTCCAGATATGGAGCCCAAAGTCCCAGCCCCCAGAAGCTGTTCTTCGGCGTTAGTGGTCCCCTGGGGCCTGAGCAGCAGCAGCAGCAGCAGCAGCAGCAGCAGCAGCAGCAGCAGCAGCGAGGGAATGTACTGTTTCCCCCAGCTCCTGTCTCTTATTGCAGAGGGAGCCACTTAGCTACCCTTCTCAGTCCCTGTGGCTCGAGGACGTGTTTGGGACAGGAATCCTGAGCTCTGGTCCTGGCTTTGTCCTTGATCTGTTCCATGGCCTTCTACAAATCATTTTCTCTGATCTCCTCAAGCTTGAAGGTAGGGCCTTGGCTCTGGAGCATCCACCAGGTTGTGGGTGACTGGAAGATACTCACGCTACCCAGCCTGCTGCTGCTTTTCAGGTGCTTGCAGAAGAAGCAGAGTAGAGGGTTCCACTCTGCTCAGAGAGGTGAAGATCTAGGCCCGCTACCACCCTGAATAACCCTGAGTCCAGAGCTTCAGGTCCCTCATCTGAAAAGTGGGGGTGGTAGTGCCCAGCTGCAAGGGAACAAGTAGTCCTGGCCCAATGAGTCCACCCTGCAAGGCAGAGAGGACCATGTAACGTAACGGGTTTGGGGTGGACACTCCAACCGAGGCTCTGCAGAGCTAAACGTGTATCCATCGGGACATGGGGAAAGTAAAGGATTTTCTACTTGCCTTCCTGGGGCCTTGGGTGCAGGATCTTTCAGGCTTCTTCCAGCTCTGTCATGCCAGGCATCTGCAGTAAGACCCATGATAGTGAGAGCACCGTGTAGGTGGTCCCTTCACCTGTGCTCTGACCTGGTCCCTCTCTCTGGCCCCACTGCCAACCCCTGACTCAACCAGTTGTACTCTGTGCTCTTCTGCTCTTTCTGACAGTTCAACTTTATCAGAGTCCCCGTCTTAGTCAGGGTTTCTATTGCTGCAACAAAACACCATGTCCAAAAAGCAAGCTGCGAAGGAAAGGGTTTTTTGTTTGTTTGTTTGTTTGTTTGTTTTTGTTTTGTTTTTCGAGACAGGATTTACTCTGTATCTTTGGAACCTGTCCTGAAACTAATTCTTGTAGACCAGGCTGGCCTCGAACTCACAGAGATCTGCTTGCCTCTGCCTCCCGAGTACTGGGATTAAAGGTGTGCACCACCACTGTCTGGCTGAGGAAAGGGTTTATTAGACTTACACTTCAGTATTGCTGTTCATCACTGAAGGAAGTCAGGACAGGAACTCCAACAGGGCAGGATCCCAGACGCAGGAGCTGATGCAGAGGCCATGGAGGGGTGTGCTTACTGGCCTGTTCAACATGGCTTGCTCAACCCACCTTTTTATAGAACACAGGACCAACAGGCCAGGGATGGCACCACCCACTGTGGGCTGGGTCCTCCACCATTGATCACTAATTGAGAAAATACCTTAGAGCTGGATCTCATGGAGGCATTTCCTCAGCTGAGGCTCCTTACTCTGATGGCTCTAGCTTGTGTCAGGTTGACAAACAAAACCAGCCAATATAGTCCCTAAGTAAGTGGTAGAGGTAGGATTTGAACCTAAATCTCTAATCCACAGTTTTCTGTAGAAATAGAAGAATACAGCCTACAGCGTAATGGTGCTATTTGAATGAATACATTAAACAAGTAAAAGGAAAGAGGGAAAATTATTATCACCAAACCTATACACAAAAATATTATTTCAGGGGCTCGAGCAATGGCTTGTCAGTTAAAACACACACATGCACACTCACACGCACACACACAATACATACATATAATTGCTATTCTTGAAGAAGACCTAGGTTCCATCTCAAGTACCCATGTTAGGTATGTAGTCTTGTGTACAGCCCAGCTCCGTTTGGACCCTACATGTACATACACACACAGCTACAGCTACTCAGTGGCCACTTGTGAGGCTGCCGCATTGGACAATTCAGGTCACTGTTCTTAGTTACAAAGTGACCCATGGCAAAAACCTAAGCCACCTCACCTGGCCTGGCTTCACCTGTATTTCAGATTGTCCTGGCCTCTGTCATTCTTCTTTAGGCTCTTTGGGGGTAACATCCACTTCCGTTTCCACTCATCTGCCCACCTGCTGTCTCTGGCATGGAGGGCAAGAGGGTGCTCTGTCCAATCTTAGCCTCTATGACCACGCCCTCTTTCCAATCTTAGCCCTTGGGACCACGCCCTCTTTCCAATCTTAACCTCTGGGACCACGCCCTCTTTCCAATCTTAGCCCCTGTGACCACACCCTCTTTCCAATCTTAGCCCCTGGGACCACGCCCTCTTTCCAATCTAGCCTCTGGGACCACGCCCTCTTTCCATCCTTAGCTATCCTGAAGAAAGCCTTGTTGTCAGCTTTTCTCACCTTTAAGTCCTGAGACAAAGGAGGCAAATGTTCCTCATTTACATTCAGGTCCTCCCTGAGGTTTCGGCCTGTTGAATGGCACCTCTATCAAAACATCACATTCGGAAATGTCAGAGTGGCTTTTGATACGCCATCTGTCACTCTAAGGGTGGCAGACAGACACAGTGACAGTGTAGTATATCTAATGCACAGCGGGGGCCTCTTTTGCAATTATGTAGTATTTTATTTAGTCCATGTGACATGAAATCTCCTGAAGGAAGGAAATGAATAATTATCCCCACAGGCCCAGCTCCCAAGGCCCTTCTGCTCCTTTCTAGCCTGTGTTGCTCCTTCTTTCCTTTGCTAACTGTACTCAGAGTCTTCCAGTCAACAGAGACCAGCTCTGAGCTGCTTCTCTCCCAGGGCTTCAGCAGTCAAGCCAGCCACTGTCTTGGTAGCCCCGACACCCACAAAGGAAGTATGTGAGTGTTGCTGGGACCCTGGGCTGGGCTGTGAATCAGAGTGGCCCACCTGGGTCCTGGCTATGCTGCAACTCATCTCTGCAGGAAGGAGGTCCGCCCAGTTCCTGGCCATTAGCCCCGCTTCTCCATCCTCTCCTCCCACACTCTCCAGCTCCTTAACTGTGGCTCTCCATCCCTCTTTTCTCTTAACTTCAATGGAAACAACAGAGTTTATTGGGTTATTTTTTTTAAAGGAGCATTCGTGAAAAACTAAAGAAAAATAGTAACACACATATAAAAAAGGGAAAATGCCAAAAAGCAAAATAAGTACCTACCAAGTGTTTTCAGATCATTTATTTCTGATCCAAATAGCGGCACCAAGTCCCTGGGGAGATGTGATTGGGTCCCAGCAGCTTGGTCCCAGCCTTTCCTGTGTCTCTCCTGTGTCTGAGATGCCTGTCTTTTCCCACACAGACCACTTCTTCCTCACTTCTCCCTCCAACCCTCCTCTCCATGCTTTGATCTGCAGACTTTGGCCAGGTAGTACAGATGACCACACACGGTGAAATGGCAAGTCACCAACTGGTCAGGGATGTCACCAAACCAGAGAAGGAGCCATTTGGGAGCTTCTTGTAAGTAGAGAGGGCACCCCCGCTTCACATGGTGTCACTTAGTAGAGGATGCCTTAGAAGCTGATGTTGGGACCCACATTGCATGCTGTCTAGTACCTCAACAATGAAATAAGCCAATTTTCTATCCATACAGACAGACAGACACATATGGATGTGTGTGTGTGCGTACATATATTCACCTATCCAACCATCTACTCACCCACCTACCCATCCATATTTCTATCAGTAATCCATACTGTGAGGGTTTATATTGCTTTGAAAAAAAAATGACCAAAAGCAAATTGGGGAGGAAAGGGTTTATTTGCCTTACACTTCTACACTGTAGTCCACAATTGAAGGAAGCCAGACAGGAACTTAAACAAGGCAGGAGCCTGGAGGCAGGAGCAGATGCAGAGGCCACAGAGAGGGAGGGGCTGCTTACAGGCTTTCACCTCGCTGCTTGCTCAGTCTACTTTCTTACAAAACCCAAGACCACCACTCCAGGGGTAGCACCGCCCACAATGGGCTGGGCCCTCCCTTATCAGTCGCCAATTAAGAAAATGCCCTACAGATATACCTACAACCCGATCTTATGGAGGCATTTTCTTAATTGAGGTTCCCTCCTCTCAGATGATTTAGCTTGTGTCAAGTTGACATAAAACTACCCAGCACATGTACATACTTGCATACATATACACATGCATACATTCACCATCCATCCATGCAGTTACCACTCACCCATCCACCTATCTATCCACCCATGTATTCATCCATCTGCTCACCCAGACATCTGTCTCTCCACCCGGCAACCCATACATACATCTACGCATCCATCTGTCCATCACTCATATAAGCAACTTTTCTTGTTACTGTGACACAAACAGTTTAAGGGAGGAAGGGCTTGTTTTGGCTCACAGTTCAAAACTACAATCCATTATAGTGGAGATGTCATGGCAACAGCAACTTCAGGCAGCTGGTTACACTGTATTCAGAGTCAGGAAGCAGAGCCAAATGAATGCGATGTTCAATTAGCTTTCTCCTATTTATGAAGTTCAGTACCCCAGTCCATGAAATGGTGCTACCGATATTTAGAATCAGTCTTCCCACATCAATTAATCTAATCTAGATAATCCCTCATAGAAATGAACCCATACTTGTCTCTTCAGTGATCCTAGATCCTGTCAAGTTGACAATCAACATTAGCAATCATATCACTCACTCACCCACCCACCCCTCCCCTCACTCACCTACCCACTCATCCATCCATCCACCCACCCACTCACCCACCCATCCATCCATCTACCCACTCACCTACCC
>NW_026067940.1:5902951-5951516 GCF_014885135.2 Alexandromys fortis | reverse complement strand
CCCCCCACCCACCCCCCCACCCCTCCCTCCATCCACCCCCTCACCTACCCATCCATCCACCCACCTACTCACTCACCCACCCACCCACCCACCCATCCATCCACTCACCCATCCATAAACCCATTCATCCATCCATGCACCTGCCAGCCCATCAATACACACATACCTATACCTATGGTTGGTTGTCTACGAAGAAGAGATGGCAGGAACACAAAACACACAGATACAGTTTTTTTTTTCAGTGTGAATCTTTCCCCGACTCCTCTGGAGCCTATGTTGCAATATCTACAGAAGGAGGCATCTTAAAAAAGACTTCTTGCTTCAGGGTTGGCTGGACAAGTATAGCTTCATTTTTAGCTATGTAACTTCTCAAATGGCTCTTGACCAGTCAGTTGCCTTGGTTTCTTCATCTGTCTAATAACAGCAGGGTGTCAGCCTTAGAGGTACATAAGACTCTGAGTTCTCATGCTTGCATTTTCTCTTCCTCGTCCCCTCCCTGTCCTCTCCCTCTTGCTGTGCAGGTGCGAGAGGGAGCAGGTACCTGAACTGATGGCCTCTCTTTGCCTTGGCCTGGAGTAGAGAAGTGCAGACTCCAGGTGGCTGCCTCTCCAACCGAGCAGGCCTGGTCCCTATGTCTTGTCTATACACAGGGGCCAGGCCTGCTCTGGTAAGATCCAAGTGGGAGAGGAACTGCCCCCTTAACAGGAAGCTTCCTTCAAAGGGTACCCTCATAATCTGTTCCACCTAACACAAACTGATGAACACTGGCCATGTGCCCAGTTCCTGCCCTGAAGAACTTAGCCTAGAGAGGCAGCCTAGGCCACCAGCGCCTGCTAAAGGTGAACCAGCACTATAGCAGCAGGAAGTATGACAAGAGAGAGCTAAATAAATAAGAATTCCCTGAGCAGAGAAGAAAATACCAAAAGGACAGATTCAAGGACTTAGAAAGCTCCAGATCTTGTGAGTGCAGGAGACGGAGGTGGTGGCAAGACCGAAGGAGAAGCTGCCCTAGTCACCAAGGAGATTAGCAGCTCTCATGGGGACAGAGAGAAGAGATGAGAGACACAGAAGGGAAGCCCAGATGGCCGCTGTGGGATGTCGAGGAGTAACTCCAGGGACAGCTGTGTGATGAAGCCATGAGGATTGGTAGACTCCAGCCAGAAGCAGCACAGGAAGGGAGCTCTGACCAGCACTTCCACCCGACCACCCCGAGGGCCCCCTTTCCATCACACTCCATTGGTGCTGCCAAAATGACAGTGAATGAAAAGAAATAAAAGGAGGACATGATGTTCCTAGGTAGGGATGGAGAGGGTTTATTACAGATATGAGGGCGAGCAGAGCCAGAGGCAGAGGCATCTGGTAGATTCCAGAGCGAACTTGACAGACTGAACTGGTCCCGTGTAAGGAGAGAGGGGAGGGGAGACAGGAGAGCCAGGAATCAAGAGCAGCAGCCAAGAGACAAGAGACCAGAGAGTTTAGGGTAGGAAGAGGTGGGGGTGAGGGAACCATATGCCAGCCAGGATGTCTCCATAACAGGTACTTGCAGATGCTGAGAAAGAGAGGCTGGCAGGAAGTGTCCACTTTGATATGTTAATAGGCACCTCAGATAGGCTTTTGTCCTGGGTTTGAGGCCCAATAGGTAGAAATTCCATGTCCCTACCCATGCCCACCGAGGAAAGGAACTCAGTTGTTAAACCTGTACGCCAGATTCTCTGTCAAGATTCTAGCTAACGCTCCAGATAATATTGTGAGGTACTATTCTCATTTCATGATCTAGAAACTGATGCTTAAAATGGTTAAGTAATTTGTTCAGGTCAGTACCTAGAAAGATGCCAGGGCAGGACTTGAACACAAGTCTTTAATGTCTGGAGGCTTTGTTCTCTTTCACTGTGCAGCGAAGAGCATTTGGTTCCCAGCATCCTGAAACTGCTTTCCTTCTAGCCACTAGGATGCTGGAAGAATTTATATGACAGTGGGGCTGTTTTCATCATTAAAGGCTGTCAGCATGGTGACAGGGAGCGGTAGATATGGAGCTGTCACAGTAGGAAAAATGAGGCGGCGCGGAAGGCACTCCATCACTGCCTGTGTAGTGGAGGAGGCCAGCGCTCTGCCGCACACAGGCTTCTGTGAACCGCCTCAGCTGCATCTTCACTTGGTCCCTCTTCCAGATTCATCCCTGAGTGGGGGAAGAGGAAGCTGTGGCCATGGCCAGAGGCTTGCCAGCATTCTGAATCGAGCTGAGGCCAAACAGCACGAGAGGGCAGAGCAGCTACTGAGAACCTCATCAAATCACAGCCCCAGGTGCCTACAGCCCCGCCCTAGCCTAGAATCCATCATGGACTCCTAGGCTCAGAGCTTTTGGATGTCTGGACCTTTTCAGGTGGGGCAAATTTATTGTGAAGTCAGTCTTCATCTCCCCTCTGACTCCTTCCTGCCCTGAAGTTCCTGAAGGTGAAGGAAACACACGACACCCCAGCGAGTCACCGCTAGCGTGGTGGGTCACTGACTCCCTGAGCTCCTTAAAATCATTTAAACTGCTCAGGGTCCTGATGTCTGACAGGTGTGAGCAGAAATGGGCTCTGTAACTGACCACAGTCCAGCTTAAAACCCTTCTCCCAAAGGGGCTGGATGCATTCTAAGGAAGGATGCAGGGTCCCCAGAAGAGTCCCTGCTGGAGAGACACTGGTCTGGGAAGTTCCCATCCTTCCCTGGTGGGGAGCACCTGCATTTCTAATAGAGTCACCTAATCACTTGTTTAAACCAGGCATTCCGTGTGTAATGACTCCTGGCTGAGACCAAAGAAAGCCATCTGCTGTCGCCTGCCCTACAGGATGTGATCCCCTCTGGTGTGGGAACAGACAGCCTTACTGGAGCAGAGGCATCGGGAAAGCTCTGGGAGAGGCTGTTTTCAGGTGGGACTCACTCCTTCTTCAGCTGGCCAGATCATCTTGGGCGCAGGTACAACTAGAGTCACAAGAAATGGGCACCCACTTTTTCAGCTGTGCCTGTGGCACTCACCAGCAGCTTCCAAGGCTGGTCCCTGGGCACCTGCCCTTCTCTGTCAACAGGAGGACACAAATCTACCCATCCTGAAGCCTTCCTAGGCCCTGGTGTGTGGCTGTAAAGCAGCTGGTTGGTTGTTTGCCCAGAGTTTTAAGGTCTGGAGGAGAGACACTGGAGACATAGTAGCTACAGGGTGTTCATTATTCGGATTTTAATCATTATTCCTGGGAGAAGAGTCCCCCTCTCCATTCCCTGAGAAAACAGGCTGGCGGTGGCCCATTTCAGCACCCACGTCAGGTGGCTGTAACTCCAGGGGACTCAGTGCCCTATTCTGGCCTCTGAGCACACACAGTAAAAGTAAATCTTTTTTTTTAAAAAAAAAATACCATTCTTTTCAAAGCCTAAAAAGACCCAGTATTCTGTAAGCATTTAGTAAATGGCACCTGTTAGCACTCGAGAGAGATACTCAAGAAATTTTAGATTGGTTAGACTGTCCACATAGACTAGATTTTTTTTTTCAAGACAAGGTTTCTCCGTAGCTCTGGCTGTCCTGGAACTCACTCTGTAGACAAGGCTTGCCTTGAACTCAGAAATCTGCCTGCCTCTGCCTCCTGAGTGCTGGAATTAAAGGTGTGTGCCACCACTGCCCAGGGAGAGCAGATTTCTTGCTACCAACGTCACTGTTTTCTGGGAAGACCTGTGTGGTGCTATGGGACTGGGCACCCTCCTGCTCGGCCACCTGACTCTCTTCTGTGGTAGCTCTGCCCTCTCTGTCCTGTCTACTTACCTGGAGACTGCTCAGGCTGACACTTGATGTCCAAAGCTGTAGGACCAAGGAGCAACCACATGGAAGCCCCAGGGTCTCAGAGGTAGGGAGGGGGGAAGAGAGGAGGCCTCCTGACCATACTAAGAGGCCTTGCAGCCAGACCCCAGGGTTGCAGCTCTTGAGCATGCTGCAAAAGGAGGAGGTGCACCCAGGAAGTGCTTCTCCAAGGTTTCAGGCCCTGCAGTAACGGGGTGGCTGTGTCCACTGTCCAAGTGCTGAAACCTAATTTGCAAGGCGTTGGCATTTGCACACAAGTGGGGTGGGTGCTTGTTTAAAGCCCCAGGACTTTCTGAGCTGCCCTACCACATGCAAGCACCTTGAGAAGGTAGCGTTCACCTGTGGACCAGAAGGAGGCCCTCCTCCACCTTGTCTGCTGATGCCTTCACCTTGGACTCTCAGCTCCAGAGCTGTGAGACATCAGTTCCATTGTTTATTAACTTCCCAGTTTGTGGTGCTTCATGACTGTGTCCAAGCAGGCTAAGGCAATGGCCAATCAAGCTAAGAAATAAAATATTTGGCTGTGAGCTCACTGTACATGAATTCTCTCTAAAGAAGTTATTAGCATAACTCTGACCAGTGAGTATGAATGTGTGCACAGCTATGCACACAAACAGCTACAGGTGTGCCTATACGTAATCACCTGTTATCGGCAGCTGGCTCTTGCCCCTTCCTAGCTGTGTGACTTTGGTCAGAGGCTTCCCCTCTTTTATCCCTCGTTTCCGCGTCTGCATGATGAAGATGATGCAGCAGAACTATGAGGACCTACGAAGCCAGATACTGGCAAGTGTCTGGCAGAGGACTTTGCTAACTTTACTGCATCCACTTCATACATTACTCTCCGCCCCCCCCCATTTTAAAACTGAGGAGATGACGTCCAGGAGGTTGCCCTGGTAAGCAAGCGTGGAGCCAGGTGGCTGGGTGGCCCCAGGCCATGATGCCATGTCCAAGAGAGTCAGGAGAGGGCAATTCTTTCCCTTTGCAGCAGGCCCTGGCACTGAGAAGCAGGGCTCTAGCTCCTCTTGAGTTCAGACAGGTCTAAGCACCTAGGGAGGCCAAGGAGGCACTATGACCAGGAGCCCACTGAGGACCTAAGAGCCAGTGGCCTCCAGAATCGGCCAGGACTAAGCCATGCCCCTGTAGCGAACACAGGAAGGCCTCTCAGCGGCATGCTGAGATTACCAGCTAGGGGGCCTGTTCCACTTAGTGCAAACAAGAAGTCACATGAGCTTCACGATGTCCGTATCACCACCATGGATACCCCAGAAAACCTGAGGGGCTTCTCTGTGACGTGCAGTTGTCAAGACTTTTGAGAAGTTATTTCTTTCACTTCTCTATACCTCCATTTCCTCATCTGTAAAATGGGAATGCCAGTTGTTCCTGCTGCAGGGGAACAACTGGGAATGGGGCCCAATGAGGTGAGGCCTTAGAGCCCCCCAAGGTCCGCCTAACCCAGAGCTGTACTGCTGACATTGAAGCTGGGGTTAGACCCAGGCCTGAAGAAAACCCACAGCTTGAATAGTATTCCCCACACTGCTTCCCTGGGCCCAAGGGTGGGAGAGTAAGCAATCACAGTTGCCTTCTTGCCCCCGCAGCCCCCCACCGTGCACTTGTGCTGTCTTGAAGCTAGAGGGAGGATCAGAGGCAGCAAGGCAGGGAAAAGAAACCCCCTGCGAATTCTCCCGTCTTCTCCCAGTTCCACAGCCCCTGCGGGAACCAAGCTGCAGAAGACAATGGGATTTAATAAAATGCCTTTAACTCACAAAGTTTGTCTGCTGCCAGCTCCTTAATTAAATTGCCTAATTCTGCTCTTCAATGGCAGCACAAACCCCGGTGTTTAAAGAGCACGAGGTTGCTATGGCATTTGCACCAGGGCAGGCTATGGAGGAGCATGCAGATGTGCAGGTCTTCCTGCTATCACAGTGACCGCCCATGGCATCCTCCCAGCCACTCACCGTGATGCCCAAAGCACCAGCCCCAACCCCTGGTCCCATTCCACACACATTGCATCAGTCAGCTAGGAAACAAGTCTTTCCTAAGAGGGAAAGAATCCTTGATGGGAATGCTGAGTTGGGATTTAGAACTGGGAGGATTGGGGGTGTCTGCAAAAAGCAGAACTTCTTCCTACTCTGACTGGGGTGAGTGCCAGCCCTGCCCTGGCCCACAGAGCAGCCCTGTGAGGGCCACAGCACTATCTCCCAAGCAGCCCCTCTCCCTTCCCTGATAGCCTGTGCAGATCCATCTGTATTCATTCAGCAGAGCTTCAAAACCCTGCTCAGTCTGCCTGGCTGGATAAGAGGCCAGGTTTGCTCTTTAACTGACATGGAGAGGCATGAGAAACATCTGCTTTCTTCTGAAGATGTGGTTTCCAGCCCTAGCTCTGCAGTAGTATAACAGTCAGGGGTCCCCCACACCCCAACACCATGGAAACTATAGAGTCTCCCATAGACCTCAAGGTTAGAGAAATCTTGGTGATGCTCCCATATTCACCACCTGGTTTCACCATAACTCCACCAGCTCTGTCCATCATCCATCTTCCTTCTGGTACATTTCTCCCTAGAGAGTTCACCGGAGTTTAAGTGGTGTGAGGGTTTTGTTTGCTTGTTTATTTCACTATTATTTACATACAAAGAATTCCTAGAAAGTTCTGTTGGAATGCCGTACTTGGATCCTCCCCTCTGAGACTGATACAGTTGAGCTAGAGTAGATAGATCGGGCGGTGGTGGCGCACACCTTCTATCCCAGCACTAGGGAGGCAGAGGTGGGCGGATCTCTGTGAGTTTGAGGCCAGCCTGGTCTACATAGAGTGTTTCAGGCTGGTCAGAGATATGTAGTGAGATGCTTTCTCAGAGACAGACAGACAGACAGACAGACAGACAGAGATCCCTCTCAGTGCCTTCCAAATATGGAGATTATGGCAACCCACGACCACACCTCGCTAAGATTACCTCATAATTCTCTGATATAGCAAGAGCTGAAAAACACATCACAGGGGGCAAATGGTTACCCTTTTCCTGTCCAGTAGGTCGAAAGCAGAACATGCCTGACACCTGGGCCCAACCCTGCTCTCCCCTCCCATACCATGACTGTTCCTCTGACTCTGCACGTGAGCACCACGTGCCCGTGTGCACACTCCTCTGTGTGCACTTCTGTGCCCCACATCTCATATTGCAATTTCGCTGTCTCGTGTGTCTTTGCCGGTGGTCTGTTCTGGGGTTCGTACACTCCACAGCTGTGAGACATGGCCGTGTTCTTATGGTGATCAGGATCTTGGGGAGCCCAGGATGGTGGCAGCAGGTGAAGATGAGCGTGCCAGGGAGGTCACTCATTGGGCAGTGATGACAGACAGAGCCACTGACCACCACAGTCGCAATGGCGCACATGGCAGTCATGGGGCTGCTGGAGAGAAAGAGGGATGACCCCGCAGTGGTGACATGGCAGTAAATCTCAGATGGTGGCACTGCGATGGTGGTGGCTGTCGTGGTGCTGTCGTTGCCCATCCCTGTGAGAGAGAGAGAGAGGTGCCAACACAAGTTCATTCGCTCTGGTGACGCCCTTCTGAGAAGAGTGCTGACTGCTGCATGGGATGAAGGACCTTTCCCTAGGACCCTGTCTGGGACCCCTACTGCTACAAGCTGCAGCTTCTTCTGAGATGCTGAGACCACCTGAAGACCCTCTCCCACAGACCCCAGGGGAGGTTCCCACAGAGCAGCTGCCCTGTTGTACTGACTCAGGGATGCAGCAACAGTGCTGAGTACAGTGGCCCTTTAGGGACATTTGCTTAAGGTCCACACAGGGCTTCAAGTGATCTTGATGAAAGAATGTTATTTCTGGCTTGCTGGTTTCCTGGTCCTTTGACACTCTACATGCTGTAAGGAGGATAAAGGAAAATACTCTGGGATCCCCTCCCTTAACCTGGCCAACAGGGGCAGAGATAGCAACATCTCAGAACACTCCAGAAATGTCAATCAAAGCTGGCACCCCTCAGAACCAATCTTACTGTACTTCTGGGAAAATGAGAACAAGATAGGACTGCACAGGCTTGCTGGGTTTTTGTCTTTGATTTGTTTGTTTGTTTGTTTGTTTGACATAGGTTCTTGTGTAGCTGAGGCTAGCCTCAGATTCATTCTGTAGTAGTATCTGGCATTGAACTGATCCCCCTACCTTCACTTTCCAAGTGCTGTGGTTACTGGTGTGCACCACCACAAACAATGGCACACCGTTTTCTTCTTTGAACACAGGTCCCAGTAAATAGCCCAGGCTGACATTGAACTCAAACTCACAGAAATTCTTCTGCCTCGGGAGATTACAGGTGGGATCCATCATATATACAAATATGTTTGTGTATGTGTGTGTGTGTGTATATATATATATATATATATGATAATGAAACTATCTTTTAGGTGATATCATTCAATCCTTCCCTTTTATTGATTAGATAAGATCAGCTTGCATTAAGTAAAACCCGAGTAAAAATGACAATAAAAACACCTTTGATGTCCACAGCATCTCTAGTGACACAGTGGACACCCCCCTGTGATCTGATTGGATCTATAGAATGGGCTTAGGGCCAGGTGCATCTGACAGCTGGTGGCCCGGCACTGGGAGAGACTGAGCCAGCCCTACAGCTTGTGAAGCACGTTTGCCCTCATTTCAGGTCTTTAAAAGAGAGAGTGGTCTTACCCTGTTTTTTATAAGAGGAAATGAAGGGTGAGCATCTCACCCTAGTTGGCATGGTTAGTAAGGGGCAGAGTTGGAATGAGAACCCAGTATCCCTGGATTATCATCCTAGAACTGCCATAATAAAGCACTATAAACTTATCCCTTCAAATAATAAAAACTCATTGTCTCGAAGTCTTGTGGGCTAGAAGTTCAAATTTAAGGTGTTAGCAGAACAAGCCTCCCTCAAGAAGATCAGAGAACCTATCCTTGCCTCTGCTGGATTCTGCTGACAGCCATCAGTGGCAGGGTGGTGAGGGGGACATTCCTTTGCTTGAAGCTGTGGCCTGTCCCTTTTCCTTAAGTATCCACCTCATGCGCCATTTTCTTTCTCCTATGGGACATCAGCCATACAGGATTAGGGTCTCCCTGACAACCTCAACTTTGCCTAACTACATCTATGAAGGCCCTATTTTCTAAGGGTACATCCACAAACACCCAGAGTGGGAGTTCGATATCTCATTTGGGGGGACACAGTACCCCTGACATCAGGCTAATGGCCTTGCATTCTTCCCGTGCACCCTTGCTGCTCCCGTTTCTCCCATCTTTTGTCTCCACAGACAAGGTGCCCTTCTTCCGCAGTGTAGCACGGGGCAGCCAGAGGGCCATCCATTTCTGCTCTTCCAAATTATTACCAGCCACCAAAGCGAAATCATGAAATATAGGCGGGCTTTTTGTCTTTTTTATTCCCAGACAGTAAAAAAAATCATTAAGGCTTGCTCTTAATTAGTTTAATTTTGAAGCTTCTAAATATTGATTTAACCTCCACTCCTTTGTACTTGCTGCAGTCACTGAATTATGCCTGGTATTGATCACAGATGGAAGCATTTCCCTCCACCGGGCTCAGGGCTCGGGAGCTGTCAGCCTGCCTGGCACTCTGGGCTTTGAGGTTGAACAGATATGGAGGAAGGAGAAGCTGTGCCCGGGTAGAGCTCGTCCTTGAGGAAGGCCTGTAAACCTGGGCCAGAGACCCGCTTCTTTTTCTTGCATTGGCCCGTACCCAAAAGAGATTGAACAAGAAGTCAACTGGAACCTCCCATTCCATTCTGGGATGAAAGAGAATTGGGCAGTGAGGCTGGAGGGTCATGAAGAATCAGATCCCAGAGCATAGGCGTTGGCACCAGCCAGCAGTGACCTGGCTTTGCTACTGAATGCTCTCAGGCCAGGCCCTCACCCTCTCACACGGCAATGGGGTTTGTCGTTCCCACATCACAGTGGCATTGTGAGCACACAGGCAGCCCCTCCTGCCAGGTGTCCAGTCCAAGGCCTGGCTCACCATCAGGCTGTCTCAGTGGCTACCGTGATTATTGCCTTCCCATAGGGGAAATCAGGACCAGGCTGGAAGCACACTGTGCCTTCTCGTCTTGGCCCATTACTGTTTGCTGTGTGAAGTTGATCGAGTTATTTGATACTCTTCCCATTAAAATAGGGGCAGTAGCATCTGTGACTGTCAAACATGTCTCCCTTGAGCAGCTTCAAGACAGCACCAAAGACTGGGCATCTATAAAGACCAGAAATTGGTTTCTCGAGATCAAGGCGTCAGCCTCCAGTGAGGCCTGCTGTCTGCTTCCAAGACAGTTTTCTGAACTCTGGGTTCTCTGGGAAATGCAGTATCTCCACATGGAAAAAAAGCAGACTGACAGAAAAAGACCAAGTCCCTCTCTCACGACTTTCAAAATATCACGTGTTCATTCAGGAAGGTAGAGCCAATCTGACCTAAACACCACCAACACTGTACCATTGGGGATTGTGTTTCTTTTTCATTTTTATTTTCTCTGTGTAATGTCCCCAGCTGTCCTGGAACTCACTCTGTAGACCAGGCTGGCCTCAAACTCAGAGATGGTCCTGCCTCTGCCTCCTGAGTACTGGGACTTGAGCCACCAAGCCCACCAGGGATCATGCTTTTAATGCAAGAATCTGGGGCGTGCACTCAGACCACAGCCACATGAGACAGTGGGAATGGTAGAATCTCAATTGCAAGGTGCATCGTTGTAATGCCCTCCACGGTCCCTGTGACTACACTTGGCCTACAGGATCATGTCCAACCATGCTGCCTCTCACCTGCAGTCCTCATGACCGCTCTGCTCACAGGCTGCAGAGAAACACTCCTCGGCATTTACTTCCTACAGTTTGTTCCCAGGCCTCTGCTCAGTGCTGAATGTCTTCCACCATCCTCTACTTCTAGAGACCTTCTTGGTCCAGGCTCCCTCTAGGATCTTCGTCCTCCACCCCAGGGAGATTTTCTTTTTAGATTTATTTATTTACTTATTTATTTATGTATACAGTATTCTGCCTGCAGATCTCATTACAGATGGTTGTGAGCCACCATGTGGTTGCTGGGAATTGAACTCAGGACCTTTGGAAGAGCAGGCAGTGCTCTTAACCACTGAGCCATCTCTCCAGCCCCCCAAGCGAGATTTTAAAGCAATCTTATCAAAGCACCCACCAAGTTCACTCATTGTCTCAGCGAGGGTTTCTGCTGCTGTGATAATGCCATAACCTTAAGGAATTTGGGGAGGAAAGGATTTATTGCCTCTTAAGCTTCCAGTCATCAAAGGACTCAGGGCAGGAACTCAAGGCAGGAACCCGGAAGGAGAAACTGATACAGAGGCCACGGAAGAGTGCTGCTTACTGGCTTGCACCTCATGCTCAGTCTGCCAGGACCTGCCCACTGCCCACAGTGCCCGCTCATGTCCATCACCAATCAAAATGGACAGTCTGGTAGGGGCATTTTCTCAGCCGTAACTCCCTCTTCCTAAATGACTATAACTTTTGTCAAGTTTATATAAAACTAGCCTGCACAAAAATTTTTAGCATATTTCCTCTGAATACTTGCCTAACTTCCTACCTGTGGTGGGACCGTGCCTGTTCCCACAGCTGAGCCCACTGTCCTGTAACAACTTTTTATTCCATAGGGAGTTTTCCTTTGTCTTGTTCTCAAGTTGAGCAACCTCACTGCGCTTCCCATGCGCGCTTCCCATACGCTGTGTCCCTTGCCATTCCCATAGGTAGAGGGCCCAGCATGCCACCAGACCTTTTTCCATGCTCCTGGAAGTTTCTCTGTGCTGGGGACAGAGGACGTGAGGGGGTTCTGGAAGACTCCATCCTGTTAGGATGTCAAGACAACCTAACCTCTCAAGAGAGCAACATGGAGCACATCATGAGTAGATGCTTTTGAGATTTCTAACTATCGTTCCTTGGTTTTCAGAGTTGGACTGCAGAAGTCATCCAGCTCAAACTTGGATTTCTAGGCCCCACTCTCAGCCTCTGATCCTGGAGGGCTAGTGAGCTCGAGAATCTGCTTTTCTGAGAACTTTCTCAGGGGTGAGGCCATGATCCAAAGCCTGCTCCCAGCCCTGACTAGCGCTGCTCCCCAAGCCCTGCCCTGCCGTGAGTTCCCTGTGGCTGTAGGGCAGTCCAGGTAATCATGGAGCGAGTAAGAAAGAGCTGAGCTACGAGGTCACCAATGAGGCCTCTGGGGTCAGGAGAGCTAAAGAAGAAATAACTGAGCGAAAGGATGGCTAGGGCGAACCTGGAAGACTGGTGAGGACCCGCAGGCTATCTCGCTGCAGTGAGGGAAAAGAGAGAAAGAAAAGCGCCCACTGAGAGCCTCATCTGCAGCCATTTATCTCGCAGCCTGCCTGCCACATCTGACAGGGGAAGGCTTGCGCCCTCGAGCCCGGGGCCTCCTTCCGCAGTGTGATTTATCTCGGGGCTTCATCTGGTAGACCTCTGATGGAACGAGTCTCCTCTTCTCCCCGCCTCATCAATTTTCATTCTGATTTCATTTTCCTTTCTCCGTGTTTAACTAGCCTGCTCCGCATTCGCGCTGCCATCCGCCCTGCCATCCCACCAGGTGCCAGGGAGACCCAAAGCTCCTCCTCACACGCAGGGCAGAGTCCTTCCTCTCCGCGCTTCCCTGTCATCAGGGCCTTGGGGCCTTCTACCTTCCCTAACTGTGCACAGAGAGGAGACAAGAGCCCCTTGGGATTGCAGGCTGTGGCTTCATAGGGAGTGGGGGAAGCGGGGGGGGGGGGGTACTCATCCATAGAGGCGTCAGTGTTTGAGGCTTTTCCTAGATGCACCGTGGAGAACAGAATTTCAGGTTGAGGACCTGGCTGAGCAAGGGCACGGGGACCGGAAAGAACTATCTGCATCCCTCTTTTCTACCTTGCCTTCCTTCCTCCTGATCCTAGCTGCCTGTGGCCAAGGGCCATCCTGGGGCCCTGGCTCATGAGATAGCCGGGGAAGGCTGCCGAATCTGCCGGGCACCTCCACCTGAGCAGCAGCCAGTCTAGACTGCCCATCTGGCTTGTGACTGGGGCAGTGGAAGGTCCATCCCAGGAGCAGCCCTCGGGGTCTTGGCAGGGAGCACGTGGGAAAGGGGGAGCGCAGAGGCACTGCTCACCAGCTGCGACCTCTGACCTGTTTATTGAGCAAATGTTTTGTCAGGCATCTGTGATCTGCTGGTGGCTCGTGTCCTTGAGCTGTCCTGAAACCTGGAGCCAAGGATCCCCATTGAAGGTTCCAGGGTGCACTTTCAGCGCTTTGGAAGAGGGCTGATTCTCTTGGAAAGGGTACCAGCTGCAGAGGAAATAGCCCTACCTCCCAAAACATGGGTGATCTAGAAGGTGAGGTACAGTCCAGCCAAGGAAATGTGAGGACACTGATGCAAAGGGAAAGGGGGTCTCAGAGCCCCAGGCGCTTGTGGATGGCCATTTTCTCCAGCTCCAGCAGGAGGCACATTTCTCCCGGTGTGACAGATGAGGAGGCCCAAGAACACTTGTGCAGCAGGCAACAGGATTCCACGGTGGAGCCCCCTCCACAGCCAGTAATTCTGGCCTCAGAGCAGAGGCTAGTGGAGTCTGGAGTTTCTAGAGGGGTTCAGAGAAAGCTCCAGAAGGGTGAAGGTGAATGCAAGATCCTGTTAAGCCAGACAGAAACTTGAGAACAAAGTGACTTTCACCCAGGAGCAGTGACCTGGAAGGCAAAACGGCCATAGAAAGGCATGAACCAGGAAAAACAGACTCCGGGATGATGCTGGCCTCCTTTAAGGGCAGGAAAAGAAGCAGAAGGAATAGCCCACACAATGGCCTCTTCTCTGGGCCCTTGATCCCTGTGGCTTCTGATCTCTAAGACAGAGAGACATCCCTGCCCTGCCCTGCCCTGCCCTGCCCTGCCCTGCCCTGCCCTGCCCTGCCTGTCCCTATGTTCCTAAGTTCCTACGTTCCTAAGTTCCTACGGTGAGCTTGAGCAAGGCACCTGGCCCTGCAGAGTTCTCAGTCTGCAGGAGAACAGGCAGGTTCTCACGGAGGGATGCAGGGCACCCCAGGAGCTCAGGAGAAAAGTCCTGGTCAGGGAGCAGTTCCTGCAGCTTTGCAGAAACCCTGGCAGCATCAGGAGATGGACTCAGCCTGAGCCATTCTCTGCCTGGGCTTGCAGGCCCTGCTCCCCTGCAGCTTGTTTTGGTGCAGTGCGATCAGACAGAAATGACTGTGTGCTACCTACGGGCACCCTCCGTTCTAATCAGGAAATAATGAGGCAGGCTCCCTTCCAGGCTTGGAGCTCCACACTCTCTGCCTGGACACTGTAGAGACTCCTGCCTGGCAACAAGACCCTTCTGTCCCCACCCAGGAAAGAGATTTATCAGAACCTGGACCTCTAAAATTCCAACGACGAGGAGAAAGCAAGGCTGAAATAAAGGAATCTCACCCTCCCCACTGTGCCCCCCGGCAGACCGGCTGAGCTCTGGCACCAGAATCCCAGAAATAACCATGGCTGTGAATGAGATCTACCGGGTCCCTCCTGACCCTCTATGTCCCAGCTGTAGGACCTCAATCTTGTCCCCTAACTTCTCTGAGCTAAGTTTCTCATCTAAGAAGCACTTCATTTACAGGACTGTTGGCAAAGTAGCTGGCATACAGGAAACCTGGCACACGAGCCCCCAGGGATGCCACATGTCTCCCTATAGTTGACACACTGTTTGAAATAGGTTTGGTGGCTGTGGCACAAGAACCCTTGAGGATGCCACGCATCTCCCTACAGTTGAAGTGGTTTGGGGGATAGGTTTGGTGGCTGTGGCACATGAGCCTCCAGAGATGCCACGCATCTCCCTTCAATTGAAGTGGTTTGGGAGATAGGTTTGGTGGCTGCATAAGAGTTTGATGGCTGAAAGGAACAGGGCATGACAGTCAGGGTGAGAACCTGCGGGTGAGACAGTGGCAGGTTGGGTGTGGCAGAGAGAGAGACAGGGCAAGGAATGTGAGGTCCCCTCTAATGTGAATAGGACAACATGGAAGAGGCCACCATAAGAGTCTAGACTGGCAATAAAGACAGAATGTAGGTGTATTTGCCAGGGGAAGAGGTGCGATTCAAAATAGTGATTTCCAGCCTTAGGCACTGGTGGGTGCTGAAATCGACAACCATGGGACCAAAGGAGCAGGCTGGTGAGAGGGCTGCTGGCTTTGGGATGAGATGAATGTGAGGGGTTCCGAGACTGCCAGGTAGAGAGACATGGGGGAAGCTAAGAGTGCACAGTAACTCCTGTGTATCCTCTTGTCTGCTGCCCTGGGACTCTGTGAGGAGAAGACCTAGAAACAGGGGTAGCAGAGATCACCAAGCATTCTTCCTGTCTCAACACCTAGGTCCAGGCCATGAGGATTCTAGTCAGAGCTGGGACCCTGAGGCATAGAACTGTTTCTAGGTGTAAGGACAAGAAATAAGCCCCATCTTGCCTGAGAAGGATGCCGAGAGGCTCTGGCCCACTTGGGAGTAGGAAGAGTTGTTCCGTGAATCACCCAGGTCCAGTGCCCTTGTTCTCAACTTACCGTTGGAGAAGAAAGAGGGAAACAGAATTTAAAGATGACACTGGCTGATGAGGTGAGAGGTCAGGACTGCAGTTACCAGGTAGGGCTGCGTATTGACCTACAAGGGCATGAAGGATGTGTTCTGGGATAGTCACATCTAGATCTGAGTGTGGCTGAGCCGGTATTCGCCTGAGTTCATGGAGCCTGGGGCTAGTGTCTTCGTTATACACACGCCTGTGTAGTTAATCTTATACCTCACAACTCAAAGTGTTACAAAAGGTGAGGCACAGAGATATGATAGAAAGCCATGATGACGGAAGAAGTGAAGGGAGCCGAGTCATACATCGCCGTCTCCACGGCTGCAACCCATAAGGTCCTAGGAAGCTGACTGCTTTGCCCAAAGTCACATAGAGAGTGGAAGAGCCGGGCTCAAACTCCATGGCAAAGCCCAGTACCTTCTGCACCAACAGCCCCCCTTCATATAAGTTATCTATGGGATTCAGGCTCTGGAAGACTAGATAAACACGGGGGGCTCCTGTGCAGAAGCTCTGGTTGTGTATGATTAAGTGAGAGGCAGGAGTGAGGGACCTAGTCACCTCCCAGAGGAACTGGAGGCCGCGTGTACAGATGGAAGCCGGCCTACCACCCTCCTCTGCAGCTCCTGCCCAGGGCTTATCTACTGCTGAGGAGGCCGGAGTTTATCAATGCTGCACTCAGTTACGCCCTCCCATCTGTTCTCCACAGCTCAGAGAGACCTGGTACTGAAGCCGGCAAGACCAGGCAAGCGGTAGCTTCCTGCCTGCTGGCCTCCCGCTGAAAGGCTGCTGGGGGGAGGCGGGGACTAGGGAAGGAAAGGGAGGACTGTAGGATGGTGGAAGGGAGGGAGTTTGGGTGCACTCCCTCCACCTCAGTAGACTCCGCCCCCACCCCGCCCCCACCCCCACCCCCACCCCTCCGTGCTGCAGGAGATTGGGACAGAGAAGGGAAATGGAATGACAGTGTCCCTCAAATTCTTCCTTCAGAGATTTGCCAAGGGTCTTCTTAGAAGGACTGGAAGATTGATTCCATGCCTTCTGCTAAGTTCAAAGATGATTCCTGGAGCGAATCCAACTGAAAATGAGTCCTTTGGGATTTGTAGTTTGAGCCCTTCCAAGCTAATGGTGTGCCTTTGGAGGAAGCCAGCCGTGGGGCCTGGAGGATGACTCCAGGACCCTCCAACACCCACTTCACAGTCAAATGGCAAGGTCGGGTCCGTTTGCAGCTCCGAGCTTTGTTTGACCCTGTGGTTCCAGGCCCATCAAGACTCAGAGTAACAGAGTCCTTCCTGAATGCTCCTCAAGGGTGTCAGTCTAGCCAGGAGCCAAGGAAGGGTGCTGGTGGGCCATCAGGGGACAAGATATATTTGCTAAGGACCCAAGTCCTTGCAACTGAGGCAAGTGTTCCAAGCCAGTATGACACCAGCTGCCCTCAAGCAAACATTGATCTCTGTTGATTGGGCTGGTGGGGTAGATTATAGTAAAATAATAATAATAATAATAATAATTATAATAATAATAATAATAATCGGGTTTCCCTCACCACATAGAAGCTGTGTAACCTCTGCTATAACTTTTCTGAACCTTGGTTGTCTCCCTGACAGAATTTAAGTAAAGAATCCCTCCGTTGCCCACGCATGGAGCGGGTGGAGATATGAAACGTAATGTTCTGTATTCTGTAGATTTTATTATTCATATTCGCCCCCAAGTGCACAGCTTCACTTGATTCTCTGTGGACCAGGGGAGCTCGCAGACCAGCTGGAAGACGTGTGTGTGCCCATGCACCCCTGGTTACCTGGACCTTAGAGAGGAAAGACATTTGCTTTCTCTGCAGAAACTCTCACTAACCAGCTTGAATGAGCAGGGCTGTGACAGCCTTTATAGTGATGGCAAGCAAATGGGCAGCTCTGGACTCCATCCAAGGAGGGGCTTGGTGCCCGACCTCAGGAGAAGAACTCCTCTAAGGGTTTGCCACACTTTAGGGTCCCAGATTCAGCTGCCGTTTCTCTCTTCCTCTTAAAACCAGCCCTGATCCTAGCCCATGAATAACACACTCTGCAGCTCCTGCCCAGGTAGCTGGATAAGGCCAGCAGGGGAGCTGTCTGCCATGGAACTTTAGGTTTTGGTGGCTTCCCAGCACCTTGAGCAAAGCTGAATGCTAGCTTGACACTCAGAACAAGGAGGAGAGGGAAGCCAGGGGCTCAGGTCTTATCTAAAGGTCAAGTGACACACTGAGGTCCCCTCTGAGGAGTCCTTACTTCCTACTCAACCTCACTTTTCTCTCCAGCTGGGAACTGTCCTGGGCTGTCCTCACCCATTGGCATTCTTTGCTGGATGGCTATGTTGCCAGTTCACAGCTCTCCACCCAGTATTGGGGACCCAAGGGCTAAGCTTAGTAGAGAGGAAGCTTATTGCACCCTGTTGTCTGTTGCCTACAAGACTATTGTTCCTTCAGAAGTCAGGTGACCACTGAGCAGAGTGTTGCCTTCCTGTGCTCGGAGTACTTGGGAGATGGAAGGAGGTCCTGAGTTCAAGGACAGCCTCAACCACATAGCAAAAGGAAGAAAGGATGAAGGAAAGAAAGAAAGAAAGAAAGAAAGAAAGAAAGAAAGAAAGAAAGAAAGAAAGAGGGGAGGGAAGAGAAAGGTTCTTATGTGGCAGAAGCACCTCCCAACCCTGGAAAAGGAGCTAACATTTCTAGAACTCTCTACGTGAGCGACATGCCATTTCAGTCTCAGCCTCATGACTATCTTTAAGAAAATAAAGGGAACAGAAAGCAACAGACGCTCGGAGAGGTCAAGGAGCCTGTCCTAGGGCAGAAGTAGAAGCATCATCTGCATGGCAGGTGCCTCTTGTTTCCTGCAGCTTCCCAACCCACAAAGGACACCACAGCACCCCTCCCCCTCCACGAGCCCCAGTTACTAGCCGGGCAGCTGGTTTCCCCAGGCTTCCATTGCACACGTATGTAGGCAGGCACGCATGTGCACACGTGTGTTTGTTTACCCTGCGATCTCCATGACAGTGCACACAGGACCCCCCCCCCCATGCAAACCTCCGAGCCTTTCAAGTCACCGTTGTTTTTCCCACCTTCAGAAATAGCTGCTGAGGGAAGTGGGCCTCAGTCGGCTGTACATGGGCATGCTGCTCTCCTGCTCAGGGAGGGGCGCCCTGCCCCCACGGCTCCCCTCCCAGCTTCCCGGAAGCAGGATGATGAGGCAAAGAGCCCCATGTGGCCAGCTAGAGGCACTGCCTGGAAGCTGATAAACACCGCTCTGAGCTTCCTGCAGCTTCCTGGCAAGGAGAGCTCACCGGGAAGACAGGAATGGCACCAGCCTGCCTCAGGACAGCCAGTGCACCCCAACCTTGGGTCCAAAGCAAGCTGGGCCAGACCCGAGGCAGAGCAGTGATGTATAAACGGCACAGCCTCCAGTTTGGGCTTATTTTCTATCTGTGGGTGTTTCCCAGCATGGAGACTCGAGCAGAGTTCTCTGGGTTCTTCTGGACCTATACACGATGGAGGTTTAAGTACTCACAGGCCTCTTAGGACAGCTACACAGGAAACAAGCTGCTCAGAGTCTTAGGAACGCATCCTGCATACCTACCGCTGAAGGGCTGCCAGACCAGACCTCTCCTGAGGAGTCAGACCAGGCTGAAAAAGACAGCTCAGATCTGGCCCAGTTTTGTGTCCATCTGTTCTAAGCCAAAGCTTGATGTCCCTTGGCCTTAGGGTCTGAAAGAGAAGCCAGGTTGATTGCATACATGCATACACCCAGGAGGGAAGAAACCAGTGCCTTGGGTTCCAGGTGTAGGAAACCCCTGGGGGAAGGGTTCTGAGGACGTGGGACTACAGTGAGCACCAACCATGCCCTGTGTTACAGCTGTGATCATGAAGGGCAACGTTATAGCCAGAGGAAGCTTTCCAGGTGGTGTAGGCAGGGCTGGGGACAGCAGCAAGCACAACACTGCAGTGGCCATGCCAACCCCTGGGCCCCGGAAGTGGAGACGCATGCTCCAATGTCTGTTGTCTACGAGTTTATTGTCCTCCAAGAAATCCTGTAGCCCCAGAGAAACTCTCTGACTTGAGTCATGAAGAACAAGCAGAAGTTGCCTGGGAGAAATGAGACAAAAGGGGTGGCATATCAGTTCACCCCAAAAGGTTTGTGGAGAGAGTATGAGGGGCAGAAACAGCAGGCCAGATTACAGAAGGCCATACTTGAGGGCTGAGGCAAATGGACTCCAGCCCCGAACGTCTGCCCTGCAACTCTAACAGGCCCTTGAGAGAGGAAGGCCCGTGCCTTCAGGATGGGAAGTTCACCCAGGAGACCAGGAAGGATTCCCAGCACCCCAGCCTACATGAATGTGGTCAAGATCCACTGCCCAGCTCCAGAGTTCTGGGAAGCCTACCCCATATTTTAGAGCTGGGTTTGTTTCCACTACCTCCTTTCTCTTGCCTCACCAGAGATGTCTAGAAACCATCATTTATCTCACTTATCCAGTGAAAAAAACAAGAAAGGTCAAAACAATCTATTCCACATTTGTCCGGGCTCCAGTGATGATGATTTCAGCTCACACATTCTCCTTTCCTCCTAAACATGCACACATAACCTATACTCCCCACCATCACCCACCACACCACACCATACCATACACATAACCTATACTCCCCACCGTCACCCACCACATCACACCACACCACACCACACCACACCACACCATACCATACATGTAACCTATACTCCCCACTGTCACACACCACACCACGCCACACCACACCACACCAATCCATACACATAACCTATACTCCCCACCGTCACCCACCACACTATACCACACACATATACACCTCTGAGTTATCCAAAGACTTAGAGAAGATGGTAGGAGAAGAACCTTGAGGGCTGCAGAAGAGGGCCCAGAAAGCCTGGTTCCCATCCAGGTCAGTTCCTGGGCTACTCCCTTGGTTTCTGGAGTCCACCAGGGGAGGCTGGAGGAACAGATTCCACTGCTTAACTCTGCACATCCCTAACTCTGTTGTCTTCTTCCAGGGCTGCCCAGCGAGGAAATGAGTGATGTCCCAGTCTAGTGCACAAAGATGAGGACCCACACCCAGGAGGGCACGAAGTGATGCCCACTCACGCCATGTAGAATGACTGCCCTGAGAGGGTGGTTCCCCAGACCTTGGCAGGGCTGCTGACCCTCAGTCTGCAAGTTGTGAAGAGCAGGACTCTTCCTGTGGAGGGTCCCCTGCCTTCCAGATCCACCATGAGGCTCCTCGTGGCTGCCCTCTTGCTATCTTGGGCAGCTGGTACCACTGCCGCGGTACCTGTGGTACCCTGGCGTGTGCCCTGCCCTCCTCAGTGTGCCTGCCAGATCCGGCCCTGGTACACGCCCCGGTCATCCTACCGCGAGGCGGCCACTGTGGACTGCAATGACCTCTTCCTGATGGCAGTGCCTCCGGGGATTCCCGCGGGGACACAGACCCTGCTCCTGCAGAGTAACAGTATCAGCCGGATAGACCAGACTGAGCTCGCCTACTTGACCAACCTCACAGAACTGGATCTGTCCCAGAACAGCTTCTCAGATGCCCGAGACTGTGACTTCCAGGCCCTGCCTCAGCTGCTGAGCCTACATTTAGAAGAGAACCAGCTAAGCCGGCTGGAGGACCACAGCTTCGCTGGGCTGACCAGCCTGCAGGAGCTCTATCTCAACCATAACCAGCTGTGCCGCATTGCCCCCAGGGCCTTTGAAGGTCTCAGCAACCTGCTGCGACTGCACCTCAACTCCAACCTGCTTAGGACCATCGACAGCCGCTGGTTCGATGTGCTGCCCAGCTTGGAAATCCTCATGATTGGTGGCAACAAGGTGGACGCCATCTTGGACATGAACTTCCGACCCCTGGCCAACCTGCGCAGCCTGGTGCTGGCAGGCATGAGCTTGCGGGAGATCTCAGACTATGCCCTAGAAGGACTGCAAAGTCTGGAGAGCCTCTCTTTCTACGACAATCAGTTGGCCCAGGTACCCAAGCGGGCACTGGAGCAGGTGCCTGGGCTCAAGTTCCTAGACCTGAACAAAAACCCACTGCAGCGGGTAGGGCCGGGAGACTTCGCCAACATGCTGCACCTCAAGGAATTGGGACTGAACAACATGGAGGAGCTGGTCTCCATTGACAAGTTCGCCCTGGTAAATCTCCCTGAGCTGACCAAGCTGGACATCACCAATAACCCGCGGCTTTCCTTCATCCATCCGCGCGCCTTCCACCACCTGCCCCAGATGGAGACCCTCATGCTCAACAACAACGCTCTCAGTGCCTTGCACCAGCAGACAGTAGAATCTCTGCCCAACCTGCAGGAGGTGGGGCTCCACGGCAACCCCATCCGCTGCGACTGTGTCATCCGCTGGGCCAACGCCTCGGGCACCCACGTCCGTTTCATCGAACCACAGTCCACCCTGTGTGCTGAGCCTCCGGACCTGAAGCGCCTCCCAGTCCGGGAGGTACCATTCCGGGAGATGACAGACCACTGCCTGCCCCTCATCTCTCCCCGCAGCTTCCCTTCCAGGCTGCAGGTGGCCAGCGGAGAGAGCATGGTACTTCACTGCCGGGCCCTGGCTGAACCAGAGCCTGAGATCTACTGGGTCTCTCCAGCTGGAGTGCGACTGACACCTGCTCATGCAGGCAGGAGGTACCGGGTGTTCCCCGAGGGGACCCTAGAGTTGAGAAGGGTGACAGCAGAAGAGGCGGGGCTATATACCTGTGTGGCCCAGAACCTGGTTGGGACTGACACTAAGACAGTCAGTGTTGTGGTTGGCCATACTCCCTTCCAGCAAGGCAGGGACAAGGGACCAGGACTGGAGCTCCTTGTGCAGGAGACACACCCATATCATGTCCTGCTATCTTGGGTGCCCCCACCCAACATAGTCTCCACCAACCTCACCTGGTCTAGCGCCTCCTCCCTCCAGGACCATGAAGCCTCTGCTTTGGCTCGGCTGCCCCAGGGCACCCACCGCTACAACATTACCCGCCTCCTGCCGGCCACAGAGTACTGGGCCTGCCTGCAAGTGGCCTTCGCTGATGCCCACACCCAGTTGGCTTGTGTTTGGGCCAGGACTAAAGAGGCCTCTCCTTGCCATAGAGCCCTGGGGGACCAGCCTGGGCTCATAGCCATCCTGGCTCTTGCCGTCCTTCTGCTGGCAGCTGGGCTTGCAGCCCACCTTGGCAGAGGCCAGCCCAAGCAGGGGGTGGGTGAGAAGAAGCCTCTGCTTCCAGCCTGGGCTTTCTGGGGCTGGAGCACCCCCTCTTTCCGAGTAGTGTCTGCACCCCTTGTCCTGCCCTGGAATCCAGGGAGGAACCCGCCCAGATGCTCAGATGGAGAGACAGTGTCACCACCTTTGTCTCAACATTCCTGAAGCTCCGCCAGGTCTCAGCAGTAGAGAAATAACCAGGCCAACTCTACACTAAAAGAAAAGTCATCTGGGCCAGACACCTGCCAGGAAAGTGGAGTCAATCCACGTGCTCGAGGCCTAGCAGCTTGACCAAGAAAGATGGGGCTCTGTGGCTCCTGGGGGTGCTCTTGCAGCTTCCAAAATGGTGGCTGTTGCCTTCTGGGGGTCCTCAGCTACTATTCTGAGGAGTGTCTCCAAGGAACAGGAAGGACTCTGCCGAGAGCCTCCTACCTCCCCAGAGGCATCTGAACCTCAGCTTGGCTGTCCCCTGCCTGTGTCCCTAGGCCCCTGGCCCACAGGATTGCCCCCTCCCTCTCTTTCTTTGTACAGTCTCGGTTGCTTGCTCATCCCCCTCCTGGGCAAGGGCTGAAAGAGTCCTCTCCTTTCTGTCTTGGGAGCCTGCCCCAAAGTGGGAGTGTCCCCCAGCTGGATCTGAAGGATATTTGGGGAGAGGGGTATCCAGGGATGCCTCGTCTCATAGCCTGGGCTTCTGAAGTTGACTTTCTACAGGCAGTTTTGTACCTTTGTGGAGAAATGTGTCACCTGTCCCCAACCCAATTCACTCTTTTCTCCCGTTTTGTAAAAAATAAAAATAAACAATAACAACAACCGCGGGGAGAGGAAAAATCCTTTGCATGTTGGGAATCAGAAAAATCTCTTGGATCTCTTGAGAGGCAGGGGTAGGGTAAGAACCCGGAGAAGACATTTTGAATGCTGGCCTCTATGTCTGCTCCAAACATAAAGTGTCCCCATAGCAGGGAGCAGAGGCACTGGGGGAAGAGAGTGGAATTGAGGAGGTGTCACCAGCTAGAAAGAGCGTGACACAGGCAAGGAAAGGCGGAGTGGGAGAGGAAAAACGGAGACAAACACAGGCACGGGGAGAGAGTGGGAATTTCCATTCCCAGACCGGGTCCTCCTTTCTCCTCTGTTGAGCAGCTAACGTGCCTGGGACGCACATCCCCAGCCTGATTCTAATTAAACAAACCCAAGAGGTAGGAGGACCATGCAGAGAATCGCAGATCACACAGACAGCAAGAACTTTGGCTCTCAGGCAGGCAGGAGCGAGCATGGGTGATCAAAGGTCCGAGGAAGGGAGGTGGTGGGTGAGGAGGACATTGCTGTTTCCGTCTCCGCTCCACTCCGCTGTGGCTCACAGTGAGCCTGGTTTGCTTTGGTTCTCTCGTTCTTAACTGATTAACTTCTGGCGACTGAGAGTGAAGAGGAGCATTTGCTGGAAAGCCGTCAGAGCAGAGGACTAAAGGAGCTGCCGAGGGGCCAAGCCACAGGCGACACCAGAGGCCGCTGGGCAACTGGGCTGGGGAAGGGAGTGAGTTTCCTGAGACTTGTCAGATCCACACAGGAGTCTGAGGGTCACCTAGTTACAGAACATGTGTGTCAGACTTGGTGACGCGGATCCCAAACCGTCACCAAGACTGCAAATGGACACACAGGTGGGCACCAGATCAGCATCTGCCCATAGTCCCCGGAATCTAAACTGGGATGACCCCCCAAAATCAGAGGGCAGTTTCCTCCATAGCCGGGCTCTCAGAAGTGCCATCTCCTTGGCAGGGACTCTCACATCAGTTTGCAGACTCCCCTGCAGACCTGTTTGAATGTTTCCCATGTACATGGCTAAGGCAGATGCTGCCAACTTGGGCATTACACTCAGAATCACTGGAGCCCAGCCTGGGATAGCTAGAATTTTCCATACCTACTCCACGCCTCTGATATCCCCACCTTGCTTTGTTTTTGTTTGGGGGGGGGGCAGGGTCTAGAAGCTTTCTATAGCTCAGGCTGTTCTCAAATTGGCAATCCTCTTGCTTCAGCCCTTGGAGTGATGGGATTACAGGCACGTACCATCACACTTTTGGCTTTTTTATAGACAGCTAAAGAAAGTTGGAGTAGCAACTACAGGGTGGTCTCCACTACCCTGATCACCCGATGCTCTTTCCCAGGGTTGTATGGTCTTCATACTGTGCCTGACCGCATTCCTGCTGGGCACTGTTGACCTCCCAGGGTTCTCTTCTGATGCACCTTGGCTGCGCTCCTGATTGGCTGGACTCATCACAATAGCCCCTGTTACTCAAGCAAGCCTTCATCATGGCATTTGTAGGCTGTGCTTTGCCCAGCTCATAACACAGGTGGAAGCTTACTTAAGGTGGCGGGAACAGTCTCTCCCAGCCTTCTGCATTGCGTCTGCTGTGAACGTGTGTCACCAGGGAGACGGCACTGCCATGACAAAGTCACGCCTGCTCTCCCACCTCACACTACCAAGGCCTTGTCTAGTGTGACTTTACCAGTGAATGTTCCTCATGGGAGCCACAAGTGTTAGGTCCCTGCCTCAGTCTACCTTGTATGGCTCTCACCCATCTGAGAATGGTTTGGTTTTTTGTTTGTTTGGTTTTTGGCTTTGTTTTTGTTTTTTGCAGCCTCCCTTGAAGAGCATCTTATGTGTTTGTGGGAAAGCAAGAACGGCTGGCATTGAGCACTTCCTGTGTGTCAGCGAGTCCTAATAGCAGGGATTTCCCATGTACTGTGTCATTTAATTCACCAGTGAAGTGGACTCTCATTTTGCAGATTTCAATCTGAGAGCTGAGGAAGGTTAAATGGGGTCTCCACGGCAACACAGCTACTAAGTGGCAGAGGTGAATTTAAATGCTGTCTGACTCTGAAGACCATTGCCTTGACCGTTTGGCTCTCTCATATTCAAATCCATATACTGGTGGCTGTTCTTGATGACTCACAGCCCAAATCCCAGAACTCCAGAGGCTGAAGCAAGCAGAGTTCTGGGAGTTGAGGACAGCCTGGTCTACATAGAACAAAACAAACCCATACAACTTAATCAATTTGGGGTTTTATTTTTGAGAGAGGGTCTCATGAAGTCCAAGCTGGCCTCAAACTCACTAAGCAGCTGAGGGTGACCTTGACCTTACAGTTCTCCTACCCACCCAGTGCTGGAGTTGCTAGTATGCACCACCATGCCCAGCTTCAAACTCATGTATTTTTAAAACTATGTCAAAAGTTTTTTTGAGAACATGAGCCCTTCTCAAAGCTCTGTGCATTAGAGAGTTTCCCGTGCAGCCACGTTATTTTTAGATACTGCCCTCATTTTTTTTAACTCATGATAATTTGTAATTTTATTGTCAGGACTTCAGATTTTCAACCCCTTGAGTGGTATTACCTTGAGAACCACAGCTGATGACTCTTTCCCATGAAGTGTCTTCTGAATCATGCTTTCTGTGGATCTTACCTTCCTCCCTCTCCTTCCCATCCCTGGTTCCTACTTGAAGACTCTGTGGTGGCTCCTCTGGAGGGGCTCTCCCTTCCTCATGGCTCAGTTCAGGTGAGCTTTGCTCAGGGGCTTCTGAGCTCAGGTGTCAGCTAGGTAGGTCTGGGCTTTATCAGAGGCCAGAGGCTGAATGAAGCCATTTACCAAGTGTGCATCTAGATGGCAGAGGGGCTTTATCGCTGCTTCTTCTGCCTCTGGGACTCTGAGAGTATGAGCTAGAAACTTCCTGAGTACGTTCCTTGAAACCAACAACTACAAAGCCCCTGAGCCATTCCCCTTCCATCCTCGTCCAAAGGTTGCTGCTCAAACTTGACCTTTCATTGTCCTGTTACGGCCATGAGTAAGGACCTCATCCTGCCTCCACCACACTGCAAGCCTCTATGTTCCACTGGGCTCCCCTCTCTGCATCTTCAGCCAGAGAACCCCTCTACTTTGTTTGTAGAAGCTTCCAAGCATCACAGCGCGTGTGCACGCACGCACACACCTCAGCACCAGTGCACACAGAAGGATTGCGATCTCTTGACCACAGTTTGTCTAGCTTCTGGATGCCTTAGATTTAACATTGTCCTTGGCTACAGAACACTGGTTGGTTGAGGGAGTACTAAGGGTCTATTCTTCATCTCGTTGCCATCCTCAAAGATCCAAAAGGACCAGGATGTCAACCTGTGAGAAGCTGAGAAAGAGCCCAGACTCAACCTACAGGACAAGAGTAGGCCAATCTAGGCCGTGACTCACTGACAGCGATTCTCATTCGCTGAGCAAATCTCAGTGAATCAGCAGAACAGATATTATTATCTCCACTTTACAGGTGAGGAAGGGTGAGGCTTCAAACATTTAAACAACTTACCAAGGTCACACTACCAAAAAGAGTCAGCCTGGAATCAGGCCCAAGTCTCCTGAGTTCACACTATCCTGCTCAACTCCTTCTCCTTGGAGATCCAGGAAGCAGGCTAGGGAGTGGGATGCTGCAGCGCTAGGTGTGGGGAACAAATCAGGCGGTTACTACGGAGGAGAAAGAGACTTATTCTCAGCTGGGTACAGGAAAAAGAATTCCAGGTGTGATCACAGGACACACAAGCATGGACTAGCCAGAGCCGGGCCCCCACGGCTGAGGGATCTGAGAGTCACCCTCCCAGAACGAATTCCCAGTGGCCACAGTTGAAGCCGCCTACTCAGAACCTTCTAAGGCAGGCTATGCTGTATAAGTCCAGATACCTCTGTCTCTCATCATCCTACAGTGATGAGATTAAGGCCGGGCAGGGTGAGAGGCCAGGGAAGCTGGAGGGCCATTCCTCACAGTGCCTCCACGACACTGAGTGATTCAAATAGGCCTCTGATGAACCGATGGACCTTTCTATATCCGTGGGAGTGTGGAGTGTTCTATAGAGAACATCTTGGAGTTAGTAGGATTCTGAACCGTCAAGAACAAAGGCGTTAGAGGTTTGAGAATCACGCTCAGGGCTACAGGATTCAAGAGAGCTGCCATGAGAAACAGAGCCACCTACACCAATCTGAGAGCCTGTCAGGGAGGATTAGATTGATGGGGATCTCTGCCCCATCGCTGTGCTGAAACGGGATTTGCATTTGCTTATATGGCTATTGCCTTTAAGAATAAGGAAAATGGAGTGAAATCTCTGTGTTTTTATTAGCAAACCAAAGTTCAAGCTTTTAATCCCTGGAAGCCCACAAGCTTCCTGGAGCTCGGCTGCACTCTCCAGCATCAGCTCCTGAAGCCCATATCAAGGCTACCTTCTCCAGTCAACAACACCCATCTGTCCAGCATGCTCTGGGAAAGGAAAAGGGGTCTCCCAAAAGCTACATGTAACCCGGTGCAAGGAGATGAGAAGCCACTGTCCTCATCCTCCTTACGCCCTTTCTCAACCCCCACGGCTGTCTGACTCACCCCTAGGCAGGTGCGTGAGCTGTGTGCACACATGCACACCCATGTGCCCCCGTGAACACACAGACTTCGCAAATGTCACAGGCAGCTGTGAACTATCTGCCTCTCTACACTCCATCTGCCAGAAGCTATTTTAAGCACCTAATAAAACTGTTTTAGAAAGATTCCTGGGGTGATCTGCCCTTTGCTTCCCCAGGGCAAGAACAATTATGCTCTAAATAGAGCTAAACTTTGCTACACAGCCAAGACAGGAGGAAGAGACCCCGGTGACCCACGGTGAGGAGTGTGCGTGTTCTGCGAGGATTGTGGGTAAAGAGGAAGGACAGATGGGTCTGGGCCTGCGTGTTCCTGTCCCTGTTCTGAGCCTTACTCTCCAGGTTCCCTTGAGCTAATATGTAAGTCCCTGCACTTTATTGATGAAGGGGTGGGTGACTCCTCAGTCTAGGGGTTCTGAGGCTTGAATAGGCAGTCAACAGAAAATCCTGGAAGGCTTTACAACACCAAGTCTGAGATTCTCATCCCCTAAATTTGTGAGGAGACTGGAAATGTACATTTCTAACACAAGTCCCCGGGATATGGTGGGTTCTGGGACTACATTCTGTCAGACACTGGCCTAACTCCTGAGCTTGCGGTGAGACACGAGTAAAGTGTTCGGCACACAGTAAGCGTTGGCTGTGCATGGAACCAACTGGGGAGACTTAAAACTCCCGATGCCAAGCACCACAAAGTCTCTAGAGTTGAAATATAGACATTGCATCTGAGTGTGCACAAGCACGCACGTGTGTGTATGGGTGTGTGCATACTCACATGTGCATTTCTGCATATACGCATGTGCCTGTAAGCATGTGGAGGCCAGAGGTCAAAGTGATATGCCTTTTTTTGAGATATAGCCTGGTGCTGGAGATCCCACCCAAGTCCTCAAGCTTGTGTGGCAGATACTTTATAGACTAAGCCTTCTCCTCCTCCCCTAAATATCACTTCTTATTCAAACCCCTGGTAAGTTACCCATGAGGTCAAGGTTGAGTGTGACCACACTAAGAGAGAGCTTCCTATCTTTTGTGTGTGTACCCACACATGTATGCACTATTTGTTTTGTTTTCAAGATAAGGTCTTGTGTAGTTCAGGCTTGCCTAAAACTTGGGATCCCTCCCACCTTAAGCCCCCCAAGTGCTAGAATTATAGTTGGGAGCCACCACACCTGGTTTGTATAGCTCAATAAATTTTAAATGTGGCTGGGTGCACGCCTTTAATCCCAGCACTCAGGAGGCAGAGGCAGGCAGATCTCTGTGAGTTCGAGGCCAACCTGGTCTACAAAGTGAGCTCCAGGAGAGCCAAGACAGTTTCACAGTGAAACCCTGTCTCAAAAAAAAAAAAAGTGCATAGTATTTTTTCAAAAGAAGACTCCAGTTTGGTTCCTAGCATCCACAGGGTAACACACAACACCTGTGACTCCAGCTCTGTGAAATCCTCACCCATAACTACCACTGGCACCTGTACGCACATGCATATACCCACACAGAGACACACACCCATACACATAATTTAAGGTAAAATAGTTTGTAAAATAAGAGTCTGCTACAAAAGTCAAGAAGAAATAGAGTCTATTGTTTGCTAAAGGAGTCTATTGTTAACCAGTAAAAGAGCTCCTATATTGTGTCAAAGGCTCCTGTGATAGCCAATGTTAGATTCAGGAGAATGTGGGATAAGAGTAAGAGAGAAAAGAAACCAGTGGGGACCCGGAGCTTCAGAAAGCCTTTGCCATGAAGAGGGCGCTAGCTTGCTTTTGAGGAAGACAGCCATCACGACCACAGCTACCTATCTTCCTTTTCCTCTATAGACAACACTATATTCTAGGCAACTGATGACCAAAACACCCAGGTGCCAACTATGCACCAAGCATACTGAAAGTCAAATTGCCGTGTTTACGGTCAATATCTCAAGAGCACAGACATGGTAATGGATCCTACATGTTAGAGGAAGACTGAGAACTGAAGGAGCTCTTGGGAGTGAAGGAAGCCATGCAGGCCCCTTGACACTTCTAGCCCAGTGCCCGGCGTGTGCTGCCAGCCGGCCCATGCCCAGGGTCCTCCGTAGATCTTTCACCAGAAGGGAACAGGGAAGGGCAAAACATTACACTTGAACAAGAAGAAATTCTGCAGCAATCAGCCTTCCCCTCCATACTCCTGAGAAGGGGATTTCCTACCTAGTACCCATCAATCCCCTGCCTCCAGCTGGACTCCAGAAGATGAGCAGCTGAATGGGTGAAGAGAAATCCCTAGCTGGATAAGGAACTCACTACTTTTACAGAGAAGAAATAGGACAGGATCAAAATTGAGAGGAAAATAGTTATAGACATGAACATGAGAGAAGGGGGTCCTGTTGGGGGCATAATAGCTGTGATCCCTGACCGTCTGGGCACCAAACAAACACCCGGCTCTCTCTCCTTCCATTGCCTGAGCCCTCGCTAGGCCCCAGTGAGTGATAGGCTCTGGGAAGCCCAGACCTTAGCCTGTGAGGCAGCACAGAGTCTGAACACAGTTGATAGTCTCTCACTTCCTGCTGACCCTAGAAAGAAAGTCTGGCTAGCCTACCTTCGCCCTAGGCATCCTAGCCTCTGCTCTCATCATTCTTATTAAAATGATCTCATTTATTTTACTATTTGTTTGCTGGTTTTTTGAGACAGGGTTTCTCTATAGAAGCCCTAGCTGTCCTGGAACTCAGTATGTAAACCAGACTGGTCTCAAACTCAGAGATTCACCTGCCTCTGCCTCCAGAGTTCTGGGATTAAAGGTGTGCATCACTACTCCAAGTTATTTTATTTTATTTTAAATTGTTATTACACACACACACACACACACACACATTTAGCCACTTGTGGTGCACACCTGTAATCCCAGCACTCAGGAGGATAAGCCAGGAAAATCAAGAGTTCCAAGCCAGTTCGGGCTACATAAACTGATATATATATTCCGAACCTTCTGTAAGCGTATGCAATATTTTTATCAGTGGACCAGCTGCCTCGTAATCTGACCCCTCTTGCCTACACTTTCCTCCTAACCCAACTTCTGCTTGACCTCGTCTATGATGTCGAAGGTCTTTGCCAGTGCTTACGGGCGTGCTATAAACCAGTTTTCAGAATGCCTTTCATCCTAAAGCCTCAAACTGGGTCACCAAACAACTCCCTGCTGTCTCCTGTGGCCAGAGCAACAGCCATTCTACCCTCCGTCATTATACATTTGGCTATTCCAGGGAGCTCCCTGGTGGATGGACTCAAATAGTGTTTTTCCTTCTGTGGCTGGCTTATTTCACTTAGCACAAAGTCCTCAGGGTTCGGGCATGCTGTCGCAGGCCTCATAACTGTCCTCCTTTGTCAGGCTGATCACGATCCCCCCCTCCCCCCCCCGCAGTCACATGGTGTCTTATTTATCCTGTCTGTCAGTGCGCAGGGCCGCTTTCATCCCTGGCTCCTGTCTTTCCCTCTGTTTTCCATTTCAGAGGGTGAACACTGGGGGCAAGATTGCTACATCACGTTGTGATTGTTTTTAATTGTGTGAAGAGCAGCCATTCTGTTTTCCACAGCGGCCGCACCATTTTACATCCCGTCGGCAGGCAGCACACAAAATAGTGAGAGCCAAGGGCTCCCCAGACCTCTGGACTTGAGATGAGAACCCCAACACATCAGCTGTTGTTCCAGCCCTTCTCTGTCCCCCACTTCTGGAGGAATCTTCTGGCATTACTCAACCCCTGAGGTTTCATGCCTTCCAGCAGGCCTGGGAGGAAAAAAGAAAATAAAGTCCTTGAAGGCAATGAGAAAAACGGACCCCCAAGAGCATGATCTCCCAGCTCCTGTGCTCAGCAGGCAGGCGGATTCAGGAAACAGATGGGATCCCATCCTGCTGATCTTGCCACAAGGGTGCATGGCCCAAGACTTGATAGGAAGGTGAGGGGAGGAAATACTGAGGCCCATAAAGTACCTCAGCTGGCAAAGGTGCTTGCCACCAAGGCTGATGACCTGAGTTCAAGTCCCCGGACCCTCATAGTGGGAGGTGAGTACTAACTCCTGCAGTTTTGTTCCCTGACCTCCACACGTGGGCTGCGACTTGTGTGCACACACATACATACATGCACACTGAATATTCAAGCCTGCTTAATAATTATTAGCCATCATTGTTGATGGCTTTTTTTGTTTGGGTACTTACTGATTCCTTTATTTATTTTATTTTATGTATGTGAGTATTTTGCTACATGTATGTTTGTGCACCGTTTGCATGCCTGGTGTTGAAGAGACCAGAAGAGAGCTTTGGCCCCGGGAACTGGAATAGCAGGTGGGTGTGAGCCTCCAGGTGAGTGCTAGGAACCAAACCCTGATCCTCTGTGAGAACAATTACTCATAACCACCGAGTCATATCTCCAGCCATGACTTTATTTTATTTTAATCTTTTAGGCTGACAGGGAAGCTTAGCAGAAGATACAGAATCCCCACATAGCACCCCTTCCATGTAGTGTCCTCCTCAGGTCCAGCCACAGGGACACATCACTGTGCATTCCTTGGGTTTGGGCAAATGTGTGCTGACACACGCCTACCGTAACAGTGTGGCCCAAAGCGGCCCGAAGCGGTTTCACTGCCTGCAAAGTCCACTGTGCTGAGGTGGAGAGCATTAACCTCATTTTATAGACGAGGAAACCAAGACTCGGAAAGCACGTGACCTGCTCTGTCTCAGGCCCAGATGTGAACCAGAGTCTGATGTTTCCAGAGCTGTGGCCTCTGGTGCCTCCTTTCTTATGGCAGGTGGTGAAATCTGTCCCCAAGCCACAGCTCATGGGGCAGTGTGGAGTGGGGACTAAGATGCTCCCCTGCCCTGGCAGAAAGAAACCCTAGGCTCTGACTGCCTTCACCACCCTCTTGACGCCAGGGAGAAAACCTGGGATCATTTAGGCAG
The DNA here is from genome assembly GCF_014885135.2 of Alexandromys fortis. Lineage (NCBI taxonomy): Eukaryota > Metazoa > Chordata > Mammalia > Rodentia > Cricetidae > Alexandromys > Alexandromys fortis. The sequence continues at coordinate 5,918,564 of NW_026067940.1, read as the reverse complement.
AGATGTCAGGTCAGAGATCTTCCCCAGTTTGGCAGGAAACCCTGCCACTCAGGGCCCCTTTAGGTTGGGCTGTGTTTGAGAATCCAAGTGTTTGTTCCTGTTCCTGGCTACAAGGGCTCAAGTCCAAACTCAGCAGAGCACAGCAGCCCTCACTGTGCTGGGAGTGAGATGGTTGCAACCTTAGAGCAGCTGTGCATTTGATGTCACAGGGTCTGGCCTAGAGCCATAATGCACTTCTGCCCACCTGGCTTGGCCAGTGCTGAATTCTGGCCCCAGTTCCGCCTGACTCCCCTAAAGCTGGTGTGTGTGGCCCTAAGGGATTCAGGCTTCTAATGTCCGGGCTAATGATCCTTCCAACTGGGGGACTAACCTCACCACCATGGCTCTCTAAGCAACCCCAACTTCCACCATCATCCCGAAAACTCATAGTAAGCCAGAGTGAGAAGGGGAGCCACCAGCCCACACCTGCTGGCAGAGCCAGGGTATCGATGCTAATGCCCACCCTGTTTCTAGTCATCCTCAACATCCCAGTACCTGACTTCACAGACCGGATCCCCAGCCATAGCTCAGTCCTGCCGCGTGGGCAAGGCAGCAGATAAACGGTAGGTAGGAAACGAGGGTCCCAGAGACATTGGATGATTTACTCAAGGTCGCACAGCCGAGACCCAAATTTACACCTCTTTCTGATACCACACACAAGACTTCTTTGCTATGACAAAGCTGCTCCCCAGGTCCGGGCAAAGCCCTGAGCTGCTGATGAGGCTTGTGAACACAAACACACACAGTAGGGAAAAGGCACCTGTCTTCCTTCCCCTCCAGGAAGAGGGGCCTGGGGGCAGGGGCTCTAAAGTTCTCCAAAGGTCAGTTCCTCAGACTCCCTCTCTCATTGGTCACTCTGGAGATTAGACAGCACCCACGGCAGAAAAGATGAGCAAATGCCAGGGGGGAGGAGAGCTGACACCTACTCGATCTTCCTCTGCCCACTGCACACACTAGGGTTCCCCAAAACCCCCCACTGGGGGGACTCCAGAAGGTCAGTGGAGCAACCAAGATCTTCCTGTGCTGTCTACCGGGAGCCACACTAAATCTTAATTAGGAGGAAATCAAAGGCATTAGCATAGGCGCCATGGGAGAAGTACGCTACAGAACTGAAGCCAGTAGCCTGTCGTCAAAGGCGGACAAGACCCACTCAGTAGTGACTGAGGGCTCAGTGACTCCTCCAAGACCTGCTGCAGCCCGCCCTCTGGATGGCTGGGCTTCTGCACCATCTTTACCTCCCTGGGGGATAGATGAGTGCAGGGTGGGGGTGGGGACAATGCAGATGCAAAGCTCTAATCAGCCTGGACTTTGGCTTTCAAGGGATGTCCCCCCCCCCCCCCCCCCGTGAGACCGGACAGACGCTGGTGGATGAGTCTGGGCCGCTGCTCTCCCCGCTTTGTCACGGGTACTCTTGCATACGAGCACCTGCAGACGCCTCAGAACAGACGATTGCCAAGCACCCCACACCAGCATAGCCCTCGGTCGTGTGCTGCCTACTCCCCCTTCCTCCCGCCCCAGGACTTAGATACTGGCTCCAGAATCGCAGGTGACTCAGAGGAGCCTGCAGGTCTTGCCCTCTCATGGGACTTCCTGTTTGAGCCATGCTCTTTGGTGATTCGGCCAAGAAGGCCAGACGGGTAGAAGAATTTCCCTTGCCCGAAAAGCTAATGTGAGATGAAATTAATGACCGCAGTGCCCGGACAGCAAAGAATGACCCTGAAACCCCACGGGCTAGACTTCACCTCGCTGGGCCTGACAGCCACAGTCTGGGGAACTTGAGCTCCCTCTCTGTGGGGTGGGTCTAGGTAGGGCTAGGATGTATGGTGGCCTCTGAGACCCAGAAAGCTATGGAACGAAAAGGAGAAGCGTTCTCGGACTACACCCAGAGCCCCATGTAAGAATTAAATAGGGAGGTGGGTTTCCACTGACAGTATGGGAACACTGTCTCCCTAAAGTTTTATTGCAGTTATTGTGTGTGCACATGTGCACATACCTGCCACGGATGTGTGGCGGTCAGAGGCCAACTGGCAGGAGTCGGTGCTCTCTTTCCATCATCCGGGTGCTGGCACTGAACTCAGGTCATCGGCCCGACGGCAAGTGCCTTTGCCCACCAAGCCATCTTTCAGCCCGGTGGAAGCATTTTCTAACAGACAAAGTTAGCTCCCACGGGACTCCTGAGAGGGGACGTGAACTTGTGGGTGTGTACTCAGGCAGTCCAGATGTCACTCAAGCTCAGAGTCTGAGTCTTCGGGCCTTGGCCCCTGGCTCTGTGGTTTACTAACTGAGCGACCTTGAGGAAGTCCTCTTCACCATTGGCCCACACACGTGACAGGTTGAGGGCGTGCGAGGGCACAGTGAGCAGGATGCCTCCTAACATAAGCCTGCCGGATTTCTGCTAAGGTGGCTTCGGGCTGGGGAACACTAACAGAGGGAGTCCGTCTGGCTGCGGATGGGCTAGACACTCTGAGCAGTGCTTTCTAGGTCAAAGGGCATCTGGATTAATTCACTTCTTTATTTTTTACTGTTATGCTTTTGGGCAGTGGTGGGTGGGAGACCATGTTGGGTCACGAGGGGTGGCTGGGTCCCACCATCCAAGGCCTCTGTGGGTCCCAGGCATGTGGGAGGTGGTGGGTGAGAGACCTCGGCGGGGCAGTCAGTCCTATGAGGAGCCACTGGGTGCCGGAGGGTGGGGAGGACAGATAGGCACAGCCATGCAGAAAACATTTGTGTTTAGTTTATTCAGTGGGTTATGGAGAAGAGGAGAAGCGACAGCAGCCACCTCTTTCAGAGAGACCGAAAGGGCAGCAGCTAGAAGCAGAAGATCTGCTTGCCTCAACGAAAGGAGGAGTGGGCAAGGCTTGTCTCTTAAAGGGACAGGACAAGTCAGCAGCAGTCATGACTTTTACCACTCAATGTGTGGACTACTGTAGCAGAAACCATGCTGGAGCCTGACTAGGTGAAAGAACAGAAACTGCCCTCCACCCTCTTCCCTCCCTAGCACTGAGCCCTGGGCCAAGCATGAACACAGATTTCACTCGCTCTGCTCACAGCTCCTGGCTCACATACCATCCCACAAGTTGTCTGAGGCTCTTTTTAAAAATGTTTTATGTTAATGAGTGTTCTGCCTGCATGCTTGTCTGTGAACCGCGTGTGTGCCTGGTGCTCACGGAAGGCAGAAGAGGGTGTGGAATCCTCTGGAGCTGGAGTTATAGCTGGTTGGGTGTCACCATGTGGCTGTTGGGAATTGAACTCAGGTCTCTGGAAGAGCAGTCAGTGTTCTTAATTGTTGAGCCATCTTCTAGACCTTTCTCTGGACTCTTGATCTATCTGTGGTAGCAAGGTCTCTCTGCCTAGCTCATCAGGAATATAACCTTTGGCAAAGAAGCAAGCAAAAAAAAAAAAAAAGGCCTACAGACCCCTGTCACTATAAAAGTCACTGGCTGATGGTGGTTCTTATTGCACTAGGAATGGCTGTGATCTTAAATCACCAGTTGACTGGTGGTACCAAATCATGAGCTCGGGGTTGATTTCTGCTTCAGAAAGGTGAACATTCAATAATGGCAGTATCCAGGTGAGTCTTGGTTAATGGATGTGGTAAAACCCAAGCCACTCCCTCAGCTGAGCCACCAGAGCCACTGTTCCTCAGCACTAAACAAGCCCTGTGTCATTGGTGATGAAGGTTAATGGGCATCCACAAAGTGGGCCATCTTGTCTACCTGGTACCAGTAGTAATTTAGTGGATACCAACAGTGAACACAAATAGTCTCACTCCAAGAAGTCCATACTCAAAACCTCTTTTCCTAAAGTTCCCTGTCACCAAGCCTTGATTCTTACCCCTCCTAAGTCACTGTCCATCTGGCTGGACCATTCCCAAGGCACAGTAATCAGTGAGATCTTTGCCTCAGGCTATCTTGCTAAGTAAATTAATCAACAACCCACTGTGGCCAACTGGCAGATCTCTGTTTTCTACCCCTTGGCTACTCTTGAGGAGAAATAACACTAGAGTTGTTTACTTTGAGCTAATACCAACCACAGAAAGAATTCTGAGCCACTTCTGTCCTCCTTAGTGGTTCTTCTCACAGCCACCGGGATAGGCCGAGGGAGACGCGACAGTCCAGGGGTGGATACTTGCACAGCTACAGCGACAGGCTCCTCCAATTAACAGGTGCCATGTTAATCTATCTATCTATGTGGCCCGCCACCTCCTTTAACGCTTGCCTTTGTCTACGGAGTCCTGCTTTGAAGGATGAATTTACAGCGAGGTCAGTCATGATGGGCAGCTTGAACTACATGCTCATGGCCTGCCCAGTGGCCAGGGGTTTAGTCTACCCACGACCCAAAGTAAAGGAAAACTGGGAAATATTAAAAACACAACATTCAAAATGTCGAGCACCACTAATGTAGGTAGGGGAATTTCCATCACTAAATACCGATTTTAGAAAGGACGCTTTTGTGTGGTGGATATTTCTCATGTGCACCTATTAACAATGTGTAGTCACCGTACTGTGCGGTAGAACAATGAATTGTTTCCAAATCCTAGAAGAGACACTTTTCACCAGTCACTGGCCTCCTGTGAGGACCTACTTCTGTCTCCTCGCCCCACAGAGGGTGATGTATGCTCTGGGGATGTCATACCCATTAGCCCTGAATCTACAGGGCTAACAGCGTCTCTTCCACTGCTGGCCTCCTGAAGCGAGAGCCCTGCCGTGAGAGCAGCAAGGTTGCCCTCTGGTAGGAGCCTTCTAGTCCATTGGAAGAAACGAAGTTCTTGCTGTTTATGTGATGATCAGAGTGAGGGCTGGAGATGGGTCCATTTCTGAAGCCTAGTCTGGGAACGGAGACACCCTAGCCCACGAAAGCCTACTGAGCCCTTGGCCACCACGGCGCTTTGCACTTGCCATTCTCTTCTCCTGACTTGATGCGTGCATGCATGTGTGCGTGCGTTCGTGTGAGCATGCATGCGTGTGTGCATGTGTGTGTACGTGAGTGTGTGTGTGCATGTGCATGTGTGTGTGCATTGTGTGCATGTGCGTGTGTGTGTGTGTGTGTGTGTGTGTGTGCGTGCATGTCCTCTCTCAGCTTGGGTCCAGCACAGCCATGCTGGGAAAGGCCTGGATCATTCATCAGCCTCTGCCCACGGCTTCTGCTTTGGCATCATCACCACCACCTAGAGCTTGTTCCAGGTGACCACCCCTGCCCACTAGCTACAATCTTTTTGGTTTGGGTTTTGTCTTGAGACAGGGTCCCACTGTGCAGCCCTGGCTGGTCTGGAACTCTTATGTAGTCCAGGATGACCTCAAATTCAGAGATCCACCTGCCTCTGCCTCCTGAGTGTTGGGATTAAAAGCATGCCACCATGCGCAGCTACAGTCTTGATGAAACTGTCAGTCAAACCCCACTGGTCTCCATCCTAGCCTTCCCTGTGAAGATTGACAAACAGAGTCACGTTAGATGTGTCCTGTCACAAAGACCCCAACACAGCCCAGGGCCCACCCAAGTTTTTCTTTTGTCTTTTTGTATTTCCTTTGATCCTATGACCTCTCCTTATTCTTCCAGAAATTTCCAGGTTTTCCATAGCCAGTTTCTATTGCTTGCAATAAATAACTCCAGGTCTGGGGATGAACAGTGGTAGAGCAGTTGCCAAGAGTGCATAGGACCATGATTTCATCCCCAGTACCACAAAACAACCAAGGAATTCTTTCCTTTATCATTCAAGATCAAAAATAATTAAAAAAAATTGTTTCCATATTTCTTGTCTCTGCCACAAAAATGAAGATTGTAAATCAGCAGAGACCTCTTTCCGCTTCTGCCCCCTAAAGGGAGGCAGAACTCAGACCCATGGCCTGCACCTTACATCCATGACATATACACTGAATACAGTGAGAAAGAACGGAAAGGGAGAGAACCTATGGCGCCTTTCCCAGGAGAGCCAAGTCCAGTTTCAAATTCCAAACCACAGATTCCAACACCAGCTCCCCCTTCCCGTCCCCTGTAATCTCACCAAGCCTGCATAATTCTCAAGCAGAGTCTTGTAAATCTTTAATTACACGAAGATTGCAACCCGACCAGCGAACACACAAACAGGGCTGATAAATATTTAAAATTGCTACAGCAGCAGATCTGAAGGGATTAGGAAAAGATATATTGGAGTGACAGTTATTAAACACTCAATCCCTGTAAACGTCACGGAGCAGATAAATACGCAAACTCTTGACAGGCTGAAAGATGGGAAAGGCATCTGTTGGGGGGCATGGTGTCTGGGGAGGCAGGGAGACTGGGGAAGGGACAGTCACTGGCTTTGTTCCCTGGCTCTGGCCCTCGGACGCATTTCCTGCCTCAGTCCCCTCAACCGCTGACTCCTTAGAAGTTCAGTTGACAGCTGCATGGAGGAAAGGGAGGACGGAGGGACAAGACAGGGAGGGACAGAGGGATGGAGGGCAACTGGACTCGTCCCCAGTGCTGTCCCTCAGGTTGTCCCATTTTGGACTCCTCTCTGGACTCTGGAACTGGCCCGTTTGGTCACCACCATCATATAATCCTTTAGAAGGCAGGTAATATCCTCCATTAGTGTCTTCAGTTCGTGTTCACTGGGTCACCGTTCCCCACGTCCATCCTTACTGACTCCCATCCATGCACTCACTAGGCTAGGCATCTCCTTTCAAGCCATTTGCCTTTGTTCTGCTTGCTCTAATTCATCTACTAGTTACTCACTGGCCAAGCACTTCCTGAACACATCTTCTAATAAATAGGAGAGATACAGAGCTGAGCGAGGGCTGGGACTTGCCCCCAAGATGTGAAAACTGAGAAGGGAGTAGAGATACTGGTCTCAGAGGGTAGGAGGAGACAGGCTGTGTGAGGTTCTCTAAAGAAATGGAACTGCCTGCCAGGTGGTGGTAGCACTCGCCTTTAGCCCCAGCACTCAGAGGCGGCAGATCTCTGTGAGTTCGAGGCCAGCCTGGTCTACAAGAGCTAGTTCCAGGAAAGGCTCCAAAGCTATAGAAAAACTCTGTCTCGAAAAAACAAAAACAGGATCAGGTGTTTCTTATGACAGTTTTGTCTGTATTCTGATATCTTTTCAAATGGAGACTCTGTTTTGTGGCACTAAAACTTTACTTTCATGTCTCTACTTGGGAAAAAGCTTCCAACTGCACTATTTGCTAGGATACAACCTGAAAATAGGTTACAGGAAACATTGAACTATTATTTCTGTAATGAGATAAAAGAACATGTAAACCTCCTAATTTGAACTCTCAAATTATCATAAAAGTGAACAAAACAACTCCATATAATCTTCAAAAATATTCTTAATTCTCAAAAAAAAGAAAAAACAAAAACAAAAAACAACAACAACAAAAAAAAAAAAGAACTGAAGAATGAATACATAATCTATTACATTAAGGATGATCATTACCGTGGCTTACAGGCAGCTGTGGCCTTGCAGTGCCAACTCGCCTTGGAAAAGCCAAGAATCCCATAAGTATTGGATGTCTCAGCCCCCGGTCCAGTGCTTGAGTCTGGGAAGATTCCTGGAGAGCTACTTGCTGAAGTTAGATTTGCTACTGGCCTCAGCAACAGGATAAACGACTTTGCCGGCTAGAGGGAGGGGAGGGGAAGCAAGGAAAAGACCAAGCTGCCTTTTTCCTTGTCCTTTTACCTGCAATGCCCCCAGACTTAGGATGGAGCTTCCTGCTTCAAACAATCCCGTTAAGGAAACCCATCACAGGATTGTCCATCATCTTGGGTTTTTTGATGATTTCAGATATAGTCAAGTTGACAACCAAGATTATCCAGACAGGGACCACAGGGATATAATGGCAGGCTCCTGGTGCTTGCGGATTCCCATTTGGAGCATGGTGTTTGCCAGACACTGCCAGATTTCGCACTGGAGGTCGGAATCATGCACACAGAGGTCAGAATCACACACACGGAGGTCGGAATCATGGAATCACACACAGGTCGGGATCACGCACATGCTGAAGACCATGTGTGGAGGTGAGGAAGGCCTTTGCAGAGGCTGTGAGCAGTCAGGGAAGACTTCCTGCAGGATGTGGCTGATAATGCTAGCGAAGTTTGCGCATGGGCTCATTTGCCCTTTTAAAGAGTTAGAACACTGGAAATCCAATCATCTAAGATCACAATAGCAATAATGGAACAAGATTAGAATTGGAGAGTAAGGGTTGGAGAGATGGTTCAGAGGTTAAGAACACTGACCACTCTCCCAGAGGTCCTGAGTTCAATTCCCAGCAACCACATAGTGGCTCACAACCATCTGTAATGAGTGTTGATGCCCTGTTCCGACCTGCAGGCATACTTGCTGGTGGAACACTGTATACATAATAAATAGATATATCTTTTAAAAACTAAAAATAAATTTAAAAAAGAATCAGAGACTGAGTCAAAAGCTAAGATTTTCAAGTTCACTCAACTGCCCCCTGCCTGGGGGTGGGGGTGGGACAGATAGCCATCCACCTCCATACTGTAGAGAAGAAGAAATTTTTCTGCACTAAGCATAGTGTGACAAGATGATTTTGCTTATTTATTGAGTAAAATGCACGGGTTTTAAGTGAGCAGTTTAATATGCATAGGCAAGGAAGAGCCCAGACAACCAGCACATAAATCAGGATATGGAATAAATATCCCCATTGCCGGTCTATCATGTTCTCATTTCTGCAACTGTGGATTCACACGGATGGTTCTAGAACTTACGCAAAAAGAACTTAGTGCATGTATGGTTTCTCTCCTTTAAGGAAATTAAGAGCAGGTTTCATATACAGCACTCCCTGAGAAATCTCCAGACGCAGTGAGGTCGAAGACCACCAAATTCTGGCTTAGTGCTGACTACAGGCTATGCATGTCCCTCCTAGCTCACCCGAACTCTCCGTTAGCCAAAGACGCTGAGATGCCCAACCCTCGGGTCTGGAAGACTTCTGACCTTCCATACCCTGTCCTATTACCTCTTCTCGCACGAGAGGGACATCCTCAGCCTGTCTGGCTACTGGGGACTCCCCCAGTCTTCCCAGGATTCCCCCAACTTCCACCACTGCCCTGCACTTACACAGTAACACGTACCTCATGTTTCCAGGAAGAGGATTCAAAACTGGCCCAGGAAAGCCCACCCACTTCCTCAGAGTCCTGGATGCCATTTTGTACCTGGCTTTCTCTAGCACAGAAGCCTCTAAGGTGGGGAGTCTTTTCCAGGGTCTCTGGCTACACCTCAGCTTCTGTGGGAATCAGCCCCTTGTCTCTGTCACAGCCCTCATCCCCACATCCCTGTTTCCTGCATGGAGTATCTCTCTGCTCCATTGATGGGCAGGGGTGCTCTGACTCACCAAATAAGCATTCCCGTTCAGAGAAGCAGCCTTGCAGATCAAGGGCAGGACATCGGGCATTCCCCAGTGAGAACAAACCCTCAGTTATATTTTCACCACCTGGGAAAGTGACCTTTGGACGTCAGAATGTATAGTAAGGTTTTCAGGCACAGGGTGTCTGGTAAGGCTGCGGAAATTCTCCAAGAGTGGGTACCATTAAAGTGGCCTATGCCTGGGGGGCGTGGGAAGGGAGCACCTCAGGCCTCAGTGCCTCTGAACCCCAGGATCCTCCCCTAAAATACACTGTAACTGAGCTGGAGCCCCAGGAATGGTTGAGTGAATGTTTTTAATTGCTATCATAGACATCTCAGAGTAACTGCAGCTCAGCTTCCTCCTCTCCGGGCAGCTCAGTACTAAAGTGCCCAGTGGTGTCCTTCCCACACACCCCAGGAAAAGACTCAGGCTCTGCCTCATCAATTATCCTCACCTAAAGAAAACCGGGAGCTGAGGCAGGATAGATGTTTCAGCTCTGGTGCATATCAGCCAATCAGTCAACAACCACTCAGGTACCCTTCAGGGCAAATACTGATTGCATCCACTCTGCTTTTAACATCTGTTTCTCCTGCCGTTTCCTAATGTGCCATCTGTCTGTCTGTCTGTCTGTCCATCTATCCATCTATCCATCTATCCATCTATCTATCTATCTATCTATCTATCTATCTATCTATCTATCTCCTCTTCTCCCTCACCCTCTCTCTTCCTCCCCATCTCTCCTTCTCTCCCTGGCATTCATTCAGCAAAGACGGGCTGTTCTTGAAAAGCAGGTTGGTGCTCAGGAGCCCCTAGCTTGGGTTTGAACCTCAGCTCTCCTGCTTACTTGGGCAAATGAGCCTCACACACTGTATCTGTGAACTGGCAACAGCCCAATGAGCCTCACACACTGTGCCTGTGAACTGGCAACAGCCCAGTGAGCTGCCACCAAGAGCGCACGAGGTCCCAGTGCACCAGCTGTGGGGGTTTGGGCAGGGTTGCTTCTTTTAAAGTTTAGTTCCTTCATGGGGTGGAGATGAGGATTGCCTCTACTACGCAGCATCTAAAATAGTTAGAAAAGTGCTTGTCTATTTCTTTTGGTTTTGTTCTGAGACAGGGCGTGTCTATGTAGTCTTAACTTGCCTAAAACTCATTGTGTAGCCTGTAGTTGGACTTTCCTTCAAGCTGCCAGCTCACAAAGAGCAACACAGAGACTTATTATTAATTATGAAGGCTTGGCCTTAGCTTAGGCTTATTCCCAGCTAGCACTTAGAACTTAAACTAACCTGTTTCTGTTCATTACATTCTATCATTTGATTCTTTACCTCTCCTCCATTCTGTATGTCTGATTCCCTCCATGTCTTATGGTGTCTCCTGCCTCTCTTCTTCCCAGAGTTCCTCTCTCTCTCCCAGGAAGTCCTGCCTATTTTCCCCTGCCTAGCTATTGGCCTTTCAGCTCTTTATTAAACCAATCACAGAAGAACATCTTCACACAGTGTAAACAAACATTGCACAACAGTAGACCAGGCTGGCTTCAAACTCCCAGAGTTATGCTTGTCCCTACCTTCTGAGTGCTGGGATTAGAGGAGAATTGCCCATGAGTTTTCAGGGACTTTGGTCTACATAGTAAACTCAACACCAGGACTAGACAGTAAGACCCTGCCTAAAACGAAACAAGACAAACAACAGCCAAAAACTAACACCTATATTGTAAGCAAGGCATAGTGGCATGTGCCTGTAACCCCAGTTCTCAGAAGGATCACAATTTGTGGCCAGCCTGGGCAACATGGTGAGATCTTATCTTAGGGAAAACAAATGTCTCGTGGGAGCTGCACACATCTTATCGCAATAAAGGTCTTTGTGATTACTACTTCAGAAAAACTCTGCACTCCCAAGTCTACCCGTTGCTCAACAAAGCAGAATGGGAACAAGCTGCTTCTAAGCTGCCCCTCTCAAGCCAGAGTACTCCAGGGAAGCTTCCTCTAGAAACCCAGGAGCCCCTCTATGAGTGGGGGCACTGGTGCCGGGTGATCACAGACGTGGTCCCTTCCTGGGCTTCAACCTCGGCATCTGTGAAATGACCACAACAAGAAGCCCGCTTTGGGGCTTATTCATACATACCCTGGCACAGGGTGAGGCTCACTTACTGCTCTGCTGTACAATATGTAGGACTGGAGAGATGGCTCAGCAGTTAAGAGCTCTGGCTGCTCTCCCAGAGGTCCTGGGTTTAATTCCCCATAGCCACAACCACCTGTGACTCCAGTTTCAGGGGATCCGATGCCCTCTTCTGCCTCCACGGGTACCAGGCAGCTGAAGCATATGCGCTGCCCAGACATACAGCACCCACACAGAGGAAACAAAACTATAAATCCTCACAACCGCAGCACTGCCCAGTTCTGGGCATGGGGCGAATAGGTCATATTCAGTGTTTGGGATAGTTATGGCTTGGGAGGAGGTGCGAAGTGTCCAGCAGCCCTGAGGGCAGGGGCCCCTCCGGCAATAACCTGCTTCCCAGGGACTGGGCCTCTACCGATCAAGCACCAACTGTCGCCTTCTTGGAGACTGAAGCTGAGTCCCTGAGTGCACAGCTGTATAGCATCAGCCTGCACGGCACCTCTGCCCCAGTGTCTGCACACTCCAGCCAGCTCCGTGAAGGAAGACAGCAGCGAGTTCCTACATAAAACATCTTTATGGGCTTGCGAATGCCAGACTCTAAAGTTCCCTCTCCTGAGTGGACCTGCCTGAGTAAGCTACGCTGCCCCACAGAGACCCCTAAACCAAAGCCTGGGTGGCACGGTAGTGGTCACCCGTAAGTCTAGTTAGATGGAAGCCTAGCAGAACTGAGATGACAGTCAAGTTTAAGGACAGACAGCCCCTGCCCTGTTCCTCTCACTGCCCAGCACGGATACTGAATAGTTGTGCGTGTACTCGCTGAACCTCCTCAAATGTACAATGTCTGGAGGATTCTCACACTGGTGGTTGCTTCCTCCCCACTTCCCTCTGCACAGCAATTACAACAAGACCCCCAGGGGCCCTGTGTCCTGTACTCCCCTGGACAGCAGCTGTGACTGGACCGGCCATACACAACCCACCTAGTCCAGGCCGATCAGAGCCCCTCCCCCCGAATCTGGATTTGGAAAAAGATTCTGTTGCAGCTGTGGCTTCTCTTTAGCTTCTCATGTGCCAGGGGTGTCTTTTCTCTTCACGTACTGAAGCATGTACAGAAAGCCAGTCTGCAGCCACAGAAGACAAAGAATCTGCTCCACAAAGAGACAGCCCACTGCATCCATGCCCCTGGGTTCTAAGGCACCATTAAGATTCTTTGCACAAGTTCCTCGTGTTTGTTTCTAGCTGGCTCTATTACTTAAAGCCGATAAAGAAATCATGCAGTGTAGCGAAGCTGTTCTTAACTACGGGTGGTTTAGTTCTCCGGGGACATTTGGGAATATCTGGCGCTATTTGAGGTTACCAAGCCTGGAGGGAAGGGCACCACCATGGCACCACAGTGAATGGGCAGCCAGGGATGCTGAGCCATTTCACATTGCAGGACAGATCATACGGTTAGGAATCACCCAGTCCCAGATGTCAAGAATTGTCAAGTGCTGCTGCCAAGGGCTCCTGGGGACTTGAGACACCGTGCCTCCTTGATTGGGCACTTGCCGGGATGCGTGTGACCCTAGCACCCATGGCTAGCGAGACGGGAGCCCTCTTAAGCTTTACTTCTCCATTTTGAATATCATTTTATCATGAATGATAGTGTTCTGGTGGGGAGCATTGTCACCCCTTCAACAGCAGAGCCCTGGGGATTAGTGCTACCACCCTGAAGAAACTTTAGTCTGCATAGGGCCCTTAACATCCCACTCCTAGACCCGTGAATTATCTGGTAGAAATACTCTTTGGTAGAAAATCTTAAGTTTGAGACTCACACAAGGATTGGTGCAGAAGGATATTTAGTGCAGCTTTATTTAGATTCCCAATAAAAGGAAACCAAAGGTTTGGAGAAATGGCCCAGGAGTTTGGAGCATGTTTACTCCTGCAGAGGACCTGAATTCGATACTCAGGAACCACATGGTAGTATACAACCATCTGTAACTCCAGCTCCAGGGCATCCAATATTCTCTTCTGACAGCTGTGACACAGGCATTCACATGGTACACATACAAACAGGCAGGCAAAACATTCATACATTTAAACAAACAGACAAACAGGCTGGAGAAATGGCTCAAAGATTAAGAGCACTGGCTGCTCTTCCAGAGGTCCTGGATTCAATTCCCAGCACTCACATGGAGGCTTACAATTGTCTAGAGTAGGATCTGATGCCCTCTTTTGGCAAAAAGGCATACATGCAGATACAGTACATTAAATCAATTAATCAATCTTTAAAAAACCACACACACACAGAGAAGCAACACAAATACCCAATGATCAGGCTCTGTCACCTGAGTCATGAACGTTCATAGAAAACATCATATTGAGTGAGGTAACCAGACCCTGAAAGACAAATATCATATGTACTCACTCATAAGTGGCTTTTAGACATAAAGAAAAGAAAACCGACCTACAATTCACAATTCTAGAGAACCTAGACAACAATGAGGACCCTAAGACAGACATACTTGGATCTAATCTACATGGGAAGTGGGAAAACACAAGAGCTCCTGAGTAAACTGGGAGCACAGAGTCCATGAGATAGGGTAGAAGGGGAGGGGAAAAAAAGGAAGGGAGCAGAGAAAAATGTATGGCTCAATAAAATCAATTAAAACTTTTTAAAAAAAGAAAAAAGAAAACTTTCCCAACCTAAAGAATGGCATGCCTATGAAAATACAAGATGCTTCCAGAACATCAACTAGACTGAAGCAAAAAAGAAAGTCCCCTTACCACATAATAATCAAAACACTAAACATACAGAATAAAGAAAGAATATTAAAAGCTGCAAAGGAAAAAGGTCAAGTAACTTATAAAGGCAAACCTATCAGAATTACACCCAACTTCTCAATAGAAACAATGAAAGCCAGAAGGTCTTGGTCAGACATTATGGCATCTATGGATGCCAACCCAGACTACTACATCCAGCAAAGCTTTCAATCAACCTAGATGGAGAAAACAAAGTATTCCATGACAAAACCAGACTTATCAATCAATTCACAAATCCAGCCCTACAGAAAGTACTAGAAGAAAAACTCCAGCCCAAGGAAGGTAGCTACACCCACAAAAACACAGGCAAAAGATAATCCCACACCAACAAATCCCAAAGAAGAGAAACGTACAGAGAACAACAAAAACAAAAATAACAGGAACTAGCAATTACTGGTCATTAACATCCCTTAATATCAATGAACTCAGTTCACCAATAAAAAGACACAGGCTAACAGATTGGATACGAAAACAGAATCCATCCTTCCACTGCATACAAGAAACACACCTCAACTACAAAGACAGACATTATCTCAGAGTAAAGGGTTTGGGAAAGATTTTCTAATCAAATGGTCCTAAGAAACAATTATTAGGTGTAGGTATCCTAATAATTAACAAAACAGACTTCAAACTAAAATTAGTCAAAAGCAATGAAGAAGGTCATTTCATATTCATCACAGGAAAAATCCACCAAGATCAAGTCTCAATTCTGAACATTTATGCCCCAAATATAAGGACACCCTCATTTGTAAAAGAAACATTGCTAATGCTTAAATCACACATGAAGCCCCAGGCACTAATAGTGGCAGACTTCAACACCCCACTCTCACCACTGAACAGGTGTGCCAGACAGAAACTTAACAGAGAAGTAAAGACTCTAACAGATGTTATGATTCAAATGGACTTAACAGACATCTACAGAACATTTCGCCCACACACAAAAGAATATACCTTCTTCTCAGAACCTCATGGAATCTTCTCAAAAATCAACCACATACTCGATAACAAAGCAAATCTCAACAGATACAAAAAAAAATTGGAATAACTCTCAGTGTCTTACTGGGCCATCATGACTTAAAGTTATCATCAACAACACTAATTGCAGAAAGCCCACAAATGCATGGAAACCGAACAATGCTCAAATGAATCAAGGAAGAAATAAGAAAGAAATTAAAGACTTCCTAGAAGTCAACAAAAATGAAAGTACAACATAACCAAACCCATGTGACAGAATGAAAGCAGTGCTGAAAGGAAAGTTCATAGCACGAAATGCCTACACAAAGAAGCTAGAAAAGTCTCACATTAGTGAATTAATAGAACAC
>NW_026067940.1:5887619-5896690 GCF_014885135.2 Alexandromys fortis | reverse complement strand
CCCACTGAAATCAGGAATAAGACAAGGCTGTTCACCCTTTCCATATCTATTCAATATAGTGCTTGAAGTTCTAGCTAGAACAATAAGACAGAAAAATGAAATCAAAGGGATACAAACTGAAAAAAAAAGTCAAACTTTCACTATTTGCTGATGATAAGATAGTTTACATATGTGAGCCCAAAAATTCCACTAAGGAACTCCTACAACTGATAAACACCTTTAGTAATGTAACAGGATAAGAGATTAACTAAAGAAAAATCATGGCCCTCCCTATATATAGATGGTAAATGAGCTGGAAAAAAAATCAGAGAAACATCACCCTTTACTATTGTGGCATTGCCACAGATAACATAAAATATCTTGGGGTATCTCTAACCAAACAAGGGAAAAACCTGTAAGAACTTTAAATCTTTGAAGAAAGAAATTGAAGAAGACATTAGAAAATGGAAATCCTACCTTATTCCCTTGGATAGGTAGGATTAACATAGTAAAAATGGAAATCTTACCAAAAGCAATCAATATACAGATTCAAAGCAATACCCATCAAAATCCCAGGGAATTTCTTCACAGATCTTGAAAGAACAATACTCAACTTCATATGGAAAAGCAAAAAATCCAGCATAGCCAGAACAATCCTGTACAGTAAAAGAACTTCTGGAGGCATCACAATCCCTGACTTCAAACTCTACTGTAGAGCTATAATAATGAAAATAGGTTGGTATTGTCATAAAAACAGACAAGAGGGCCAATAGAATAGAATCAAAGACCCAGATATCAGTTCACACACCTATGAACTCCTGATTTTTGACAAAGAAGCTAAAATTATAAAATGGAAAAAAGAAAGCATATTCAACAAATGGTGCTCGTATAACTGGATATCAACATGTAGAAGAATTAAAATAGATCCATAACTATCACCATGCACAAAATTCAAATCCAAATGGATCAAAGACCTCAACATAAAACCAACCACGCTGAACCTTATAGAAGAGAAAGTGGGAAGTACACTTAAACGCATTGGCACAGGGAACCGCTTCCTAAATAAAACCCCAGCAGCACAGACACTGAGAGAAACAATTAATAAATGGGACCTCCTGAAACTGAAAAGCTTCTGTAAAGCAAAGGACACGGTCAACAAGACAAAATGATAGCCTACAAAATGGGAAAATATCTTCATCAATCCCACATCAGACAAAGGTCTGATCTCCAAAATATACAAAGAACTCAAGAAATTGGTCATCAAAAGAACAAATAATCCAATAAAAAAAGGGGATACAGACCTAAATAGAGAACTCTCTACAGAGAAATCTAAAATGGCTAAAAGACACTTAAGGAAATGCTCAACATCCTTAGCCATCAGAGAAATGCAAATCAAAACAACTCTGAGATTCCATCTTAAACCTGTAAGAATGGCCAAGATCAAAAATACTGACGACAACTTTTGCTGGAGAGGATGTGGGGTAAAGGGAACACTCCTCCATTGCTGGTGGGAGTGCAAACTGGTACAGCCGCTTTGGATATCAGTGTGGTGATTTCTCAGAAAATTAGGACTCAATCTATCTCAAGATCCAGCATATACCCTAAGGACTCTCAATCACATTACAAGGACATGTGCTCAACTATGTTCATAGCAGCATTATTTGTAATAGCCAGAATCTGGAAACAACCTAGATGCTCCTCAACTGGAAAACGGATAAGGAGAATGTGGTACACTTACACAATGGAGTACTACTCAGTGGTAAAAAATAATGGCATCTTGAAATTTGCAGGCAAAGAAAAAAACATATTGAGTGAGGTAACCTAGACCCAGAAAGACAAATATAATATGTACTCACTCATATGTGGCTTTTGGATATAAAGCAAAGAAAAACTAGCCTACAGTCCACAACCCCAGAAAACCTAGACAACAAAGAAGACCCTAAGAGAGACATACATGGATCTGCCTAGGAAGGAGAAAAAGCGAAGATCTCCGGAGTAAATTGGGAGTGTGGGGGATGGGGGGAGGGTGAGAAGGGGAGAGGGGATGAAGGGGAGTGGGGGGTAAATGTATAGCTCAATTAAAAACAACTTTTAAAAAAGTCCCTGCTGCGGGTGTGAACATGGGAAGTCCTAGGGAAGTCCTGGCTTCACTGTCTCTATGCTCGTTCAGGCATATTTGGGGTTGGAGACTTCCAATGGAATACATTGCCAAACTCACAGTGCAGAGATGGAGTCAACTTCACATCACAGGGTCAGGAGACATCTTTCACACACGTACATCCCAAACTCCACTTCAGTTCAGTCAGGTAAGTGAGGACGAAAGCCTTCCTCCTCCTGCAGTTCTCTCTGGGCCTCCCCTGCCCAGAAGGGCGGTGTCAAGACTTGCATTGGATTCCCAGCCCTGGCAAGGCAATGCAAACAGATCGGTTCTAAAGGATCCAGTGCCCTCTTCTGGCCTCTGTCGGTATTGCATAAAAGTAGTATGTTTGGTTTTTAGAAATGCTTGCTCCTGCTGCATGTAGGCTAAATAAATGTAAAATGAGAAGTATTCTATGTTCAAATCAAAAGTGCCTTTTTTCTCATTACTCCCTCCCTGGTAGCAACGAACGACCAAACACATCCCATCTCACCCTGATTCCTCAGACGTCCATGGTGGCCGTCACCAGCCCTCACCTGGTCCCCTAGTCCACAAAGCCCGACCCTCCTGGAACCTTCCATGACCTTCCTCTCACTTCGCATATGTTGCTCTCTGGTCTTGTCCTAACCCACCAGGAATTTCTTGGGCGCAGACAGGGTGTCTTGACATTTTTTCTCTAATATAGTGCTAGGAACTGAACCCAAGGCTCGCACAAGCTAGGCTCCCACTGAACCACAGGGTCCCCCCCCCCAGCCAGGCAAGCTACTGATGATTCAGTAAATGTGCTAGAAATTTTTTGTTTGTTGTTTGTTTCTTCTTGAGACAAGGTTTCTCCGTGTCTTTCTAGCTGTCCTGGCACTTGCTCTGTAGACCAGTCTGGCCTCGAACTCAGAGATTTGCCTGTTTCTGCCTCCCAAATGCTGGGATTAAAGGCTTGAGCCACCATCTACCCAGCTCAAGGATTTTAATGAATGAGTAAATAACAGAATGTCTATGAATTGTTTTTATACAGCCGTGGGAATGATCGTGTTAGTTTACTCCAGCGGTCCTCACTAACAACCCTCCCGTCTTACCAGGCTGTATGGGGCCTTGGGCAATGTGTAATAGAGACTTCACTAGGGAAAGGGGACAGAAGCTGCAGTGTTATTACTGAGAATTCAAAGCCTGGTGCGGTGGCACACACTTTTAATCCCAGCACTTGGGAGGCAGAGGCAGGTGGATCTCTGAGTTTAAAACCAGCCTGGTCTACGAAGTGAGTTCCAGGACAGCCAGGGTTACACAGAGAAACCCTGTCTGGAAAAACAAAAGAAAGAAAGTACAATAACACAAACATATTAACACAAGTGTGTGCCTGAAGAGATGGACTGTGAGTCGTGGGGGTGTGGCCAGGCATCTTCCTGATGGGAAGGACCCTGGCTGCCTCTTGGGGATCCAGTTCTCCAAGCCTCACCCACTTTGGTCTAGTCTGTCTCTCGCTCACTTTCTGCCCTGTCCCAGACACACCTGTTCTCTAGGCCTCAACATCTGCGGAGATTACCGGTGGCTGAAGCTGTGGGACCAGGATCCCCAGATGCTGTCTGGAGCCCACCACACCCTGGAATGGCCCTGGCTCTACAGCCACCGTGTGCCCACCACGCTCTGGGACAGCCCTGGCTTTACAGCCACCGTGTGCCCACCACGCTCTGGGACAGCCCTGGCTTTAAAGCCACCCTGTGACCTTGCATGCTTACTTTAACCAAACCTCAGCTTCCCAGAGTACAGGATCAATGAGATGGCAACACTTACAGGAAAGAGAACTGAGCATGCTCTCCAAAGCCCTCAGAAGATGACTAAGCAATTAAGAGCAATTGCTACTCTTTGGAGAATATGGGTTTCATTCCCAGAACCTGCGTGGTGATTTACAGCCACCTGTAATTCCAATTTCAGGGCATTCAAATCCCCTCTTCTGACCCCCAAGGGCACCAGGAATGCTCATGTTACACATACATACATGCATACATACATACATACATACAAAACGCTCATACACATAAAAAATAGATCTAAAACAGATTAAACCCTCAATAATGTAACTGTTTACCTCTAGGGTCCCTAAATTTTCAGTTCTGTGGGGGCTAGAGCGATGGCTCAGGGGTTAAGATACTGGTTGTTCTTCCAGAGGACTGGAGTTCAATTCCCAGCACCCACATAGTGTCTCATAGAAGTTCCGGGGGTCCACAGACACAGGGCACAAAAATGTTACCCCAGTGTATATGCAAACAAAATACCTATACACACCAATCTGGAACTGTGCGGCCAGGGCGGACTTTGCAGGGGACTGTATGGGTCTGTTTACTCAGATTTCCTTGTCCCTAAT
Organism: Alexandromys fortis; assembly: GCF_014885135.2. Taxonomy (NCBI): domain Eukaryota; kingdom Metazoa; phylum Chordata; class Mammalia; order Rodentia; family Cricetidae; genus Alexandromys; species Alexandromys fortis. The sequence continues at coordinate 5,892,218 of NW_026067940.1, read as the reverse complement.
TCTGCACTTCAGAGTCCTCAATGGGTTGGTGAAGCCGGGGTCACCCATATTTTATAGATACACTTCAGAATATTCCCTACGTGTCTGAGTGAAGAATTAAATGAATTTATGAATTTATTGGAAACGTTGTCATATTTTAGCTTTTAATCCAATAAGACACAGAGGCAAGTATAGTTACCCCAGCTGAAGAAACCAAATCCAGGTAGGGGAAATGGTCTGGCTAAGCCCATCAGCAAGCTGGTGGGACACCCCAGACCAAATCCATACGGTCCTCTGCCACATGGACACACTTGCCGTCTACCAGTCTGTCATCACTCAGTATCCAGCGTTGTACCAAAAGTCTTTCTAGCTAGTTCGGGTGTTTGTCAGGTCGGGGGAAGGCAATTCTGGAAGATGCCCATGAGTGTCTAAAACACGGACTGGAGAGCTGACTCAGTGGCTAACACCACCTGCTGAGCCCCATAAGAGACGACGGTGTCATGGGGCTCTACCCTGGTGAACAGAATCACCAGACACAGAACCTACCAGCATCTGGAGCACAGGCTTCCATCCGCAGAGCATCAATACATCCCTGACCTTTACCAGTTTTAAGAAATCTTGTGGGGTTAGCCTCAATGGTCAACAGCCTTTACCCATATGGTCCTCTCAGAGTTTGTTTGTTTTGGGGATTAGATTTGTTTTGAAACAGGGCCTCTCGATGTAGCCCTGGCAGTCCTTGGGCTCACTATGTACACCATGCTGGCCTTGAACTTACAGAGATCCTCCTATCTCCGCCTCTCAAATGCTTGGATTAAAGACATGAGCTACCATGTCTTACTATAAAGTCCTTTACAGAATTTTTTAAATGCAGATGGGTGCTTTGCTCCCTTTGTCTGTTCCCACTGTGTGCAGTACCCGCAAAGGCCAAAAGAAGACATCTGATACATACAGCTGTGAGCCACCATGTGGATGCTAGGAATTGAACCCTAACCTTCAGGAAGAACAGCCAGTGATCTTAACCACTGAGCCATCTCTCCAGCTCCATGTTAACAGAAATTTCTGCAATACCATCAAACCTAGCCTGCTAGCATGCAGACAAGACAATCAGGATCATCTCCTGCCTGGCCCCTTCCTGGGACAAGCAGATAAATGTAGGTGGAGAGTACTTACAGGTCTCAGAAAAGACTGGCTGAGACCTGATAAACCTGAGCAGCAATTTCTTGGTATGTTAGAGATGAGGATTTGCGTCCCACATTTACAATTAATCAGGAGGCCGGGCAATGGTGGCACATGCTTTTAATCCCAGCACTCAGGAGGCAGAGACAGGAGGATCTCCATGTGTTCAAGGCCAGCCTGGTCTACGGAGCAAGTTCAGGACAGGATCAAAAACTACAGAGAAACCCTGTTTCACCAAAAAAAAAAAAAAAGTCGACAGGAGTTTGGTTGACGATGCCCCTACCCCCTCCCCCCTCTCCCCAGCTTTAGACATCCCACTGCTAAAGAGTCAGAAGCAATAGGGTAAAGGCACAATGTTGCTGGGGCCAGAAAGTCAGCCCCTTTAGGAAAGACTGGAATTTCAAGTGGATTGAGCCCAGTGCAGAGCACCTGGGCACCAGTGTAGGTGCAGCTGGCCTTTTCCCCAGCTCCCAGAAGGTTTCAGCGAAGGGAACTGTAGACTGAATAGATGGGTTGGAAAAACAGTTATTTAGCTCTGGCGGTTTGGTGCTGGACTCACTGGCTGAGAGAGAATAAACACTGCCAATGTTATGAATAAAGGCAAAAGCCCCTGGGGAACACAGACTTGGTTGACTTTTTTCCAGTTCCTACACACCAGGTAGAATGACAGAATCTGGCAAAGGACCAGTTGCAAGGGCTTGAGCTGTTTGCACTACAACCGTAAACAAACTCTAGCGCAGTCTCGACCTGTGCGCATATCAGATATTTACAGTATGATTATAGTATGATTACAGGACAATTTAGAACAGTAGCAAAATTACAGTTATGCAGTAGCAACGATAATAATTTCATGGTGGGAGTCGCCAACCCAAGGATCTGTGCCACAGCACCAGGAAGGTTGAGAACCACTGCTCTGGAGCTGCTGTCTTCCTGGTTCTGCCTTTCAGGATGACCGCACCGGAAATCCAGAGACTCAGGTCTGGAAGGGGTGGACACAGGACAGGAATCTCTGCCTCAGTGGAGTCACTGTCCCAGGAATATGCTCTCCACACCTCTGTCCAGCGACCACTTAGACTGTGGCCAGTTCCTTCTGGTATGCAGTGTAACCTGCCCTACAGGATTGTGAGGTGTGCAAGACACGAAAAACTTTCTTCTACCTGCTAGAACAGTGGTACAACACTCAGATGGGCTTGACCCACAACAGGTCACAGTTATTCAGGTTCACTGACAATCATTTTTGTCTTGGTCTGCCTACTATTTTAAAACCTTATATTACTACTAGTACTATTTATAAAATATAAGTTTTCTAGAAAATCTGTCATTGTAGATTCTCTTGAATCATAAGACAGGTAACAATGGCCCTCCATTACCACCTGAAAATACCTGACTCAAGTCGGTTAACGGGCACTCTTATTAATATGAGTATGGCTCTCTGGCTTACTCTAGTCCCTGCTGTCCCATCTACCTGATGTCCATGTCTGAGTTTCCACTGAACCCACAAGTAGGCATCTGTGAGGCCAGTCCTACCCATGTTCCAGGTTTTACCAATGACCATGGCTGAGATAGTCCTAGAGTTCAATCCCTTCTGAAGCCACGCTCCACCCCAGGAGTCTTCTTCCTCTTGTCCTGCTCCTGTGGCCTTTATTAATATAAAAGCCCTTCAGCCAGAAAAGCGATTCTACATTTATACCCACACCTAAATCAGTGGTCCTCAGCAGAGGAAGGTCACCACTTGTCGACCTTTTAAGCTGTTAAGAATGTGCTGCTGTCATGAGGGTCCAAAGATACTCCGGTGTTGAAGGGGTAGGGTCTCTGGGGGGGGGGGGGTGTCCTCTCTGATCCCTCACACACACACACACACACACACACACACACACACACACACAGCCACTCACACTCATGGGGAAACAGATTTAAATGGAATGGGGATTAACTTTCTTTGGTGGCTGATGTGCACTTAGATATGTTCTTTCAGCCAAGGCTTTACTGGTGGACTTTAGAGGAATCTTACCAATGATCCCTCAAACACCAAGACTATGGGTCTTTAAAGACTTGGACTTAAGGGGTTATCTGCAATTGTACTGAGGAAAGGAGGAACATCCTCAAATTTTTAGGCTACCAGTGCCCTCTAGTGGAAGATAAAGGCTAGGCCTACTGGGTGAAGACCAGAGCCAAGCCTCCCTCACCTGTTTGTCCAGATGCCTGTTTATCAAGCCGCCAGGAGCTGAGGCTGAGACATGAAAGGGTTTGCCTCAGACCACCCGGTAAATCAACTAACTGGCAAGTCAGAATTTGTGTTAAAGCTTTTAGGAATAGGAATAGTATCTCAAACTATTTGTACAATTCAGAGAATGATGAACAATACCCATGTTTTGGATTCTGAGTAAATTTATTAAGTATACACAGAGCAAGTACTGCCAGGCATGGTGGTGCACACCTTAATCCAGGCACTCAGGAGACAGAGGCAGTAGATCTGAGTTTAAGGACAGCATGGTCTCCATAGTTAATTCTAGAACAGCCAGAGGTATGTTGAGAGACCCTGTCTCACAAAAACTAAAAACAGGAGGGGTGGAAAGATGGCTCAGGGGTTAAGAACATCGGCTGTCCTTTCCAAGGACCCAGATTCAGTTCCCAGCACCTGAGTGGCAGCTTACAACTATCTGTAGCTCCAGTTCGAGGATCAGTTCCTCACACAGAAACACATACAGGCCACCCCCTCAAAAAAAAAAAAAAAAAAAAAAAAAAGGCTGGGGCTGGAGAGATCTCAGACGTTAAGTGTACTGGGTTCATCTTCAGCATTGACAATGCAGTTCAAAACTATCCATAAATCCAGTTCCAGGAGCTCCTTTTGCCCCCTATGGGCGATGCATACATTTGGTGCAGACATACACAGAGGCAAAAAACATACACACACACATTTATCTCACAAAGTAGCCAATAGCAAAGAGAAGCCACAGATAGCAAAACATGTTCAAAACCAGCATCCATCCTTCCTGAAGGAAGCCAAGGGAGAGCAAACATGTCAGCTTCCACCTGAACAGGTACTGTTCTTTTTAAGAGTTAACTGTATGTAGCCAGGTGGTGGTGGCGTGATGGAGGTGGGTCTTGTATCTTATCTGTTGCTTTCATTGGTTAATAAAGAAACTGCCTCGGCCCTCATAGGACAGAAAATTAGGTAGGCAGAGTAGACAGAAGAGAATGCTGGGAGAAAGAAGCTGAGTGAGGAGTCGCCATGATTCTCCCACTACAGACAGACGCAGGTTAAGATCCTCCCTGGTAAGCCAGCTCGTGGACTACATAGAATATTAGAAATGGGTTAGAACAATATGTAAGAGCTAGCCAATAAGAAACTGGAACTAGCCGGGCCAGGCAGTGTTTGAAAGAATACAGTTTCCGTGTAATTATTTCGGGCATAAGCTAGCCATGTGGGCTGCTGGGTGCCGG
>NW_026067940.1:5881784-5886016 GCF_014885135.2 Alexandromys fortis | reverse complement strand
TCCCTGAGCTAGAGCTTCAGGGAGCTGTGAGTCACCTTACTTGAGTGCTGAGACTCAAACACAGGGCCTCCGAAGATACGTTTGTACTGTTAGCCCCCACTTTTTCCTACTGATACCACAAAAACCTCTTATGCACAGTTCCTGTTGGCCTCCCATGTGCCGCGCACCGCGGCCCCAGTCTGCGTTCTACACGCTAGACCCCAGTTTGCGAGCTTCGGGCAAGGGGCTGGAGGTTGAGAATACACACAAAGACAGACAGAGACACGGACTTTCAAACACTGGTACCAAAAGCCCATCTTTATTAGCACCATGTAGGCTTAAATACACTGCAGTCAATGGACAACAGGTGACAATCCCATCCTCTGATCCTCTAAGCTAGACACAGCTTCTAGTAACTTCAATTAGAAGGTTCTAGGAGGGAAGAGCAGCTGAAGGCCAGGACTCATTAGTCCCAACATCTTCCCCTAAATTTTTTATAAAACAGAAGACCCTCCTGTCTTAGGTCATCTCAGAAGAGTAAACCCTTACTTACATTCGTAGGGTTTCTCTCCCGTATGTGTTCTTTCATGCCTTTGAAGACTACAATGTTGTGAAAAAGCTTTACCACACTGATTACATTCGTAGGGTTTCTTTCCCGTGTGTGTTCAAGCCTTCGAAGACAAGGATGTGTAAAAGCTTTACCACACTGATTACATTCATAGGACTTCTCCCCAGTATTTGTCCTTCCATGTATTCGTTGTCGTCTCTGACATACGATGGCTTCACCATGTTGAATATTTTCATTGGGTTTCTCACTAATATCAGTTTCTTCACGCCTTTCATTTCTTGTCCCCAAGGTATCATATTAAGAAATTATATATTATAAGAAATAACCTAGAACCTCTTAGGTTCTAGGAGGGAAGAGCAGCTGAACATCTTCCCCTAAATTTTTTATAAAACAGAAGACCCTCCTGTCTTAGGTCTTCTCAGAAGAGTAAACCCTTACCCCTTTTTGGGAGGTTCTCTTCCGCAGAAGTTGCCCGTCTACGGAGAAATCTTCATAGTTGGTGCAGTATTTGCAACCAAAGCTGGAGTACGTTCAAGTTACTGGCAAACAGGCTCAGAAGGACTTGCTAAGTGACCATATGCTGCATTCTCATGGGTTGTCTGAGCTTATACAGAATTCAGAAATGAATGCCCATGGCAACAGGCATTAAGATTGCCAGCAAGAGGGTCCCCAGTCACCACTGGACCCAGTCTCCCATTTGGGCTACGGTATTAATTGGCAGTGGTATGATGGCTGATACCCAAGCCAACGAGGCAGCTCTGGAGTACATCCCCAGCAGTTGCTCATCTTCTGTTGGATAATGAAAGGGTGAGATAGATTCAAGTTCCTGTGTCTGAGTTATTTCTTATTATAATACTATATTATTTCTTGTTAACATTAATATACCTTGGGGACAAGAAGTGGAAGGCATGAACTGATAATAGTGAGAAACCCGATGAAAATATTCAACATGGTGAAGCCATCGCATGTCAGTGAAAGAATACTGGGGAGAAACCCTATGGAGGTAATCCGTGTGGAAGAGCTTTTGCACATCCTTGTAGTCTTCGAAGGCATGAAAACACACACACAGGAGAGAAACCACACAAATGTAATCAGTGTGGTAAAACTTTTCCACAACATTGTAGTCTTCAAAGGCATGAAAAGACACATACTGGAGAAAAACCATACAAATGTAATTAGTGTGGTAAATCATTTACATATCACAGTAATCTTCAAACGCATAAAAGAACACACTGGAGAGAAACTCTGTGAATGTAATCAATGTTGGAAGATGGTCCTTGTAGAACTTTTGATAATTGATCTCCAGCTGCCTTGTTAGGCAGGGCCTTCCACACTTTAGTGGCAGCTGCAGCTATTTGGGCGAATACTCCTGGATCATACAGAATTTGTTGCTGCAAATCAGTATAAGCCCCAGCCCCAGTTAACATATCTAAATTACGTTGAACTTGACCCGCTAGAGCATTTAACTGGGCCATTTGCTTACAATTTTCCTGATCTTCCCCTCGCCATAGGAGATAATCTCCCCCAGATGAGACAGCATGACATAATTGCTGCCAATCACTGGTGTTAAATTCATAGCAGAGAAAGATTCTACCATGGCCAACGTGAAGGGTGCTTGAGCCCCATATGCAGCTACAGCTTCCTTTAATTGCTTCATTTCTTTACTTTAAATTCTATTGCAAAATGTTGGTGAATTATTTGCCCTGGGTTGTTGGTGTCCGACACCTCCATCACCGGTGCAACCATGTGTATAGGACGGAAACAAACTCCCTTGTTTTGTTCAGTGCCAGAGCCTCTACTCAACTGAGACCACCAGCCTTCATTATTATAAGCTGGTGGGGCCGAGGGAGTTGGATGTGAGTCTTTTTACTCTACGTTTTCTCAGCTTTCTAAAGAGATTTCTTAATTCCTTAACGTATAATCTCCTCTTCTTCTGATGAATCCTCCTCACTATCCTCCACGAGCTCTAAATCAAACTCCTCCCTATCGTCCGACTCTTCTGAACCAAGAAAAAGATACCGCCCATCTTTACTCCTCAATATGTCCCCGTCAGCCAGGAACAACGCTGTCCGTTTACCTCTCTTGGAGGGGCTTCTAAGGGCGATCTCTCAGCGTTCTCTTTCTTGGTGTGGACCTCCAATTGCCGCGCACTGTGGCCCTGGTCTGCGCTCTATGCACTAGACCCCAGTTCGCGAGCATAGGGAAAGGCGCTAGAGGCTGAGAATACACACGCAGAGACAGACCGACACAGACCTTCTGATACTCCTGGCACTGCTGTGGCACCCGCCAGGCTAGGCACCGACTGGGCTGAGACAATGTGCCTTCCACCACAGCCACCTAGCAAAGCTCTGCTCCAGCTGCCTTCTAGCCCCAGCTGCATTCGTTCTGGGTCCAAACTGGTGCATGGAGTGGAGCGGAACTCAGGAAAGCATGCTTGCTGCTCTGGAACCACTGAAGGGGCCCCACTTAAACAATCCTTTAGGGAATTTGGGCGTTGTCTACCTGTCTGGCTACTTCCTGCTGAGCGGGGACGCTGCTTTCTTAGGTGTATTTACGGCAACATTTCAGGAGGTCTCGGTAAATCAAACCACCTGAATCTCGAACAAATCCTCAGGTTCTCATCGTCTGTGGAGACAAAAGCAGAAACTTTTTTCGAAAACATCAAATTCTTAAGCCCACACTTTAAAGTCAAAATACCTTTCTTAGCAGTTCCTAGAATCAAATGTCATTCTCCAGTCCAGAACACAAAACACAATCAACATATCATGCATCTGTACACATTTATCTTTTTGAGCTGGATACATTCTATCTGTTGGAGGCCATCAATTCACCCTCCCGCCTCCTGTTTCAGAGGGTGTGCCATCTTAATTCCCCTGTACGTCCCCTCCGGCCGGGGACAACCCTGTCCGCTTACCCCTCTTTCTCAGTTGGACTTCCACTTGCTGCCTGCACGGCCTGGAACCAAAACCGAGCTAAGGACGTCAGGATTACACATACCCCAATCCACCCTCAACTTCCGAAGGTGACTTCTCAGTGTTCCCTAGTTCCTGTGTGGACCTCCAAATGCCGCGGCCTGGTCTGCACTCTGTGCACTAGACCCCAGTTTGCGAGCTTCGGGCAAGGGGCTGGAGGTTGAGAATACACACAAAGACAGACAGAGACACGGACTTTCAAACACTGGTACCAAAAGCCCCTCTTTAATAGCACCATGTAGACTTAAATACACTGCAGCCAATGGCCAACAGGTGACAACCCCATCCTCTGAACCTCTAAACTAGGCACAGCTTCTAGTAACTTCAATTAGAAGGTGCTAGGAGGGAAGAGCAGCTGAAGGCCAGGACTCATTAGTCCCAACACCCACGTAGCCCACAATGGCCTTCAACTTGCAATCCTCCAGGCTGTTTCCCAAGTGCTGGTATTAAAGGTGTGTACCAGGGGGGAACCTAGGGCTTCATTCATCCTCATGTATTTATTTTTGTTTATTTATTCTTGGGACAGAGTTTCACTATTTAACCCTCAACAGGCCTGGAACTATGTTCCAGTCTAACCTCAAACTCAGAAATCTGCCTGCGTCTGCTTCCCAAGAGCTAAGCTTAATCAAAGGCATGCGTCACAACACCTGGCTTTACTGTTCTTGTGAGTGGCACCAATCGTCCCAGCAGCTGACTCTCCTTTTGCTCACTCT
>NW_026067940.1:5869829-5878565 GCF_014885135.2 Alexandromys fortis | reverse complement strand
CCTCAGGTTCTCATCGTCTGTGGAGACAAAAGCAGAAACTTTTTTCGAAAACATCAAATTCTTAAGCCCACACTTTAAAGTCAAAATACCTTTCTTAGCAGTTCCTAGAATCAAATGTCATTCTCCAGTCCAGAACACAAAACACAATCAACATATCATGCATCTGTACACATTTATCTTTTTGAGCTGGATACATTCTATCTGTTGGAGGCCATCAATTCACCCTCCCGCCTCCTGTTTCAGAGGGTGTGCCATCTTAATTCCCCTGTACGTCCCCTACGGCCGGGGACAACCCTGTCTGCTTACCCCTCTTTCTCAGTTGGACTTCCACTTGCTGCCTGCACGGCCTGGAACCAAAACCGAGCTAAGGACGTCAGGATTACACATACCCCAATCCACCCTCAACTTCCGAAGGTGACTTCTCAGTGTTCCCTAGTTCCTGTGTGGACCTCCAAATGCCGCGGCCTGGTCTGCACTCTGTGCACTAGACCCCAGTTTGCGAGCTTCGGGCAAGGGGCTGGAGTTTGAGAATACACACAAAGACAGACAGAGACACGGACTTTCAAACACTGGTACCAAAAGCCCCTCTTTAATAGCACCATGTAGACTTAAATACACTGCAGCCAATGGCCAACAGGTGACAACCCCATCCTCTGATCCTCTAAACTAGGCACAGCTTCTAGTAACTTCAATTAGAAGGTTCTAGGAGGGAAGAGCAGCTGAAGGCCAGGACTCATTAGTCCCAACACCCACTTAGCCCACAATGGCCTTCAACTTGCAATCCTCCAGGCTGTTTCCCAAGTGCTGGTATTAAAGGTGTGTACCAGGGGGGAACCTAGGGCTTCATTCATCCTCATGTATTTATTTTTGTTTATTTATTCTTGGGACAGAGTTTCACTATTTAACCCTCAACAGGCCTGGAACTATGTTCCAGTCTAACCTCAAACTCAGAAATCTGCCTGCGTCTGCTTCCCAAGAGCTAAGCTTAATCAAAGGCATGCGTCACAACACCTGGCTTTACTGTTCTTGTGAGTGGCACCAATCGTCCCAGCAGCTGACTCTCCTTTTGCTCACTCTTCACCCATTCCTAAGTTGGCTGTGTTTTCCACGCCTTTTCCCAAACCCAACCACTTTTTAAGTCACTGACAGCAATTCTTGGTGTCTTAAACACATACCTAACGTCTGTACACCTTTAACACGGCGTGGTTAACAGAGAAGTCCTTGTTGCTCTTCATTCCAGGCCTACTGCCGCGTCTTGGGAATGACACCATTTCCTGCTCCAGATTTATACAGCCTGTGGTCCCCGTTTCTGCTCTACATCACTTGCCCTACCGAGCAATAAAAGGTACTTGTAAGTGCAAACTGTCTGTCTAAGACCCTTTCGCAGACACCAGTGTCTTTAGGATATAGAAGATTCAAACTTTCTAGTGCAGCATAAGATCTTCTGCCCCCTCGGCAAGCCAGAGGCTTTGCTCCATCTCATGCAGGTTCCCCAACAAGTATTCTCACCTTTAGTTCTTTCACTGCTGCCTCCTTGGTCCATGTGGAATTTACCATACAGACTCATTCGCCCTTTAACTTGAGGGCAGCTTCCTTAGTCAGTATTGTGTTCACAGCACATTAGTGTTTACTGGTTAAATTTTCTTTGAAGAGGAATAATCAACCATGAATTTGAGGTTGAGAACATGCACAGTAAGATTATCCCCATATTCTCAAACTGTATGTAGTACCATTAAATGTCCCTCTTTTTATATGTTTAAAGGTTGGGTTTTGCAAATCTAGGAGAACGGATGGGGAGAAAACACTAATTTAGAATCTACCAAGTTTTGTAAGCCCAGCACTAAGCTTAGCTTACCTTCTCTCCAGCATCAAGAACATGAATCTTCAATCTTCAGCACCATCAGCTCAAAGAGAGCAGGGCTTAAAAATTGGGATTATATTACAAAGTAACAGAAATGGCAGTGCCTACCTACAATCCCAGGACTTGAAGCCGAGGCAGCAGGATCACAAGTTCAAGGCTAGCCTGGGTTACATAAGCAGATTTTCCACCCCAAAACAGTAACAAAACACCAAACCTTAAAGAAGTCACAACATGTGAAAGGTTGTAAGATGGAATTGTCTCCGTTGCTCCTCTGGCTTTTTCTAGTCCTCCATCCCTGCTATTTCTAGTTGCACACTGCCCCATCCCCAGGGTCTCACACAAGTGGAGGCTGCACACACTGAGACAGTATTATTTATCTGGCTCTGTGAACAGTGCCCAGAGTTGTGCCATACACAATCTGTACCAATTACAAGGCAGTCCAACCTCACCGAAGGCGGAGAACCCATTTTAGAGGTGAACAGCACATGCAATATCAAGCTATCCCACCACAGAACAGAAGCTGACGACCAATGGCGTTAAGGCAGCCCTGCGATTCAATATAAAATATTTACACCAGCCAGGGTGGCACATACCTCTCCCCCAGCACTTGAGAAGCAGAGGCAGGCACATCTCTGTGAGCTCGAGGCCAGATACATATAGCAAGTTCCAGACCAGCCAGGGCTACATAGTGAAACACTGTCTCAAAAAAACAAAACAAAAACACAATTTATAAAGAGCTTCCATAAATTTCATTAGTTTTCCAAGGACTCTAATCTCCAGAAGTTTAAGTGTCAGGGACCATTGTCCTAAAGATGATAGCAGGGCCGGGTGGTGGTGGCGCACGCCTTTAATCCCAGCACTCAGGAGGCAGAGGCAGGCAGATCTCTGTGAGTTCGAGACCAGCCTGGTCTACAGAGCTAGTGCCAGGACAGGCTCCAAAGCCACAGAGAAACCCTGGGGGGGGGGAGGACAAAAAACAAAGATGATAGCAGGGACCATTGTCCTAAGGATGTTTGCAGAGAGCCCCACACCCCAACTATTTAGAGAATTATTTGTTAACAGAACCCGCCCCACATTCCAACTATCTAGAGAATTGTTTGTTGTTGGAATCACAAAAGCACAAAAGGAACGTTTCTGCTTGCACAGAGAACACTAGGTGTGCTGACTGGTGACCTTTGCTGCCCCGGCAAGGTTCCTTCTTGCCCCTGCTCCCCATCCCAAGCCAAATTCCTCATTCAAGGGCTATATAGCAACCATTACCCTATTTAAGTGAGACCTTGACAACAGAACTTTGCTTGGTCGCCTTCTTCTCTCCCACCCATGATTCTTTCAGGTAGTGCCTCTTCAAGACCCTGAATAACTGGACCTGCTGGACGGGTCAGAGTGGCGCCTGAACAGGGACCTGATGCACGGCCAACTACCAGACGATGAAGGCGCAATCCCGGGATAAGGAAGAAAAGGTTCTGCTGGCTGTAAGACTCGGACAGATCTGTAGGACGAGGTAAGGCGCAGGTTCATTGTCGTCCAATAGACATGGGGACAGTCACTTTCAAAGGAAGAGAAATTCATACAAGAATTTAAACAGTCACTCGGAGAGAGGAGTAAGAGTCACAAAGAGAGATTTAGCTGAATTCTTCTGTTTTATTGTTGAAAAATGCCCCTGGTTGGTGTTGACAGGGCCAGAAATTCACCCTCAGACATGGGGCAGGCATTCGGTAAATAGGATGTGTTTGCTTGCAGACTCAAAAAGGAGTCCCTCAAGACGTGAGAAGTAAGGGTACAATCCACACAGCTACGCCTGCCAAGCAGGCTGGCTGCCAGGGCTAGAGAGCCTATGTCTTAACCCCCTGCCATATGGAGCAGAAGCTGCCAGGCAGGTTTGCTATAAAGGGAACTAGCCTCAGAAAACTGCAGCTTCAGGACAGTAAGAGGAGGTTAAATATGCTTCTTTTCCATTTTATAGTTTTGCTTCTTGGTCAAAAATCTTTAGTTTGTAGGCATATAAATTTATATCCAAGGTAGGTTAATTTCAATACTGTGGTTCTGTAGGAGAGTTTTAAAATCAAAGATTGTAATACATTCAGAGGATTTTAAAATTGTTTAGGCTATCCTGAGTTTTTATTTCTTTCTTATAAAGTTGAGGATTGTTCTTTCGAGGTCTGTGAGAAGTTTTGCTATAACTTTAATAAACATTCACATTAAGTCTGTAGGTGAGTTCTGTGAGGAATGTTGCTATCATTTTAATGGACATTACACTGAATCTGTAGATTGCTTTTTTTTGCTGAGATTGTCATTTTTGCTGTGTTTCTCCTACTTTCCCAAGAAAATAGGATATCTTTTTATTTTCTAATGTCTTAATTTTTTTTTCTTAAAAGAGTTAAAGTTCTTATCATACAAGTTTTTCCATTTTTGTGGCCCGCTCTTGGGTAGGAGTCGAGTTGTCTCAGCTTATGGTCCTTTCCTGCTGCCAGGTGTTGCTTCAGGGTGGACTGCTAAGACTAGAACCTCTTATTAAATTTATCAAGGGCTAGAGTTCTATTCTGACAGATAGTAAAGGTTAAAAATAAAATAAAAAATATTTCCCCTTCACAAGCAGAGATAACAGAACCCAAACTTCTGTCCTGCTTGCTTAGAGTTACTCCAAGATATTTTATGATATTTATGGCTATTTAAAAGGATGGTGTCTCATTTATCCTAGGTGTATAAGAGGTACATTTTGGGTTGTTTTCAGATTCTGGCTATGATAAAGTAATTCTGCTGTAAGCATAGCTGAGCACATGTCCTTATAGTATGGTTGAACAACTTTTGTATTTAGGCCCAAAAGGGGTATTGCTGAGTTTTAAGGTAGATATTTGCCTAATTTTAAAAAATAACCATACTATGATCTAAAAGTGGCTGTGCCAGTTTGCACTTCCAGCAATGGATTTCTTTTCTTTACCCACATTTTAAAAAATTACTTATTTATTTATTATGTATACAATATTCTGTCTGTGTATATGCCTGAAGGCCAGAAGAGGGCGCCAGACCTCTTTACAGATGGTTGTGAGCCACCATGTGGTTGCTGGGAATTGAACTCAGGACCTATGGAAGAGCAGGCAATGCTCTTAACCACTGAGCCATCTCTCCAGCCCCCTATCCACATTTTCTTAAGCATAAATTGTTAGTAATTTTTAATCTTGGCCATTTTTACAAGGATAAGATGAAATCTCAAGAGTTTTGATTTGCATTTCTCTGATGGCTAAAGGATGTTATGTTTGAGCATTTTTAAGTGTCTCTCAGTCATTTTTAAGTTTGTCTGTTGAGAATTTTCAGTTTATGTCTGCAACAAATATTTTTATTGGATTAATTTTTGATAACTAATTTCCTGAGTTCTTCATATATTTTTGGAGTGGGTTTATGATAAGTAAAGCTCTTTTCCCACTCTATAGTCTTGTTATACAAAAGCTTCTCAGTTCAGGAGATCTAATTAATGGTTTCTCCCAATGTTTGTGCCACAGAGGCTGTGTTTAAGATGTGGCAAAGTGTGCTTCTAATCTTTTCTCTGTGAGGTTCAATGTAATTTTATATGCTGAGGCCTTTGACTCATTTAAACTTAAGCTTTGTACATGGAGATGGATGTGGATCTATTTTTATTCTTCTACATGTTGATGTCTAATGAGGCCCAAATCATTAGTTAAAATGCTTCCTTTTTCCATTTTCCTATCTGCAAGGCAGACTTGCAACTTAAAAAGATAGCTTATAAACTTTTAATTAGATATTCAATGGTTAAAGCCCTAGTTATAATATTCTTATGGGAGACTTTGAGCCAATAGGTAAAATTCTTACAAAAAGCAATGAGCCAGTTTCCAATAGAGAGCTTATAAGAGCTGCCAGACAGGTACTCAAGCAGGTGAAGTATAAATCAACAGGTAAAGTATACAATAATCAACAAGTAAAGTATATTAATTATGATTCAGCTATGGCAAATGTGTGTATTAAGTACAAACTTATTCTACAAGTTTTATGAAAAAGCAAAATGCTGCTTATGGCTAAACCTTCCCAGTTTTGCCAGTTAAGATATTAAACTCTTAATTTAGAGCCGTAGCCTGTCTGGTACAAAAGGGCAGGATAAAATCTAGTAGATGGCTTAACAAAATATTGACTATGATCAATGTTTCTTATACTAAACAATAGATTCTTGATAATTTTAAGATTGATTCCTGGACAATTGTGTTTGCTCAATTCAAAGGCCAGAACAATAATCTTTTCCCAGATGATCATTGCTACAATTCACACAACTGTATTTTGCTAATGTTACAGCTAAAAATCCCTTAAAGGATTTTATATTAAATTTTACAAATGGCTCTTCCAATGGAAGAACTGCATATATGGTTAATAATAAGCAGAAATTGTGGAGCGTACCAAGGCTCCTTGAAAGCAACTTATAAAAGTTGCAAACAGATCCTGATGCAAACAGATCTGACATGATGACACCAAGCTGACCTTTACTAAGGCAAGGTAAAAAAAAGCCCTCACAATGCATTATGAAAAAACCTGACCTATATACATTTGGGGTCGAGGATATGTTTATGCTTTTTACACAGAAAGAAAATAAAAGCTGGACCTGATGATGTCGTAGCTACAAACACCCCATAAAGGAGTTCCAAAAACAATTGGAGAGGAATCCTTGATCCAGTTTTCCCTGCCCCAGTGGAGAAGAGTGCCTGATAGCAGGATCTGCTGAGCCACTCTACAGGGTGTCATTCTGCCTCCAGAGAGTCCCAAACAAAGAGATACAGCTGAGATAATTGCCAAGATGTGCTTCAGGTAGCTGAATCTAATGCACCTGCCCTGAAGCACAAATGCTGAGCTGCTTCCAAACCTGGGATGCAGACACAGATGCCCTGCTGAGATGACCTAACCATGGCGACTACAATTTTCTGCAGTTTGAGTTGTTTGCTTTGGAGCTAAGATGCGGACGAAAATCTGACTATTTTAATCTTTGGGAAACAGAACTCATTTTGATTAAAATACTAACCCCTCTTCATTTAGGAAGGCAGCAAACTGGGGTTTGACTGTTGCTCAAAAACTGGAATTGGTGTTTGATAACAACGTCTGTCATTGTATTCTTACTGGAATTGACCTAATATTTGTAACTGCTTATAGATGTTGGGAAAAGTTTGACACATGCTGTAAAGTGTTTGGGTTTAATGCATATATTAAGAATTTTAGATTTTGATCCCTTTACACTGCCCTAATTTTTGGCAGGCAGCACTCGTAATCTTATGTTGGAGAGTAGGCACTTAGGAAGGAGTATATACCATGGGCCAGATTAAAAGGTGAATACTGGGTTTGGAAGGTGCCCTTTCTTCTTATGTCCAGAGATTGAGTCATTGGTGACCAAATTATATCTTTACTCAACCTATATGAGATACCTTTTATTTGAGGAGCTCCAAGGACAGGCAACTTGTGGCAGGACCTTCCCCCCAACCTAAGACAGGGCCCTGGGAACCCTAGGACGGGTAAGGGGGGAAAGACCTGGTCCCCACTCGACCTAAGACAGGGGCCCTCATCGCAGGCCATCATTAAGGGCCAAAATCAAAAATATAAATAAAAAATAACTAATGCTATGCATAAGGCACCCCTCTGTTCCCAGGAGAGGAAAAAATGCTCCACCACTCGAGAAGAGGGTCCCTCCTTGTCCCAGTCCCTTCTCCTCTAGGTCTGACAACGTGGTTAGACTCTGACTTGATGCCCTCCACTTGATAAGCTGCCAACCATAATAAAAGGAAGGGGATACGCCAGGGACCATTGTCCTAAAGATGATAGCAGGGACCATTGTCCTAAGGATGTTTGCAGAGAGCCCCACACCCCAACTATTTAGAGAATTATTTGTTAACAGAACCCGCCCCACATTCCAACTATCTTGAGAATTGTTTGTTGTTGGAATCACAAAAGGAACATTTCAGCTTGCACAGAGAACACTAGGTGTGCTGACTGGTGACCTTTGCTGCCCCAGCAAGGTTTCTTCTTGCTCCTGCCCCCCATCCCAAGCCAAATTCCTCATTCAAGGGCTATATAGCAACCATTACCCTACTAAAGTGAGCCCTTGACAACAAAACTTTGCTTGGTCTCCTTCTTCTCTCCCACCCATGATTCTTTCAGGTAGTGCCTCTTCAAGACCCTGAATAACTGGACCTGCTGGACGGGTCGTTCAAGAACTGCTGCTGGACACTTTAGCAGATGCTAGGGACATAATGATTAGACACATTAAGCTCCATTTTTAATATTCTATCTGCAAACTTTTAGTTTCATAAGTGGGAAGAAGAAATTAATACAATTACTCTAATAGGCAACTTGGGGGGAAGTTGCTACTGACTTTAAGTCTAATCACTTCTCCAAATCATGCCAAAGAGAACAGAAAATGGGCTAGCTGTACATAAACAAAATTACTTTATTTCCAATAATGACAACACACAGTGAAATGAAAACTGTTTAATCACACAAAAACACAATAAAAAGGCCGTAGAAGCATTACATAGTGCAAACACCCAGGTACAGGGCTATTAACTCAGTGGCACTGTAGGAAATTACACAAAGACACATGGAAACACTTCCCTTCGGCCTCCCTAGTAAGCTGCCATTCTTCTCAATCTATTACCCCTCATTGCTACGACTGTACTGGCGACTCCCCAACCGGGATGCCAGGAACTGCCTGTTTCTGCACACCAGCAGAGCATCTTTTGCCACCTACTCAAGTGCACATAAAAAGAATTCCTACACAGCAAGACCTCAGCAAGGACGTTCCATGAGAAAAGGATGTCTGGAGGATAAAAGATAGCATGTGAGCAGAGGACTTACAGTAAGCAACACAGGCTCTGGCAAACAGGCAGCAA
>NW_026067940.1:5854653-5869064 GCF_014885135.2 Alexandromys fortis | reverse complement strand
TTGGATAACAAATAAAATGCTCTGATTGGCTCTCAGGTGTCTCAACACAATGCTGACCTTTAGTAAAGCACTTGCCAAACTCTAACACCACTGAAGGAACTGTCCTGGTAGCACTACTTGCCCTTATAGCTTATCTCTGATTCCTCCACCTTAAGAAATGGGGAGTGCTACTGGCTGTGCTGTGCTGCTAGAAGGGACTAGAGGCTCCTATGCAAACGCAATAAACAGGGAAAGCAGCACCGTGGATATGAGATCAGTTTCTGTACCATTAGCCATTCAAAAGGCTACTAAGGATGGGTATGGTGACAGACGCCTTTAGGCCTAGCACTCAGAAGGCAGAAACAGGCAGATCTCTGTGAGTTTGAGGACACCCTAGCCTACAAAGGTTCTAGGTCAACCAAGGACATGGAGACCCTGTCTCTTCAATTAAAAAAAAAGGAGGGGGCTATTGAGGAAAGAATAATTTATAGTAAGAGTTTCTTTACTAATGCCACATTCACCAATAATGGCATTACTTGGGATTGCACATTAATTACATCAAAAGATTTCAAAATGCCTACACAACATTCTCCCCAAGGAGGGAAGGGCTAGCAGCTCCTCTAAAGGAAGCACATAGTAACTGCAGACAACAAAGAGCTGTCAATAGAAAAAACACCTCCAAACTGGAAACTGCTCCCAAGCTAGGTCTAGGGAGTGAATCACTTCAACCACTGGTCTCAGATACTCATTTCCAGGTTAGACTCAGACGGCTCAACAGCTCCTCTCATAAGCATAAACGGCAACTATCTACCCATAAATCTAGGGAATCTGGTGATATAACCTCACCATTCCCTATGGCAGTGCAAAATTCCACCTATCTGTAAACATTGCACACTTTACGTTTGGCACAGAGGACAGCTTCTGGGTTTATCATTGAAGTGAAGAGACTAAACAGCTAATTCTTTATCTAAAATTTCTGAACAAAGGTAGCATCAATCTAGATAGTGTGAACATACATGAAAGGTTGGTTAGAGGCATCAGGAAATAGTCTTCTTTAGGCTGGAGCAACAATTTAGGCTAAAAGGAAAAATAACAGTCACAGTATCTAAAGCCATGTTTAGATACTTTCGGAGTTCACAGAACATCATGGGAACAGAACAAAACAAAAACACTGACAAATAGCTAGTCTGGAAGGTTCTTCCTTTCTAAAAAGAACCAACCAGGTAACATTAAGGAACTGGAAACATTCACCAATTCCTCAATCAAGACTTTTCAAAGGAACCATTACATTGAACTGACACACGTGATCCTGGCTTTCAGAATAAATTCTTTCAAACCATGCAAAGTATCACATACATCTAAATATACACAAATAATAAACATATTATCACACAATCACAAATGCTTGGCAGTAAAACGTGCTATTACACAATTCTGTGGCAGTTAGAAGGCTGGCCTGGCTGCTCGGATCCACCAGGTCCAGCCCTCACTGGGAAATTTGACATAGATGGGCCAGGGAGGCAGTGACACCAGTGTAAAGGCTTGGCCTGGACTTCTAGTCTGACACAGTGGTAAATACATAAGCATACTAACACCGTATGTAAGGTAACAGGGAGGAGCCTTTTCCAATCACCTGTCAGCTCTGCTCTGAATTTCTGTCAAAGATAGTATGATCACAATACTAACTTAAAGGACAACCAAAGTAAGAAACTTAACCAGGACATGCCTATAAACTCAGCACTCGAGAGGCAAAAGCAGGAAGATCACTGCAGGGTTGAGGCCAGCCTGAGATACAGGGTGAGGCCTAGGCCAGTCATAGCTAAACAGCAAGATCCTGCCCCAAAAGATGAGGAGCATTGGGATGACTTAAAATACATTCTATTTTGAATACAGTTCTTGGAACTGAAAAGGACTCAGTTCCTAACACTACCTTTGGTCTTAAGGTTGAAGTGTGGTTCAGGGCCTGTGAACATTAGTGGGCAGCACCTAGTAGCTGTAGAGGAAGATGCAGAGTCAGAGATGAAGATGAAGAGGATGTAAAGCTGTTGAATATGCCTGGAAAGCGATCTGCTCCTGGAGGTGGCAACAAGGTTCCACAGAAAAAAAGTAAAATTTGATGAGGATGATGATGAGGAAGCTGAATAATTTCCAGTGAAGAAATCTGTACAAGATACCCCAGCCAAAAATGCACAAATATCACACCAAAATAGAAAAGACTTAAAACCGTCAACACTAAGATCAAAGGGTCAAGAGTCCTTCAAAAAACAGGAAAAAAAAAAAAAAAAAACCTAAAACACCAAAAGGACCTAGTTCTGTAGAAGACATTAAGGCAAAAATGAAAGCAAATATAGAAAAAGGTGGCTCTCTTCCCAAAGTGGAAGCCAAGTTCATTGATTATGTGAAGAATTGCTTCCGGATGACTGACCAGAAGGTTAGTCAAGATCTCTGGCAGTGGAGGAGGTCTCTTTTAAGAAAATGGTTTAAACACTTTGAAATATTCCGTCTTAATTTCTGTAACAGTTGATATATCTGGCTGTCTTTTTTATAATGCATAGTGAGAACTTTCCCTACTGTATTTGATGTTGTCCAGGTTCCTTGCCAAGAATGCATTGTCTAAAATGCCTGTTTAGTTTTCAAGGATGGAACTCCACCCTTTACTTGGTTTCAAGTATGTATGGAATATTATGATAGGACATAGTAATAGTGGTGGTCAGATGTGGAAACAGTAGGGAGACAAAAATATACATATGAAATAAACTCAGTATTTTAATAAAGTAAAAAAAAAAAAAAAACTCAGTCCCACTCAGGAGGATTGGATACATCACAGCCTGCTCTGAAGCAGGAATTATGATTGATGACATCTGTGATCATCTCTACACTACTTTGTTATTCTCACTATCATGGAGATGTGAATAAAGATGTCTGTAATTAGTCTCTCAAAGAAGCTGCACATCACGCCAAATAGGAGCTACAGGGCTTTTAATACTCGCAAAGGCTTGGCCACTGAGGAAAGACAAATTCTACTTTATTTGCTACAACTAGTGAAATTATCAACTGGAGGCAATGACAAGATATAACTAAGAAAGAACTCCTTTGAAAACTGGTGGTTTGAATGAGAATGGCCCCCATAGGTTCATGTATGAATATTTGATCCACAGTTGGAAGAACTATTTGGGAGGATTAGGAGATGTGGCCTTGTTGGTAGGGGTGTGTCACAAGTGAAGGCTTTGAGGTTTCAAAAGCCCATGCCACTCCCAGGGTTCTCTCTCTACCTCCTGCTCTCCAATGTTGGTGCCATCATGAACTAATCCTCTGAAACCATAGCTCCAATAAAGGCTTTCTTCTCTCTGCTGCCTTGGCTGGAGTAGTGTTTTGCCACAGCACTGAAGAGTAGCCAGACACCAGTCGGAATCAGAAATGGGCCACTGCTATGAAAGACCTGGCCACATGGCTTGTTGGAGAAATGTGGAAGACTGGGACTTTGGACTAAGAAAGTGGTTGAAGCTTGGAAGAGAGTAGTGCCAAGAGCCATGTGGTCTGTGGAAGTCTAGATCATGAAGCTTCAGAGGATAACACTTAATTAGCAACTGAGAAAAAGACAATTTTTGGGATGTTTTGGCAAAGTATGCGGCTACCTTCTTCTGCCCTTGTCCTAAGAAGCTGCCTAAGCATAAGTGAAAAGTAACAAACTAATTTGACAGAGGAGCCTTCCAAAGAGCTGAATGCTGACTCTGCAGCATAGCTGTTAGTAACAGAAAAGAGCATGTGAGGCAGAAAGACATACAGAGTATGCAGGAAAGAGCACCAGGAAGGTTAATGCTGGGAGCCAAGGCTTACACTCAGAGGCTGAGATTAAGGAGAGGCCTGATCTGAAATGGAGGGAGAAATGCCCTCAGGATAAAATCCCACCCAGCTAAACATCCCTCTTGTGAAAGGAAAAAGCCCAAGCTTTTTTTTCTAGCTCCAAAAAGGCAACAACAAAGCAGAATGGCTGCAAGTGTGACTGGGGGGGGGGGGGGGGGGGGGGGGGGGGGGGGGGGAAGAACAGGCTCTCCTAAGCAGGTAGAACTTGGCAGTGTAATCTGGCTATAGAGTATTAGAGGATACATGAGCAAGGGGTTGTGGAAACTTCCTCCATGGTTAAAGAGAGCCACTGAGGCCACACAATGAGGAGATTGTAAATGCAGAGGTGTCAGAGTCATGTGTTACCTGCCAAGGAGAGCTGCATACAAGAATGGAAACAGAGAAAGCATGTTGCAGTCAGCAAAGCAAGAAAGGAGGCTTTACCTAAGCACCAGACATGATGACAGGATTTGGAATTGCTCTGCTGGGTTTCAGTCTTGTTGTGGTCCACATTTCCTCACTATTCCTTGAATATACTTTTTAGAATGATGATGCATATTCTGTGCCATTGTGTATTAGAATAAAATTTGCTCTTTTGATTCTGGTTTCAGAAGACTGACTTAAATTATGTCAAAACTAAAACACAGAATTTCTGAGGTTGGACAAATGCATTTTGCACTACCATATGGTCAAAAGCCTATGGGGGCTAGGGAGTGGAATGTGGAGGTTTACATGAGAATGGCCACCACAGGTTCATGTTTGAATACTTGGCCCCCAGTTGTTGGAACTGTTTGGGAAGGATTACAAGATGCTGCCTTGGAGGCAGTGGGGGTCAAGGATTTCACAAGGTTTTTTCTCTGCCTCCTACTTGCAGATCAAGATGTGAGCGATCAGTTTTCTGCCATCATGGATTCTAACCTTCTCGAAAGGCAAGCCCAATTAAATTCTTTTATGCCTTGGTGTTTTGTCACAATTGAAGAGTAACTACTGAAAAAATTGGGGGAAAAAAGAAAGAAAAAAAAGGAGTAACTATGACAATTAACCCAATAGGCATTTGGTGCAGTCAGGTCTAGTGGGAGGGCAGTGGGGCAGACAGGGAACACAGAGTCAACGCAAAAACTCATGCTAACATACCTCCCCTTAGTAGTAATTATAGAAGCCCCAATGGTCTTGGTCCAATAGGCACATCATGGGATTAGTTACCATATATCTCCCCATTTCTAAGAGCAGGAGCCATTGGAAAGGCTGGGACAGCTAGATGTCCCCCAAGTTCAATAGTTATATAGACTTGGTCTTTAAAATGAGGTATTCATATTCCTGGGGAAACACCAAGATCTATCCCATGGGTTCGACAGATACAGATAGGTACAAGGGCTTCAATGTGAAGATCTTCGGTTTGTATACTAAATTTATGTGGTCCAAAATGACTAAGCAAAATTGAAGATCAATTTGTTTCCCTCCATTTTCACAAATCCAACACTCCCTCTTCTCTCCACTTGTTCAACCCTATCACTGGCCATTGCCTCGGTGTGTGAACAATTCTAGAGGCAAAGTACAAAAACACCTAACCAGCTTCCAGGAGACAACTGCCAAGTGTTGGCTACAAAGCCTATACCTTCTCTTTGAGAAGGCTGTGCAGAGATGTTCACTCCTGTTATTTTATGTAAACCTGAGAGATTCAGCTAGGCATGATGGGACAGCCTGTAAACACAGCACACAGGTGGGAGAGACACAGATGGTCAGGAGTAGAAGGTCATCCTTGGCTACAGTGACTAATCAGATTTGTTTCTTCAGTGTTGGTCCTAGTATTTTTCTAATAACTACCTTAGATTTTGATGTCCCGAGAACATTATATAGCAGCAGGGTAGAGTATAAACCAACTAATGCATTACTCTCGGCAGGAAATAAAAGAATGCATTGTTATGTTTGTGTTGGTATTATTCCTACTCAAGATTTAAGATTTGGAAGGAGAACAAAGTGATTTAAGTATCTAACGTCAATGAAACCCTCAAACTGATCTTCTAAAATTCCATAAATAAACATATACAATGGGTCACACTCATGAAAGATGCTCAATACTGACTCTTTTAAAAACAAAGTCTCACTATATGGCCCAGACTGGCATCAAAATAGGTGATCTTCTGCTCCTGCCTCCAAGAATACTGGTTTTTTGAGAAATGACCTGATCCTAATATTTCTCTGCAACTGACTCAGCTATGCTATAAAAACTTTAATAACCAACTGAATCTCTTTCTTACAAGAAGGACATGAAGCTCCAGCCTTCTTTAGTCTTCTGGCACATTGGAAACACGTCGTCAAATGGCTCGTTCTCCCATGAATAATGTTCCCATCCCGAGGCCTTTTTTCACATAAACTGCATGGCTTCAAGATATTTTTAAAATCTTCCATACTTTCTGTATCTGTTTTCTGTTCAGAAAGGATATCTGCTTGTTCTCTCACACTTGAGATGGTCTCTTGGCTTTCAGAACTATGAGCCAAATCCAAAAACTCCACTGAGTTACAAGGGTTAAACTTGGTATTCTCTTCCTTTAAATACACATCTTTAGGCCTGACAACTGGAGCTGAAACGGTTCTCCGGCAATCGGGGACATCGATTCCTTCATTCTCTTTCTTTTCATGTATGGCAGTGATATTAGATGTGGAGAGAGAATGAGTTAATTTAGAACAATCCGAATACCAATCCTTTCTTAAGGCCCAGCAACGAAAACAATACCTCTTGCTTGGAGAATTAAATTTCTTGCACTCTGTACACTGCCACTCATCCTACAAAAAGTTAAGTGAAGTCGATTAAAAATGTGGTAAAAGAGATGCTAAGAAAAATATGTTCACACACACACACAATAACAACAACAAAGCAAAAATGGAAGATAGGCCAAATTCTCATTTCACTAAGTATCTGTCTAGATAACCCATACCAGTAGCTCAACCTGAGACCTGAACAAATTCAATTCTCCCAGGGAAGAATTTTTACATTGATAGTGCCCCAACTGTTCTTTTCAAATCAAAATTTGGCATAACTGTCTTTAAAGGAAGTTGATTGTTTTTGCCTTCTATCCAATTTGGACGACATTTATATTCTTTTACTTGCTTTCTTCCAGGTCACTTTTCCATTCACAACTTTGTCTTGTCAGTGGCTAAAAAATGAAACTTATCAAAGGCAGAGGCAGGCGGATCTCCGAGAGATCAAGGTCAGCCTGGTTTACAAGTGAGTTCCAGAACAGGTATAGCTACACAGAGAGACCCTGTCTCGAAAAACCGAAAAAGAAAAAAAAAATGGCCCTCATAGGCTCAAAGATTTGAATGCTTGGTCACCAGAGAGGGCACTATTTGAAACAATTAGAAGGTGTGGTCTTGTTAGAGGAAGTGTGTCGCTGAGCTCTGAGGTTCCAAAAGCCCAGTCATGCCCAATGGCTTTCTCTCCTGCTGCTGCCTACATATACAGATGTAAAACTCTCAATTACTTCTCCAGCACCATATGAATCTGCATGCTGTCATGGTCCCTGCTGTGGTAAGAGTGGACTAAACAGCAAGCAAGCCCCAGTTAAATGCTTTCTTTTATCAGTTGCCATGGTCACGGTGTCTCTTCACAGCAACAGAACACTGACTAAGACATGGCCTTATTGGGAGGTGTAACTGGGAGCCAGCCTGAGGTTTCAGAAGCCTTCATGTCTTCCCAGTGAGCTCTCTATTTCCTGCGTGCAGTTTATGATGTGAGCAATCAACTGTACCACCTTCTCTTCATTCTATCATAGGCTCTAACCCTCTAGAACTTTAAATGCTTTCTTTGTAAGTTGTCCTGGTCATCAGTTACAGAACAGTAACTGATACACAGGACAAATGCCAAGCACTGAAAATGTAGAGGTCATAACTCAACTGCCTAGAATGAGGCAAGAAGCATAGAATAATGATTAAGCTACAACACTCCCCAGTTTAGGACCCTTCAATCTTTTCTAAAATGCTATATAAATGCTTTGAAATTCATAATAATTTGAAATTCATAATTGATAGCATGCTACAGTTTGATTGCCATTGCTTTTTTATAGTACATAAAATAGCAGGACTTATTACATCCAATGGCATCTTTGATTTGATGAAATATCATCTATTTGCTTAATAGTTTTTCTGTGCCCAAGTGTCACAGAAGTCTGATTAGGATGAGAACATTTATCTCAGCTATTTGTATTATGGTCAAGAACACTTACTAGACCAATTATGTTCCACTTTATTTATCATTTATCTTTGCAAAGAGATGATTTGCAAAAAATTACCATAACAATCAACAGCAGCACGGCTAGAGGGTGGCAATTAACACCAGAAACCAAACCTAAAGTTCTATCCCAAAGCAGTGAAACACCCTTTTTATTTAAATCCTAGCATCTGTTTCCACAGTGAGTAAGCTGCAGGGGAGAGAAAGGGAGGGAGGAAGGGAGGGGAGGGAGGAAGGGAGGGGGGAGAGAGAGAAATTCAAAGTATACATTTAGGTTGATTTAACTTATCACATGGCAACAAACTAAAGGCATATTACCTAAAAGCTTAATACTGACTCTTCTTTAGCAATCCCCATTTATATTAACTATGTGGAAATTAAGTTGTTTTTCATTTGCATCTTTTTGTGTTTTTGAAGACAGGATTTCTCTGTGTAGCCCTAGCTGTCCTGGAACTCACTCTGTAGACCAGGCTAACCTCGAACTGACAGAGTGGCCTGCCTCTGCCTCCTGAGTGCACTACCACCAGCAGATTCATCTGCATTTTTTTAAATATTTATTTATTATGTATACAATATTCTGTTTGTGTGTATGCCTGACGGCCAGAAGAGGGCGCCAGACTTCTTTACAGATGGTTATGAGCCACCATGTGGTTGCTGGGAATTGAACTCAGGACCTTTGGAAGAGCAGGCAATGCTCTTAACCACTGAGCCATCTCTCCAGCCCCTCATCTGCATTTTTTAACAGATGCTGGTAAAATTATTTTTCTAACTCAAAGAATTTTATGTAACTTACAGATCTATCCTTAGGATGAGAAAGGTGTTCAAATGAGGGAAAGTAATGGACTGGGGGGGGGGGGGCTTAGTGTGGGTTTGGGACTACAGCAAAAATGTACCATATCATGTTTGTGGAGGTCAGAGATTAACTTCGGGTATTGTTCTTCATCATCCACTTTGTCTGAGACAAGATTCCTGTCATTTGCTACCGCATATGCCAGGCTAGTTGGCCTGTAAGCTTCCAGGAATTCTCCTGCATCTCTTCCCTTGTTGGCACAGAAACAAATGCACTACTAACCCTGCCTTTCCTGGTTTCTGGGGATTCAAAAGAAGGTCCTAATGCTTCCACAGCAAGTGATTTACCTACTGAACCATCTCAGTATGCCTTGTCCTGGTTTTTTCATTTTGTTTTTTGAGACAGGGTTTCTCTGTGTAGCTCTGGCCATCCTGGAACTCACTGAGTAGATCAAGCTGGCCTCAAACTCAGAGATCCAGCATCTGCCCCGAGTGCTGGAATTAAGATGTGTGCCGCCACCATCAGGTTTGTCTATAGTTTTGATAGCAGGAACAGAGGTACTCTGGTCACTTTTCCCAAGTCAGGGAAAATACTGGATCAAATTATTCATTTATAACCAGGCAGCAGTGGCACATACTTTAATTCCAGCATCTCTATGAGTTCAAGGCCAGCCTGATCGACAAAGCAAGTTCCAGGACATCCAGGGCTGTCACACAGAGAAACCCTGTCTCGAAAAACAACAAAATATTTTTTTGTTTTCAAATTCCAATTAAAAACTTAAGAAGATGAAATGTAGCCAGGTGGTGGTGGCTCACGCCTTTAATCCCAGCACTCTGGAGGCAGAGGCAGGTGTATCTCTATGAGTTCGAGCCCAGCGTGGTCTACAAGAACTAGTTCCAAGATAGGCTACTATAGAGAATCCCTGTCTCAAAAAACAAAAACAAACACAACAACAAAAAAAAAGAAATGTAAAGAACCCAACACATCTTAGCAAGTAGGAAACGACAGCTTTTGCAATGCTGTAATGCATGGGAACTAGGATTCAGCTAAAAATTGGCAACAGCAAAACAGCTTTTACCTCGGAGGTAAGTTCCACATCTGTATCATCACTCAAGGACTTAGGGTCCTCAGGATCATCATCTTTTCCCACATCAATCACCTGTGAAGGTAAACAGACCTCATTAGAAATGCTAACCTTTTTATGAGAGACTATTAAAGCAAAAGTGATGAACAACTTCAATGCAAATAAAACTCATTCTGTCCTAACATAAACATATTAACATAAATATACCAAAACCTTGATCCTACAGACATAAGGCTGACAATTTAGTAACACTAATGGTGATAAAACACCCACCCACAGGGTTTCCAAGTATCTTCCATATTCAGAAAGAGGTATCCAAATTCACAACTTCAAAGAAAACAAATGCAAGGAATATAAAAGCAGCAATTACTGGCTGGGCGGTAGTGACACATAACTTTAATTGCAGCACTTGGGAGGCAGAAGTAAGTGGATCTCTGATACTTCTGGAATAGCCAGGTCTACATGGCAAACTAATGATTTTTCTCTCAAAAGTTCAAATATTTTAAAACCTGTTCTTTTATATAAAAATTTCCAAACTGTCATCTTCATTTCAGTCACCAACATTCCTTCCAATGTAGTCTATAATTGGTTTAGAGAATCTAACACATATTTATATTTAAAAAAAAAATTCCTATGAAAAATAATATGAATTTAACAGATCATTTGTTTTTGTTACCTTTATCTATTGCTACATTTATTCTATTTTTTTCATCTTTTTTAAAGATCTTTTTTTTTCAGTAAGTATTCAAAATAATGGATCTCATATATTTTACAGATATAATTAATAAGTGGGTATTACTAAGATGTTTATATGTGCTAAGTGCTAGCTCTGCTGCCCAATTCTTCCAACTTAGCTGCTGTAACTGTGTGTGTACTGAGAGTTCCTTGAGTTTTTATGTTTTTTGTTGTTTTGTTTGGTTTTATTTTGTTTTAAAGTTTTTTCAAGAAAGGGTTTCTCGGGGCTGGAGAGATGGCTCAGAGGTTAAGAGCATTGCCTGCTCTTCCAAAGGTCCTGAGTTCAATTCCCAGCAACCACATGGTGGCTCACAACCATCTATAATGAGGGCTGGTGCCCTCTTCTGGCCTACAGACATACACACAGACAGAATATTGTATACATAACAAATAAATAAATAAATATTTAAAAAAAAAAAAAAAAGAAAGAAAGGGTTTCTCTGAGTAGCCTTGGCTGTCCTGGAACTAGCTCTTGTAGACCAGGTTGTCATCAAACTCAGATCCACCTGCCTCTGCCTCCCAGTGCTGGGATTAAAGGCATACACCACCACACTCAGCTCTAACTCCTTTATTTTATGACTATATTTTTAATTATGTGTATGCATGTGGGTTTGTGCATGTCAACAGAGTGCCCAAGGAGGCCTGAAGGGAACATTAGATTCCCTGGAGATAAAGTAAGAAGCACTGACCCACCAGAATAGGTGCTAGAAAGTGAACTCTTGAGTTCTCTGGAAGAGCAGCAGGAAGAGCCTGAAGCACTGAGCCATCTCTCCAGCCCCTACCCCCAACTCCCTTCTTCTTTTTTTAAGATTCATTTACTATGTATACAGACAGTATTCTGTCTCCATGTATGCCTGAAGGCCAGAAGAGGCACCAGATCTCATTATAGAAGGATGGTTGTGATCCACCATGTGGTTGCTGGGAATTGAACTCAGGACCTCTGGAAGAACAATCAGTATACTCTTAACCTGTGAGCCATCTCTCCAGCCCCCCAACTTCCTTCTCAATATAGGAAAAAATCATACTAATTTTAAATACGTTTTAAAATTAGCTTTTTCCAATTTAGTTATAAAGTGGTTACAAAGCTATCAAGGTTCTTAAAAACATAAGGATTTTTCTCCTATAATAGAAACCACTAAGGCCATTTAGAGCTATGCCTTATAAGCAAAAATTTCTAGAAAAAATACAACGGACCATAAGAGGGAAGGAGCAGCATGTCCCTAAAGCAGCAAGAGTTTCTCCATGAATCTTGGCTCATTTCTAAGGCAGCCTTATCTAAATTAATCTAAATCCTAAAATTGGACACAGAGAAATACTCAACACTAAACAGATAATTCTGTCAATAGTTACATATCAGAGTGAAGATGTTCAAACATACCTTTTTGTCACGTGCTTTCCCCACTTCACTTGTCTGCTCGGAATCAGCAGCTTCAACTTTTATACCAACACCTAATTGCTCTGACACTGACTCATTTAAAAACCACAAATCATCCGTAGTGTCTGAAACAATGGCAGTACCTATGTCCTAACGGAGAAAAACAAAAGTGAGCTTTGTGATCAGTGACTTATGAGAGATGTAGAACCAACTTAATGTCTTCACATGCCATCCAGAGAACACCGTGCCTTTCCTCAACACTATGACTTCATTCAACAGGTCATCTTCTAGTGTCACAAGATACGTAGACATACGGGTCTGACAAGGAACTTTTTAACACTAAATAAGGTACAATATACAAAAATGGTACACAAAGAGTTTAAAAGAACTTAATAGTTGTTCTACTAGACACAATGCATTCAACAGTCATCTCCACAAGTGACAATCTAGAAAAGTTCTATGCTTTCTGACATATTCCTTCCTAATTTATGATCAGTAACTATTTTCCAGAAATATACTGATGGCAATCCGACTCTTTGAACATGACACTTTTGAAATTTGTGTTTCTTTTTTAAAAACAATTAAATTATGCAGTCCTGCTGAGCCTGGACTTCACTACGTAGCTCAGACTGGCCTCAAACTCAACATCCTCCTGGCCCCAACCTCTTAAGTGCTGAGACTATACACATGCACCACCACACAACTACTTTCTGTAGCTTCAAACACCAACATATGCAAACTTAACTTTTACATTCACCTACAGACAGTTTTTAAAAATTTATATGTATTCTATGTGTCTAGGTGTCTTGCTGCATGCAGTGTCCAGAGGCCAGTAAACAAAACTGGGACTGGAGCTATGACAAGTGTGGTCACCATGTGAATGCTGAGAACTGAACCCAGGTCCTCTGGAAGAACAGTAAGCATTCTTAACCTCTGAACCTCTCCAGCCCATCACAGAACTTTGTGTTTGGATGCTGCTCTATGACCTTCTTTTAAAGAACAAACACTTACTGAATACATATTACGTACCAGACACGATTCTAGTAACTCGGTAAGTGAACAATGCAAAGCCCTGGTCTTACATTTCAATGAAAGTAAACAATAATTACAAATATAAACCCTAACAGTGTTTCTATAAAGTGGCCAGTGCAATTGAGAATATCAACTAAGATAAAAGAAAACAAACCATAAATGAAGAAATGAATGCTGGTGAGAAAACAAACTAATGCAGTCACACTGAAAACAGCAGTCACACTCAAAACAACAATAAGAACAAAATTTAACATACTCACTATGGAAATCAGTGTGAAGGTTTCATATAAAACTTTTCCACTCCAAGCCGGGCAGTGGTGGCGCACTCAGGAGGAGGCAGAGGCAGGCAGATCTCTCTGAGTTCAAGGCCAGTCTAATCTACTAGTTCCAGGACAGGCTCTAAAACTACAGCAAAACCCTGTCTCAAAAAAACCAAAAAAAAAAAAACTTTTCCACTTCCACTCCAGTATATACTCAAAGGACTCTAAGCCCTATCATATAATAACCTGCACGTTCATGTTTATTGCTGTACTTCTCACAATAGATAATGGAACTACCGAGATGTTCATAAACAAATGAATGGATAAAGAAGATATAGAACCTAGAGACAACGGAATCTTATTGAGTTTATTCAGCGATAAGAGGAAAATGAGGTCGGCGGTTGTGACACACACCTTTAATCCCGGCACTCGGGAGGGAGAGGCAATCGGATCTCTGTGAGTTAGAAGCCAGCCTGATCTACAAGAGTTAGTTTCAGGACAGGTTCCAAAGCTACAGAGAAACCCTGTCTTGAACCCCACCCCACACTTCCAAAAAAAGAAGAAAATGACATTTCCAGGAATATCGATGACCCAGAGAGCATTATGTTAAGTGAAATAAGCCGGGCTCAAGAAGACATACACTGAATGTTGTCTGTCATATGCATTTCTAGATTTTAATTGTGTGTGTGTGTGTGTGTAGAGGGGGGGTGTTCATGAAACTATCAAGGCAAAATATTAAGGGGGTTAGAAGACAGTCATGGAATACATGTATATGTGACATGAAAACAGAAAGGGGAACTACTGAAAGGAGAGAAGGAGACTACCGGGTGGAGGACACTGGGAGGGAGTGGGAATGGAGGCTTAAGAATAAAATATGGGGCCTGGGGAGATGGGTCAGAGGTTAAGCGCATTGCCTGCTCTTCCAAAGGTCCTGAGTTCAATTCCCAGCAACCACATGGTGACTCACAACCATCTGTAATGGGGTCCGGTGCCCTCATCTGGCCCGCAGGCATACACTCAGAATATTGCATACATAATAAATATTAAAAAAAAAAAGAATGAAATAATGAGCCAAGAAAAAAAAA
>NW_026067940.1:5849470-5850391 GCF_014885135.2 Alexandromys fortis | reverse complement strand
AAAAGAAATATGAGCCAGGCAGTGGTGGTGAACATCTTTAATCCCAGTACTCGAGAGACAGGGGCAGGTGGATCTTGGTGAGTTTAAGGCCAGCCTGGTGTACAGAGTGAGTTCCAGGACATCCAAAGATACACAAAGAAACCCTGTCTCAAAAACAAAAATCAGGTATAGGGACACACATCTTTAATTCCAGCACTTAGAGGGTAAAGGCAGGCAGATCTCTGTGAGTTCAAGGCCAGCCTCATCTATGTAGTGAGTTCCAAGACAACCAAAGCCACATAGTGAGACCCTGTCTCAAAAAAACAAAACAGGTATTTGAGCCCTCTAAATCAATTGAGCAAAGCTCATATGAACTCACAGAGATGGAAGGAGCAAAAGCACAGAGCCTACACAGGTCTGTACCAAGTCCTCTGTGTAAATATTTATAGCTTTCAGTTTAGCATTTTTAAGGTATTTTCATAGTATTTTATGTGTGTGAACAAGTGAGTATCTAATTCTTGTGTCTTCTCCTGGGCTCCTTTCCTTCTGTTAGTTTGCCCTGTCCAACATTGATATGGCGGTTTTTATCTTACATTTTTAAATATAAATTAATAAAAAATTGCTAATTACTTTTGCCATCATTATCTTAAAAGGTGATATAAATTCTGAATGTACAGTTTATTTGTTTATTCATTTTTGTTATTAGTAAAGGCATTCTTTATTTGAAAAAAATAATATATGGAAATACCATTACTGAAACACAGCCCTTTATATGGTAACTGTTAAACTTAAAGAAGACTTAAGGAGGGCTGGAGAGATGGCTCAGAGGTTAAGAGCATTGCCTGCTCTACCAAAGGTCCTGAGTTCAATTCCCAGCAACCACATGGTGGCTCACAACCATCTGTAATAAGGTCTGGTGCCCTCTTCTGGCCTGCAGGCATA
>NW_026067940.1:5844251-5848015 GCF_014885135.2 Alexandromys fortis | reverse complement strand
GCATCCTCCTGAATATTAACCTTCATCAGGTGATGAAAGGAGACAGAGACCCACATTGGAGCACCGGACAGAAATCTCAAGGTCCAAATCAGGAGCAGAAGGAGAGAGAGCACGAGCAAGGAACTCAGGACCGCGAGGGGTGCACCCACACACTGAGACAATGGGGATGTTCTATAGGGAACTCACCAAGGCCAGCTGGCCTGGGTCTGAAAAAGCCCGGGATAAAACCGGACTCGCTGAACATAGCGGACAATGAGGACTACTGAGAACTCAAGAACAATGGCAATGGGTTTTTGATCCTACTGCACATACTGGCTTTGTGGAAGCCTAGGCAGTTTGGATGCTCACCTTACTAGACCTGGATGGAGGTGGGTGGTCCTTGGACTTCCCACAGGGCAGGGAATCCTGGTCGCTCTTTGGGCTGACGAGGGAGGGGGAGTTGACTGGGGGAGGGGGAAGGAAATGGGAGGCGGTGGCAGGGAAGAGACAGAAATCTTTAATAAATAAATAAATTAAAAAAAAAAAGAAAATGCCTTACAGCTGGATCTCATGGAGATCCTCAACTGAGGCTCCTTTCTCTCTCATGACTCTAGCTTGTGTCAAGTTGACACAAAACCAGCCAGTACACAAACCACTTCCTGATTACATATGAGAACCACTCCACAGAAGGGAATTCATGCCTAGTTCTGGAACCCAAAACTGGAGAAATGGTTCAGTGGTTAAGAGTACCAGGTTCAAGTTCCCAATAGCCACATAGTAGTTCAAACTGTTGAGACTCTAGTTCCAGATCTGCACCCACGCCTCTAGACTCTGAGGGTACTGGCACACACACAATAAGTACTTTTTTAAAAATCAAAAATATTAGAACCAAGAAATGTAGCTATGGTGTAAAACTGCCCAGCTACCTACAGAAAAAACAGTAATGGCTTAAATTGGGTTATGACAGTTAAAGAAGTTAAAAAAAAAAAAAAAAACAAAACAGCTTCTGATGTGTTCTGGATAAAATCCTGACAACCTCAATGCATTTTGACAGAGAAAGAAGTCAGTATCTCCTATAGTTTGTCTAAAATTGTTAGTAGAAAGAAAAGATAGGGAAGGACTGCTTGGTTAAAGCAAACATTATTTTCATGTTCATGGTCAGTAAGACTGACCACCACTTATGTAGGGGATTCACAGTGGAACTTGGAAGAGTCAGCACTATATCTGGGCATCATATTCATATAGATAAAACAAGACAGTAAGAATGCTTAGCTAAGGATGAAATACAGTCAGAGTAAGCAAGAACAAAACAGCACAAAACAAAACAGCTTCCCTCAGATTTGACTTTTACCTGATTTGTCTGTAAATCCGTCGAGACATTACTTCTAGGTACATAGTTGTTTCTCAAGTTCCCTAAAAACCACCATGGCAGGCCAGCAATATCCCACTCCTCAAAGTCAAGGTCCAGCCTAGATGTCTCATCTTGAGTTAAATGTTCTATTAAATCTTCATCTACAGAAATCAAATGAAAATAACTATAGGTAATCAGAAACGACTAAGATTTTCTCAGAATACTTAACAATCTTTGTAAAAAAATAAATAAACAGAAACTGTTTTCAGTAAGAAAGAAACAGAAATAAATACCTCAGTAGCACGGCTCAAATATCCCACTTAGGTTTCATTAGCAAGCAGTAACACTATGAGCTAATCACTTCAGGACACGAAACTCTAAAAGCATCTCAACACACTATTCTACAAAAAATGACTATTTTCTAAAATTTCAAACATTTCTAACACTGTAATGTAATTCCTAACAAAGATAATGACTACAGCCAAGCATGGTGGTACATGTCTTCCTTTAATACCAGCACATAGCAAGGTCCAAGTTAGTCAGGGCTACATAGTGAGACCTGGTCTCAAAAGCACACAATAATAACTTACTCTAATACACATTTTGATAATGGCTTAGCAAATGGATAGCAAATAAATAATAAAAATGGGCAGCAGCCCAACCCGAGATCAAAGCAGGGCGGTATAGATCCCTACAGGGAGTAACAAAGTTAAGTCTTACTGGTGTCAAATATTTAGGATATTTATCAGTAACTCCTATGTTTTGTTAGGTAACAACTATTGAAAGAGAACTCCAAACTGTCCAAACAAATACATGTATGCCTTTTCTGGATCAAGGGCTCCTTGAAAGATCAGTACCTAAAAGTACCGCAGATGACAAGGTTCCACGTATTTTTTTTTAAATTGTAACATTTTTATATACAAATCTTTATTATGAATTAACACATACAATATAGACATAAATATATGCTGACGTATATAGGTTTTGATCTTTTTTTGTTTGTTTTAAATAATGTACCAGTGACCGGGCTATGGCAGCCGCTGAGAAGAAACAGCTCCCATGCAAAAATCACAGGATTTCTCTGGCCCATTGTACACACTAGAAAGCTGTACCTATACAACAGCCTCCAGCAACCACAGGGCATCCACATATTTTAAGTAAGGACTTCGACAGTTACTAAGTTCACTCTTGTTGCCATACGTAATCTTTTCTAGTCCTTTTAGCAATTCACTCTTTCCCTATTTTCTCACTGACTTCTACCTCTTACCAATGCACTGGACCTGGCCATGGCAATCACAGAAGCACAAATGTGCCCAGGCATATACGATTCAGAGATTTCTGCAATAAACTGGTCCCTGTCAGAACACAACTAATTAATTACATCCTGCTACTATCTTAGGTATATTTGTGGCCAGAGAAGCTTCAACTACATTTTCATCCTTTCATTACTGTAATGATCAGAAACTAATTCCCAAGATAGAATCATTAAAGTTATCCTTGGTTATATTCAAGTTCTGGAATTATTATAAAAAGAATATGTATAATTCTTCCCACAGGTAAAAATGCTGGAAATCCTGGAACAATTCATTCCTCAATTTCTATCACAAATTACATATAATGTCTTGAGCTATTATTTTAAAAAGCTTTTTGTGATTAGAAAATAAGATCTCCCCCCTCCCCGCACCCAAGGCAGAGTTTCTCCGTAGCTTTTTGGTTCCTGTCCTGGAACTAGCTCTTGTAGACCAGTCTGGCCTCAAACTCACAGAGATCCACCTGTCTCTGCCTCCCAAGTACAGGGATTAAAGGCATGAGCCACCACTGCCCGGCAGAAAATAAGATTTACAATTAAATAAAAGCATACATTTAAGACTAAAATAGCTTCAATGTAAA
This sequence comes from Alexandromys fortis, assembly GCF_014885135.2. NCBI lineage: Eukaryota > Metazoa > Chordata > Mammalia > Rodentia > Cricetidae > Alexandromys > Alexandromys fortis. The sequence continues at coordinate 5,844,795 of NW_026067940.1, read as the reverse complement.
CACATAGATTAAAAATCAATTTATATTCAAATATAGTGAGAAAACAAGCTAGCATGATAAACTATTTCAAATTTAATTTAAACATATAAAACAACTTTAGAACTTAATAACTTTTTGAGATATTATTAAAAATCTAATCTGCCTTTGACCCAATTATGAACCAGGAACTAGATACTAGAAAGCATTATGACATAGCTAAATACCTTTAGGGAAATTTAAGGTTTTGTAAAAAGAGAGAGACAGAGAGAGGGAGGGAGGGAAGGGAAGGACTGTGAAAGGAAGGGAAGGGAAGGAATGGGAAAGGAAAGAGAAGGAAAGAAAAAGAAAAACTCCAAAATTTCAGAAAACATTTTAGGAGAAACTTCCAAATTATGAGTTAAACTCACTCACCCTGACCATGTGCCTGACAGGATAAAGGCTCTACCAGTGTGACACACAACTACTCAATGTGCAGACTAGTGTTTGCCTCTGCACTGTTGAATATATTGTGCTGCTACATATATTTTGCCATTTTCGCAAGCTTTAAATTTTTTTTTTTTTTTTT
>NW_026067940.1:5836307-5842619 GCF_014885135.2 Alexandromys fortis | reverse complement strand
AAACAGAACATTGTATACATAATAAAATAAATAATTAAAAAAAAAAAAGAAAACAAAGATGTTTTTGATGTAGAAGTTGGGAGAAAACATTTGACATTTGTTTTTGCCAGAGGTTAATGTTGGAGGATGGGAAAAACTTGTTTGTTGGTATGGAAAAACATGCTTGATTCTTGCTTTTTTTTAAGGAAACTTTTTTTTAATTTATTTATTTGTATTTTATGTACATTGGTGTTTTTGTCTGCATGAATGTCTGTGTGAGGTGTTGGATCCCCTGGAACAGGAATTACAGACAGTTGTAAGCTGCCATGTGGGTGCTGGGAATTGAACTCGGGTCCTCTTGAAGAACAGACAGTGCTCTTAACCACTGAGCAATCTCCCCAGCCCTTGATTCTTGTTTTTTATGTATAAAAAGACAGGGCTGTAGTTATTCACTTGCGTGAAACTCATCTGCTAGTTGGACAGTTCATTTCTTCACGGAGATGCACCTTCCCCGTCTCAAGACCTGAACATAGGCTGCACACGAAAGCAGCAGATGCCATTTCTAGAAGTTCCAATGAAGGAGAGAAGGAGAGTCTTAAAACAAAGTTTACCTCCTTTAGAATCTCTGCTTTTACATTGTGAGGTAGGCAGTGTATGAGTATCATCTTCTGCAGTTCTTTTTCTGGAATTGGAGCATTCTGATGCACTGTGCTGAAAGGGAAGGGTGTCTATCAGTACAGCAGAAATGACTAAAACCAGGGGATGTAGCAGTTCCATTCTGGCTCGCCAGTTAGTGTGCAACACAATGGGTTATGCACAAGAAAGAGAGCTCTGCAGCTGACAAGAGTTGTCAAGTAAAGCAACACAACACCTCTCAACACCACAAGAAGAGCTAGCAGGATCTTGGGGAAGGAATAACTTCTGTACAAAGGACAAAATACACTCTTAAAAAACAGGTTGTCTGCACAGCCTACTTCATTTTAGGCATAATTCAGAAAGCACGTGACATCCTCACCATATTCCACGATGATCTTAAAGTTTCCCCAAGTCTGAGGAAACTAGGAAATGCTATGACATGAACTGAACTGCAAAAAGCCTGCTACAGTCTAATACAGCAATTCCTCAAAAACCCAACATGTACCTTCTTAAACACAGGCATGCACGCACACACACATACACGCAAACACACACACACAGGAGAGAGAAAGAGAAAGAAACAGAGATAGAGAAAGACAGAAAGAAAAAGAGCAACTGGAAGAAGTGAAACTCAGAAGTGCTACATCCCAAGACACATTCAGAGACTGGAACTCTGTTAAGGGCAGAACAGAGAAGGTTCACTCTGTCCCTGGTCTGTGAACTCCCAAGGACTTTTCTTACTAAATTCTTACCACATTCACGAAAAGGCCTTGGGAGCCCAAGATCCACAGGTACAGAGAAGGGGCCACTCTGTACAAGAAAAGAAGTCACCACATGGTGATTTTACCTTCAGTCGGTCTTGACTTGGAATATCCATACTGTGATCCTGTGCGAGAGCGAGAGTCTGAGCAGCATCTGGATAGCAAGTAAAACAAAAGAAAACCTTCCCTGGTAATAACCATTCTTTCCACAAAACCTCAGCAGACAGCCCTGAGGAGGCTTCTTCTCTATAGATGGACTTCTGCCTGGAAAAGACTCTCAGTCCCAAGATGGGGAAAAAAACCAAAACTGCTAAAAATGACAAAAAACAAGACAGGCCATGGTAAAAGATAACACCAGAACAATCTGGGGGAAGTAAAAGTAGCCAAAGATGCTCTTCCATGGCATGTGTTCAGATTCTTGTGCAAAAAGTGACCTCACGCAGAAAACAATTCAGTGTTCATCCCTTCCTGTAGCAACAAAGTGCCTACCTTATCAACAAAGGTTACTGTTTGAGTTTGTATTTTTAAGGGCTGTACTACAAGATCTGAAAACCAGAAATTTGCCAGACTTGTTTCAGGAAACAGTTCCATCTTCAAGCTAACCTTGAACCTGCATTCTTAAATGCCAATGGTGATTTCATGATCTGACTTCCAATCCCTGAGTACAGACTGGAAGTGATTGTTTCTCTCTGAACAATCACCAGAAGTGGGGGGGGGGGGGACACAGTTGAGAGAAACCCTTTGTCCCTAGAGTTTTCTTATCTACTGTCATTGTAGAATGGGCACACGTGTCACACTTGCATTGTGAGGGTCAGAAGACAACTTTGGGAGTTCGTGTCATCAGGCTTTCACAAGTCCTTTAACCACTGAGCCATCTCACATTAGCTGAAGAGGGAAATACACCCCAAGGACTTACAAATTCTCAAGTGAAACAAAACCTGACATGACTACAAGACATGACTACAGAAAAGAACAAGCTACTGAGATGCTGACACAATTACATTCACCTGTGACTGCTGAGGACGGGATTCAGCAGCCACTAGCAGAGCCAGAAAGATGAGTTCACGGAAAGCAGCAGCAACATCCGCCTGACTGCTGAGAACTCAGATCCAGACTCTAACTACTCTGACAACTCAGTCGATTTTTACAAAACAAACATTTTTCAAAATTGTAACATTTCTATAGCTAAGTGAGGACAAGTTCAGAGACAGAATGTGAGTGCTGACAACTGAACTGTTTCTGGCCAAAGTCATCTTCAAAGCAAGATCAAACTAATGCAACGCAGGTGAAGTTGCTCTCTAAAAGAAAAAAAGCCACCTGTGGTCACTTGTATTACTAAAAAGCCTTACTTTAGGCCAAACTACTTAAAAGCAAAAAGAAATTATCTAAAACAATGTAGAAAGAAAATTCAAACTAAGCTTGTTATATCTATTTCATTTTATTAGTGTACCTGGGGAAAGTTGGAGAAATTATTTAGAGAGAATTATCTTCATTTTAAATAATGACCATTTTCTTCAACAGTCAAAACAGATAAAGGTCAATCCAGCACTCAGGGAGGCCAGCCTTGTCTACAGAGTGAGTTCAGGACAATCACAGCTGTTAGGGAAACCCTATCTCAGGTCGGTGGGGGGGGGGGGGAAAAATAAATAAACAAACAAGGTCTAAACCACTTGCAATGTTGCAGAAGTTATAAGGAAAGCACTTTTTCCATTTGTCTTTTCGCGTCAACAGAGACATCCAACCATAAGTACTAATTATAAAAGCAAGTCAGAGCAGACAATCCAAACTTCTTGCAAAATTCTCTATGAAACCCTACATACATACATAAAAAATGTGTAACAATACATTTTTTTAATGCTTGAAATAGTTCCTTATAGTAATTTTGTAGGCCATCAGTAAGTTATGACTATGTTACATATTACCAGTGAGGAAATCTGGTAAATACTTCAATCCTTTTTCCTTTTCCCTGAGACGGGGTAGCTATGTAGCCAACACTAGGCTGGAACTTTAGATTCTCCATCTCTGCCTCTCAAGCAATGGAGTTAAGTTACAGGTGTTCACACTATCAGGATTCTATGACTTCAAAAAAAGTACAAAATTTCTTCAGAATGACGAGTTAAATAAAAAAATTCCACAACTTAATATTAAGAGGAAAACTGTCCATTAAGAGTTAAGAAGGGGTAGGGACGCACTGGTATGTGGCATAATGGAGAGGGCAAGGCCTGGCCAGTGACCATGAGTCTGATACAGGCAAACCACTGACTGGATTTGAAAACAACAATAAACCTTCTGTCTTTACCTCTAGGACCTCTTCACAGGGTGGCTGTAAGATGAACTGAATTGTTAAATGTTCTTTATCTTTAGAACACACTATAGAGAAAGATATATGCAGAAACGGTACAAGAAAGAAAAGGGGTGGGGGAGTAAAGTAAGAATACGCTCACTCTAAATATTCAGAGGAAGGATCAAAACTAAGATTTAACTGAATATACAAAGTTATAAAACCCTTCGTGTATTTCAAACCATCAGTGACTTCAAAGCAAGTTTTAGCTCACAAATGACTATATTTCAAGAAAGCTGCCTCTCGTTTGAAGCTCCCCCTCTCAATGTCTTTCACTGACATGAAGAGAGATTTAGGAAGATTCTTCCATGATCATCAGCAAACTCTAGCAAGATAGTATAAGATGGACGGTGTTCCTCAAATCTAACTGAGGCCAACTGGAAAAATGGCTCAAAGGTTAAGAGCACTGGCTTCCAGAGGTCCTATTCGGAGCAACCACGTGGTGGCTCATAACCATCTGTAATAAGATCTGGTGCCCTCTTCTGGCCTGCAGGCATATATGCAGGCAGAACACTGTAACCGTAATAAATAAATAAATCTAAAAAAAAAAAAATCTAACTGAGGCAAACTGAAGAGGAGACAGTTTCACTATCCAGAGAGACAAAGAGTGTCACACCATCAGTACCATCTCTACCTGACCACTTTGGAAACCAGACTCCAAAAAGCCAGTTTTCTCCTCATACTAATACATTCAAAGGCAGTATTTAAAAGGTCTGGAAAGAGTCAAATTGGCTTGGAGAGAACAATTTACTGAGCCAAATGTACTGCCTCAAGCCTGGGATCGCAACATTTATGAGGTCAGGATAGGCACTTATTTCCAAGTTTGAGGCTAGCCTGGGGTACACAGTAAGTTCCAGGCCAACCTGAACTACAATGTATGACTTCTCCCTCATAAATAAGTAAAAAAAAATGTATGTTACATAAACAAATTACTAAAATCATGAAGGTGGAAATTTCTTGGGAGAACCTTTATTATACTAACAAGAGTCCACAGAATCATATGTGAAAAAGGGACAGGCTTATGTAACCAATGTGAGATGTATAAAGGGGAAAAGAAGTCCAAAGCACTGTCAAGGAAGATCTGACAGCAAAGAAATTTAAACCTGAATCTATACAAACATTATTCTAAAACAGCAAGGGTAAAGAAACACAACCACAAGGATACAATCCACCAATTCTAGAACACAGGCAATCCTACAGACAAATTACCCGAATCGTCAACAAATATGATGAAAACCAAAAGGAGTATTCCACATCACAATACAGTGGACACAGTAATTTACTAAATATTTTAATAGCTAGAGGTGGAGTTTTTTAATGCCTCCAACACACACAAAAAGCTAAACTTGAGATGGTAGGCATGTTACTTCTCCCAAATTGATCACTGAACATTCTGTATGTAACAAAATACACGGAACCCACAAATATGTACAATTATGTGAATTCAAAAAGGTTATTAATTTAGTCAAACCAAATCTCTCTCACACACATCCACATACACAAAAAAGGCAAGTTAGTTTTTTGCTTTTTGCAGTTATTCTCAGTCCAATATATGGACTTTTGGTTCCTCACCTGAACAAACCAAAAATAAAAGGTATTTTTAAGATGACTGAGGAAACACTATAAACTAGCTTATTTAATAGGATGAGGAAATATTTATTAATTTTATTACTACTGTACATTGAGTACAGTAATGACATGATTACGTTTGAAAGGAAAAAAATCCCTATCTGAGAGATTTTTTTCAAGTATATAAAGATGAAGGAAATATATAACACTTGTTTATAATTACTAAATTTAAGCTAGGCCTGCTTCCACAGATCAGGAAATACAGCTACTGGAAGACAGAGGCAGGGGAATCCACAAATTCAAGGCCTTCCTAGGCAACTTAAGGAGAAACTGTCTCAAAACAGTAAACAGGAAGCTAGACATGTAGGTCAGGGTTAGAGCATATAAACACAGGCCCTAGGCTCAATCCCCTGTGACACATAGAGGGAAAAACTACGTCTACAATGTAGGCATCTCTCCTAGCTTCAGTATGATGGAAGGTATCAGTGAGAACTTACTCAACAGTAAGACCATTTTACATGAGTTATACATACATCCCTCCCAAGTCATGACAGACAGCACTCCATTTTCATCTTAACCCTTGTTCCCGCCATTTGCTTCCTTAAACTCAAAGCTTCAATACAGACTGAAGAAACATACAACATACCTGTGTTAACGGAGGCTGACGTGACAAGATTCTTTCTCAACATATCATAGAGTGGGCTGTAAAAGAAACAACATATAAATATTTGTGGGGTTTTTTTTTTAATATTTATTTATTATGTATACAATATTCTGTCTGTGTGTATGTCTGTAGGCCAGATCTTTTTGTTAAATAACTTTGAGGTGAAAAACCCAAGAAGACAGGGCTGGAGAGATGGCTCAGTGGTTAAGAGCATTGCCTGCTCTTCCAAAGGTCCTGAGTTCAATTCCCGGCAACCACATGGTAGCTCACAACCATCTATCTGTAATGAGGTCTGGTCCCCTCTTCTGGCCTGCAGACATATACAAAGACAGAATATTGTATGCATAATAAATAAATAAATA
>NW_026067940.1:5830773-5835931 GCF_014885135.2 Alexandromys fortis | reverse complement strand
AACAAAGCAGCCCAACTATTAACAGCTGATGTACTTTCCTTGCTTGGCTTGGCTGATGATTAAAGATGATGAATAATTCCTTATACCCATTTCTGCCCTCAATCTCCTGATCTAAAATACTATTGATGAATGGGTATGCACCCTAAAGACTTAAAGAAGAGCTAACTGATGCTCGTACTGAGAAACAGTTCAGTTGTCAGCACTCACATGGTGGCTCACATCCATCTGTAGCGTCAATTCCAGGGGATCTGACTCCCTCTTCCGCATACATAAACATGGGACACAGACATATACATGCAGGCAAAACACTCATACACATGAACTAAAACTTTAAATTAAAAAAAAGTTTTAAGAACACTAGCTTCTCAGTTAAGTCAATTGACCCTACACACCACCAAGTAAGCAAAGAACACCATATAGGTCAAATTTACTCTACTCGATTCTTACTGAACTCACCATGAACCTCAAACTTCCCTGTTGTTCTGTATTTTTCTATCAGCTCATACTTCTTCCTGTCTCTCTAACACCTCACAGACTTCTAACCTAGTGATGGCTCCCTCCTATTCAACCTATATACAAGATATTCAGTCAGAAGCTCTCCTTCCAATCAGTCCCTCTAGAAACTGCTCCAGCTCAGCACAAACTTTGCTTCTTAAAGGCACCTCTGACACTCCATTTCCTGTTTCATGTACTTCTCTTCCATAGCTCTTACTGTCATGTTATTTTACCATGTATGAAGACTGTACTGTATGTACCATCAAATCAGACTGCCCACACTTTTCACTACTCAACTTTGTAATGTATCTCACTGCCTATTTAACACATTCATCCCCTAAAATACTAAAACAAAAAAGGTATACAGCTAGAGAGTGAGCAGGTATAAGCACTCAAAGATATATAAGAAACTCTTGCCCTTTTTACCTTGGATCTTTCACAGAAAAGCTCTGACGTCCAAGCAGATCTCCTAAAAGATCTCCACCACAATATACCATATGTTGCTGCTGTTGATCATAGAGTTGCTTCACCATTATATACTGGCCTAGAAAGTGCATTACCTACATGAGAATAAAACACCATGAAATGATCCGCCTGGCTACTACCAAAACCATAATTACCCATGAGTGACTTAGATATTTTGCTGAAAGAGAAAGACAATACAAGACTGCCAGTGTTTGAATGCTAATGGCATATAAGCAATCCCCAATCAGGATAGATGTTTCCTACTACTAGGTTCACATACTCATCCATCAACAGAGCCAGATTTTTACACCAAAAACTACTGATCTGACAGTGAAAAAAAAAAATGTGGCAAGGTAGTGTTCTATTGGCAAAGGTCCAATTTTTAATGAACCATCAGTCCCAATATAAAAATCAGAGCTGGTGGTGGTGGCACACCCCTTTAATCCCAGCACTGGGAAGGCAGAGGCAGGTGTTTGAGACTTTGAGACCAGCCTGGCCTAGGAAGTGAGTTCCAGGACAATGAAAAGAGACCCTGTCTTGAAAAAAAAAAAAAAAAAAAAAATTTAGGTCTTTAACAAATAAAAATGTAGTCTATCTAGCTTTTTCTTTACAAATTTCAAAAGCTCAAAAGATTCTAAACTTGAAAAGTACCCTTTTACATGTAGATGAAGCATAACATAGAACTTTTATTATATAATCTAGGTTGATACACTGTTTGCCAATAAACCTGGATAAATTTTATGACAAACAGAAAGGGAGGGAATGAAAGGGGAAAGGGAAGAGATGGGGGAGAGATATCTACTAAAATATTTTTTCGTGCTTCCATTGTTTATTTCCCGTCTACCCTCCCACTTGACCCTGAAAGTTTTTAAAGGTAGGAAAAAAAAATTTTTACTCAATAATTCAGTTCTTGTTAAATATCACAAGCAAGTAAAAAAACATCTGCAGTCTTGGCATTAGTACTAGTAGATATGGCACTTCTAAGGAAAAACTAAAAGAGCTCCATAATTTTGTTTTCTGCTAAGAAAAGGTGAAGGGTCTACCATAATAACTGCAATTGTTCGGGTACATTAACATTTTATACTATTTTCCACTTAAAGAATTCAATGTACTTTGGTAGTTTAAAAAAAGAACTTCAAGATACTAAGTAAGTTATTTAAATTCCTAAACGTTCAAAATGATTCATCCGACAAATGTACAATGACAAAGTTACTGCATCAAATTCCTGCCTGGCAACAAATCTGTGACTTTTTTTTCACCCACACATTTTGTATTATAACTCCCAGGTCAATGAATTTGCAGTTGACCACATATATACATCAAAAGGAACTAACTCTAAGGGAAACAGGAAATTAATAAGGCAAATGCTCTCCTTCCTTAGCCCAGATTTCAGAACTGTACATATATGATGGCCTCTACTCAACTGTTCTTTTTTTTTTTTTTTGGATTTTCGAGACAGGGTTTCTCTGTAGTTTTGGAGCCTGTCCTGGAACTAGCTCTTGTAGACCAGGCTGGTCTCGAACTCACAGAGATCCGCCTGCCTCTGCCTCCCAAGTGCTGGGATTAAAGGCGTGCGCCACCACCGCCCGGCTTACTCAACTGTTCTTAAAATTGGAACTGTCTTTGATAGCTTACCTCTTTCATAGTGAATACTTCCCCTTGAGCACCTGCAGCCTGCAAAATCTTCAGAAGTGGCAGTTTTGGTCGTACCTGCTGTAAACATAAAACATTAAGACAGAATTTTGATGTACCTGACAGATCTGAAACCTATGTAATAGAAGATGATCTTGAACTCTAGATCCTCCTGCACAAAGCCAGCACAAAGCTGTTATTTATATTTCAATTACATCGGTTTCTGGAAAAAAAAAAACAACAACTCTAGAAGACACCTGCTGTCTTTCTGGTAAATCACTTACAATGGGAAATCTATTCTTCCCTACAAGGATGACAATAACGATACCTTTTTAAGGAAAGTCACTGTTGGTAATGAAACAGGAAAACTAGAATCTGATGGAAATAAAATGGTGTAACTGCTACGGAGGAAAAAAAAGTTGGCAATCCTTGGAAAGATAGCTCATCAGTTAAGAGTACTGGCTGTTCTTATAGCAAAGCCCTGCACTCAGGCCTCACAACTGTAGCTCCAGTTCCAAGATATCTGACATTCTTTTCAGCCCTTGGTTAAGCACCACACACACCTGTGAGGCACAGGCATACAAGCAGGCAAAACACTCAAACACTGTTGGGCAGTGGTGGCGCATACTTTTAACCCCAGCACGCATTGAGGCAAAGGCAGGTGGATCTCTGTGAGTTCAAAGCCAGCTGGTTTACAAAGCGAGTTTCAGGACAGGCTCCAAAGCTACAGAAAAATCCTATATCGGGGGAAAAGAAAAAAACAAAAACAACCAACAACAAACACTCAAAAATAAAATTTTTAATTAAAAATAAATGAAAAAATAAAATAAAAAGACAAAAGAATAAAAAATAAATGAATAAACAGATTTATCAAATAATACATCAATTCCACTCCTAGGTATCTATAAAACAACCTGAAAGGTTGTGGGGAAGGCGCTGATTGTACACATCCCACACTTGGGGGACACAGGCAAGAGGATCTTTAGTTTGAGGCCAGTCTGGTCTACAAGTTCCAATATAGCCAGGACCACATATAGAGACTCCCAACTCTTAGAAAGAAAACAAAACAAAACAAAACAAAAGAGAAAAAAAAGACAGAAAGACATACCGACTGAACAACCAACCCTGAAAACTGGACCCAGACTAGTATTTTCTCAAATAGTCAAGATGATTACAACGAAAATCAGTAAATTGCTGGGCAGTGCTGGAGCATGCCTTTAATCCCAGCACTTGGGAGGCAGAGACAGGCAGGTCTCCATGAGTTCAAGGCCAGCCTGGTCTATAAGAGCTAGTTCCAGGACAGGCTTCAAAGCTACAGCTATTAAAAAAAAAAAAAATAGAAAATCAGTAAGTTGATAAACAGTATATGTTATGTACAACCACCATTTCACTAACTGTGGAGTTTGTTGTCAGGTCTTTAGCCAATTAAGTGTCTTTGTTTTTTCAGATATTACAAATTAAAACAAAAACTGAAACACTGAAAAAAGACAATATATCCATTTACTGCTCTGCCATCCTATTACAGTCACACTATCTGAATTAACTTTATCTTATACATTTTCTGTATTATTTGCCTCTATTCATACATTTTTGCATCCTGTATCTTTTATTAAAAATGTCCTTTTTTCCCATAAAATAAAACAAATCATTAAAAAAAGATGGCAGTCTACAACTGTCTATAACTCCAGTTCCAAGAGGATCTGACACCCTCACACACACATATATGCAGGCAGAACACCAATACCCATAAAATAAAATAAATTATTCAACTATCCTGTTTTGACAATATTTTGACAATACTCATTTTTGTATGCTGTTTGAAATTGATCTTAGAACCCCACACAAACTAGACAAGTACTCTACAGCTAAACTATCTTCTCTGTCCCCTTACTAATTTAATGGAACACATAATGTACCAATCTTATGTATCAGTTTATTAATTATTTATTTAAACCAAGGAATGGCAAACGCTGTTCTGAATTTATAAAAAGGTTGCTTTTTCCCTCTATCTCCCCTTTTTTTATTTTGGCAGCTCTGGGGATCTAATCCTGAATCCTGCACATCCAAGGCAAGAGTGCACTCTGGAGCTCAGCTAACCCCTACCTCTGCTGTAAATGGTTATACTAGAATATTCTAGAATATTACCATGCCTATGAGTTTACATTTTGTTTAAGGCTACAGTACTGAAGGGTTAAGACACAAACTTTACAGCCTGCAAAGTCTAACATATTTGTTTTCTGGCCCTATAAGAAAGTTTGTTGACTCCTATCCTAAATTTCAAGTGGTTCATAATTTGTGCTATTAAAAGTAATGCTACTTGGAAGTTGGGTGGTGGTTCACCACTATAATCAGCTCTTAAGAGAGCCAAGTTCGCCAGGCGGTGGTGGTCCCAGCACTCGGGAGGCAGAGGCAGGCGGATCTATGTAAGTTCGAGGCCAGGCTGGTCTACAAGAGCTAGTTTCAGGACAGGCTCCAAAGCTACAGAGAAACCCTGCCTCAAAAAAAAAAAAAAAAAAAAAAAAAAAAAAAAAGGAGAAGACCCCCAAACTCAAACACATCCATAGCC
>NW_026067940.1:5826345-5829768 GCF_014885135.2 Alexandromys fortis | reverse complement strand
AAAACCCAAGGCAGCTGGGGATACATAGCTCAGTGGTAGAGCACTTGGCTAGCAATCCGTAGAATAGGAAGGACAGGCAAAAAGACAAAAAAAAAAAAAAAATTAAGGAATGGGATCAGTTTAAATTAACCCTCTATCAGGTAGTGGTGCATGCCTTTAGTCCCCTTTAATTCCAGTACTCAGGAGGCACAGGCAGGTGGATCTCTGAGTTTGAGGCCAGCCTGGTCTACAGAGAAAGTTCCAGGACAGCCAGGGCTACACAGAGAAATCCTGTGTAGAAAAACAAAAAAATTAATCCAATCTCTGAGATGAAAGACAAAACAGGCTGATGAGTCTCAGGGATAGGGTTTTTTCTAAATCAAACAAATTTTATCCAAATTCGTTTGGATAAAATAAGTACCAGAAAAATTAGCTGTCATCTTCTAGGGAAACAGTCTTGAGATCTTGGCAGCATCAGTAAGTTTATAACACACTATTCTATTATAGAAATGAAAAGCCTACTTTTGAGTTGGCTTCAACACTTCCTCATTGTTATGCAGGAAGACGACAGGTGCAGGCCCAAGTTTGTCTCCCTTGTCCTCTATCAACAAGAGGGATGAGCTAGAGTTTTTCAAGACAGGATTTCTCTGTGTAACAGCCCTGGCTGTCCTGGAACTCATTCTTGTAGACCAGGCTGGCCCCAAACTCACAGAGATCCACCTGTCTTTGTCTCCCAAGTGCTGGGATTAAAGGCGTGCACCACCACCGTCCGGCTAACTAAACTCATTTTTTTAACTAAGTATTAAAGTAAAAGGTCTGGGGCTAGAGAGATAGCTCAGCAGTTAAGATCATTGTCTATTCTTCCATAGGACCCAGGTTCAATTCCCAGCACCCATATGGAAGTTTACAACTGTCTGTAGCTCTACCTCCAGGGGATGTAAAGCCCTCAAACAGGCATTCATACAAGCAAAATATCAATGCACATAAAATAAAAATAAGTAGGGCTAGAGAGATGGCTCAGTGGTTAAGACCATTGCCTGCTCTTCCAAAGGTCCTGAGTTCAATTCTCGGCAACCACATGGTGGCTCACAACCATCTGTAAAGAGGTCTGGTGCCCTCTTCTGGACTGAAGGCATACACACAGACAGAATATTGTATACATAATAAGTAAATAAATATTTAAAAAAATAAAATAAAAATAAGTATCATTCAAAAGAAAGAGCACTTGTTACTCTTCTAAAGGACCTGGATCTGGTTCGCAGCACCACTTACACAATGGCTCACAATCATCTGTTAACTCCAGTCCCAGAGAAGCCCTCTTCTGGCTTCAAAGGGACCACATGCATGTGGTTCACAGACACATATGCAGGCGAACACTCATACAGATACAATAAAAATAAATCTTTAAAAAAAAAAAATCTGTCTGCGGGGGCTAAGTGGTAATGACTCAGTGGTTAAGAGCATTGCCTGCTCTTCCAAAGGCCCTGAGTTCAATTCCCGGCGACCACATGGTGGCTTACAACCATCTGTAATGAGGTCTGGTGCCCTCTTCTGGCCTGCAGGCATACATGTAGAAAGAATATTGTATACGTAATAAATAAATAAATAAATATAAAAAAAATTCTGTCTGCAATAGGATACACCAAATCTGAGGAGATGGTCAAGAGTCTGTATCCACAAATGCCTAAAGATAAACCATAGATTTTATAAGAATACATTTGCTATATTCATAGTTTAAGGCAGCCTTTTAAATAAAACCAACTAGCCTGACCTGGTGGCACATGTCTGGAATCCCAGCACCTGGGAAAAAGCTAGGAGGATCAATCAAGTTCAAAGCAGCCTGGTTTACAAAGGACATTCCAGGTCAGCTAGGGCTGACCAGTACAGAAATACAACCTGTGTCTTTCTTTCTCAGACCTCAAAAGTAAACTGCACAAATGAAAAGAAAGAAAATCAACTAATTACAACCAGTTGAGACAAAAAAGAACTTAGATAACCTGGTCCCAAATTCCCTATTACCCATTTCTAACCTAAAATACATGCCTAGCTTAACAAAATGTAAGAATTAAACAAGCAGGGGACATAAGAAATGAAAACCTTAGCCATTTCAAGCTGTCTGTAACTTTCAAAAAGGTAATATAAGATTTTACAACATTACTGGGCAGTGTAAGGCAAAGGCAAGCAGATCTCTGTGAGTTCAGGTCAGCCTGGTCTATCTACAGTGAGTTCCAGTACAGCAGGGCTGTTACAAAGAGAAACCCTGTCTTCAAAAACAATAACAACAAAAGATTTTACAACATCATCACTTCTGCTTTCATCAAATAATAATCAGTGAATTCAGCTATATGCCCCAATTCAATTTCTTAAAATTTTACAAAAAAATAAGATACCCAATACTCATTACCTGACTGATTCTTTCTGAAGATATTCTGCAAGCACTGTCAGATGTTGAGCACTGGGCAGATGTGGAATGTGATGTCATTTTGGCAGTGAAGACTCTGCAGTCAGCAAACTAAAAGGAAAAACATTATATATAAATGTAAAGTAGAAGAAACAATTTGGGCATGGTGGCACACACCTTTAATACCAGCACTCAGGAGGTGATCTTTGTGAGTTCAAGATCAGCCTGGTCTATACAGCAAATCTAAGGAAAGCCAGGGCCTATATAAATCCTTTCTCCAAACAGAATGAAAAAGAAGATATAACTGCCAGCAATGGTTTAAAAAAAAAAAATCTGACAAATACACATATATCTCTGCACAAATGCAAAATACTCACACTGAGATTCTCAATCTCTAGTTCAGATCCAGCACAAACGCTGGAGACAAAACCATCCAAGCCTCACTCAGGTGAATCCTGAAACAGAGACAGGTCTGGACGTGTTGCACTTTCAATGCTGATGCTAATGAGTGAGTTGTTCTAGCTCAAAGTCAAATTTCCAATCACTGCTTCCCCCACTGGCTGTCAGGTGGTACCAGTAACTCTTAAGCACAATGCTTAAGATAAGAGCTAGAGACACATCTGGAAAATCACCAAGACTGGTGTTCCAACATGCCTGGACAAGAAACCACACAGGAAAGTGAGCCTGGTAATCTTGTAGGGCAAACTGGTAATCTCAGCATTGGGAGTTCAAGGCCAGCCTGAGGTACACAGTAAGACCTTCTCAAAAACAAAAAGTTTTTTAAAAACCATTTTGGGTATCACTTAGAGGAATTTCTAAAGGAATCAAACTCAATTAGGTCAAAAGTTGCTTCCTTGGAGAAGATTTTGCTGACTCCAAGATGGAGAAAGTGATGATACCAGAATTAAGAAGTTGTGAGAACGTATATGTTATTCCTTGGAAACTACAGCTCCCAGACTCCTCCTGGAGTACGAACACCTTGGCACGCTGGCGTGCCCAGGTGCGGGTCATTCCTCCCAGATAACCTTGCGCCCCCCGTTAAA
>NW_026067940.1:5819223-5820150 GCF_014885135.2 Alexandromys fortis | reverse complement strand
AATTTCTGGAGCTGCGACCTGCCCCCCCCCCCCATTCATTATATGGCTTAAGATGCCCTTCTTTAAAATGGAGTTTGCAAAGTCAGGTCCTCACACTTACACCTGCTATTATTAAAGGTTAAGTATCTTTTGACAGACACATCCCATGCCTAGTGGGGCTTCAGAACCCACACAGGCCTTTCTTGAACAGGACTAAGATAGGTGTTTTGTTCAGGTGTTGCTTAATAGTGGTCTCAACATGTGGGGAGGTACAAAAATCACTGGGAGGCGTGCTAATTAAAGTTCAGATTGTGAGGGCCAGTCATGATAATTGGTCACCTAAAGGAAGTTCTTTACTTCCAACCATTATCGCCTGGGACTCTGGTCATCGAAGAATTTAAACAGGAGACCTGGGTCTCAGTGGGTTCCCCTGAAGCAATACCTGGTGGCAGAAAAGAACCATAGGCTGAGATAACCCGATCCCCACCCAAGGGCAGACCATTCAAAGGAAAAGTCTGACATTCCAAGGCTGTAGACAGAATCACCTGCCAGGGTACCTCACCAGGATGCCCCTAGACAAATGTCAGCCAATCAGGGGCCCTGAACCTCAGAGACCCCCCTCATTCCCACCTTTACTACTATAAAAACCCAATTCTAATTGAGCTCGGAGAGCGGATATTCCAACACGTTGGTCATGCGAAGAGACCTAGTTTGCAAACTTGATTAAAATAAAGGTCCTTTGTTTTTACATATGGGACTCGGTCTCTTTTGTTGGCTTTTGTGGGGACCCCTCGGATTTGGGCATAACAATATTCACGGGCCAGGAGAGATGGAGGAGCAGGCTGGGAGGCAGGGCCAGGTGGCTCTTCGTGAGTTCGAGGCAAACCTGGTCTACACAGCAAGTTCCAGGCTAGTCAGGGCTGGTTACACATTGAGAGCCTGTCTCAA
>NW_026067940.1:5814486-5819174 GCF_014885135.2 Alexandromys fortis | reverse complement strand
AAAAATAAAATTAATGTTCGTGGAGGATAATAATAAATACCCGCGGTCCGTATGTGGACCGCAAAAAAACACCTTTCAAACACTAGAGCCAACAGTCTGCGGCCCTTAAGAATTATTCAACTTTTAAATCACGCCAATGTCACTCTCCTGGTCTCCCTTCCTCCGACCCCTTTAAGTTCTCAACACTCTTCAAATCTGAGGTGCAGTTAAAAACATCAGCGCCATCACTTCACTGTCAGTCCGTAACTGCAAAAACCCGTTTCACCGCACTCCACTTTTCTCCTCCGCGGGGCCGCAGCGCCACCCTTCCCCCACAGCCTCTCCCGCGGCCCCGCGGCCCACGCCGCCCTCCGCCCCGGTTCCTCCAGCCTGCTCGCCAACTACGTGGCCTCCGGGCCTCCCGGAGGCTCCCCCACATACCCCGCTGGCCAGACCCCTCCGCCACACCTTACGGTCGCGCCACGAGTCGCTTCCCCTCCGAGCTGGGGGAGGGGCGGCAGGAGTAGCTCCTAAGGCCTCCGCAGCATTTTTGAAACTGCGAGCAGCTGCGGCTCGACTTCCGGCCTCTCAAAGTCGCGTTTGCGAGAGCTTCCGGGGAGGCAGTCGAAACCATAGAGGAGCCCGTGGAGGACTAGAGGGCTAGAAAGGCTGAAGAACCTACCATCGAGTACATGCTAATCCAGGAAGAGAGTCTCCAGTCGTGGACGATGACCGCTAGAGATAGTTATGTATTTATTTTACTTTTGAGACAGGAAATCTGTGTGTAGCCCTGGCTGTTCTGGAGCTCACTATGTAAACCAAGCTAGCCTCGAACTCACAGAGGTCCACTTCGTCTGCCTCCCGAGTGCTGGGATTTAAGGCGTGCAACACCATGCCCTGCATAAAGAGGTTTTTGAAAGAATAGGGAGACCTGTCGAGATCTTGCGATATGTACAGCGATGTCCCCGGCGATTAAAACAGAAGAAAGCTAAGAGCATAATCAGAGGTGGCCTTTAGAGCCTCAAAAAACCCTTAATATAATTTAATCATTCTTACTCCCCAGGGGTGGCCGCCGAGGGAAACTGCATCCCAGTTGTTTCTCAATGGGGAACATACAATTGGTTTATTCACGAATGACTACAAAATAAGTGATAAATGCTAAAAGAGAAGGACAAAGAATAGTGAGATGGATCTTAACTCGGATCACAGAATCGGGTCAAGCTTCCCCACCACCCCCTGGGGTTGAGAAACTTCCTCAAGCAAACTGCCGGTGCCAAACAGCATCACCTATCCCAGATAACCTCATTTATTTCGGTATAATTCTGAGTGAGAGGATTTTCTGAGCTGAAATATTTTGTCTTGTAATTTCTTCTTAATAGCTGGGTGTTTTTGGAGGACAGTATG
Organism: Alexandromys fortis; assembly: GCF_014885135.2. Lineage (NCBI taxonomy): Eukaryota > Metazoa > Chordata > Mammalia > Rodentia > Cricetidae > Alexandromys > Alexandromys fortis. The sequence continues at coordinate 5,817,791 of NW_026067940.1, read as the reverse complement.
AATTCATTACTTCCAATGTAAATGCTACCCCGTTTTTTGTTTTTGTTTCTTTTGTTTTATTTTGTTTTGTCTTGTTTTGAGACAGGATCTCTATGTATCCCTGGCTGTTCTGGCATTCTGTGTAGACAAGGTTGGCATCGAATTCACAAAGATCCTCCAGCCTCTGCCGCAATCCAGAGTGCTGGGTTAAAGGCGGGCCACGCTACTACCCGGTTCTTTGGAGACAGCTTCCACATCCCATCCCCAGTCCTCTCAATTCTCTACAAGCTAAGCCTACTGATCCTTTGATTATTTCTTTTTGACGTGTCAATGAGCCACCGAGTTACCTGAACAAGAACTTGTTTGTGTTAAGATGTGGCGCCCAGAAATAGATGCAGTCATGCAAAGAAAACAAGACCGTACCCTCCCTTGATTTACACATTACATGGTCCCTACTACGAATTTATTAATTGGGCATTTTGGGAGACAGTAAGAATTTATTATTTCCAATGTAAACACTACCCCATTCTTTTTGTTTTCCTTGAGGCAGGATCTCACAAGTAGCTCTGGCTGTCCTAAATCACTAGGTAGACCAGGCTGACCTTGAACACCAAGATCTACTGGCTTCTGCCTCCAGAGCGCTGTGAATATTGCCTGCACCGTTGTGCCCGGCTCCTACTTAGAGCCTTTCCCAGTGGGAGAGTCAGGGATTTCTGAAGGCACTGAGGAAGTGATTCTCTTAGTACAGTCGCTGACGAAGAGCTTGAAGTCAACAATGGATTTCCTCAAAAGAGAGGGAAGGACACTTTTAGGTAAAACCCAGTCAAGTATTTCCCCTTCTCCCTTCGTGCAAATACTTTTTGTTTGGTTGATTTGGTTTGACTCTCTTCTGTTTTGGAGACAGGACCACGTTCTGTGGTTCAGGCTGGGCTGTAATTCGTTATATAGGTCAAGCTGGTCTGGAACTAGAGGTGGTTCTCTGCCTGATAATTCTGGAAATGCAAGCATGACCCACATGACTGACATAGCAAGTTCTGCGTCCACAAGAACTATATTGCGAGATTCACTCTCAAATTAATTGATTTCCCAACAGGAATTTGCTATTTTTTTAAACAATATCTGACTAACTTAGAGTCCTCCTACTGTCTGCTGGAATCAGACTTAGAATCCCCTCATACAGTTCTGATTCTTTAAAATGAACAGTCTAGAGCAGGGGTTCACAACCTTCCTAACACGGTGACCCTTCAATATAGTTCCTTATGTTGTGGTGACCCCCCCACCGTTAAATAATTTCATTGCTACTTCATAGCTTCATTTATGCTACTGTTATGACTTGTAATGTAAATATCTGATATGCAGGATATCTGAGATGTGACCCTTGTGAAATTGTCTTTGGGTTCAACCTTCCCCAGCCAGAGGGCTCAATCCACAGGTTGCAAACAGCTATTTAGGGGCTTCCAAAAACTAAGACCTGAGGCTCAGCCTGCTGACTCAGCAGATAAAGATAATTGCCCCAAGCCTGGGTTTCAAAAGTAAAAAAAAAAAAAAAAAAAAAAGGAAGGCCTGGAAAGTGGCCCAGTAAAGGAGCCTGATAGTCAGGTGAAGAAATTGTAAGTCTAATCATGGCTGAGCTAGTGTCACCCTGGCGCAAGCCAAAAGGTCGACCCTTTCCCTTTTTATTTGTCTAAATATTTATCAGCACAATTTGTCTTCATCTAAAGCCTTAATAAGGAAGGGGACTGGAGAGATGGCTCGGTGATTAAGAGTGCTGGCCTCTCTTTTGGAGGACGCAGGTCTGATTCCCAGTACTCACTTGGCCCTCCGCACCTATCTGTAACTCCAATTCCAGGTCATTTGACGCTTTCTTCCAGCCTCTAAGGACACTGTCTACAAGTGATACACAGACATACAAACAGGCAAAACACCCATACACTTAAATAACTTTTTCATTTTCTGAAGACAGACTCCTACTTTGTAGCTCTGACTGTCTGGAACTCACAGAGGTCCACCTGCCTCTGCCTTATGGGTGGATTAAAGGTGTGTGCCATTGTGCCAAGCCATAATTAACTTGTTAAAACAATGTCTTAATAAATATGTCAAACAGAACAAGGCTTAGAAAATAGAGCCTTTACCAGCATGTGGAGGGCCCTGCCTAAATAAATAAATAAACAAACGGAGCCTTATCCTTCACATTGACACTGATGTGCTGTACACGTTGAGGGCCCATATCTACCAATCAAACTTAGCAAAAAACAAGCTGGTTAAAAGTTCATAACTCATCTTGATATCTGCCACTTCCTTCTCAAAGAAGTCTGTTCACATAAACAGGAAGTCTGATTTCTGGTCTAGCTGTTTCTTGAAACCAGAGCATATTACCCAGTTATATATCTTTAGTGTCTCAGGCTATAAAATAAAATGGATGAATTGGCTTGTCTATGGCTCTGTTTAATTTTAAAAGAATTAGAAGACAATTCCTGAATTATAACTTTCTGGAACAAAGCTAGAGCACTAACTCCCTCATCCATAGATAAGGACGTGAAGAGGAATAATTGTTTCCTTCTTCCTACTGAACAGTACTTAACTACACAAAGAAATTTCCTCTCTGACATCTCCCAGCTTTAAAGTCAAAGAGTATCATTTTCCTAAGTCTGATATTTATCTGCTCCATGCATTTCTTTAGATGTTTAGGATTTTTGTTTTGCTTTGCTTTGCTTTGTTTTTTGAGACAGGGTTTCTCTGTGTAGCTTTGGAGCCTGTCCTGGAACTCACTCTGTAGTCCAGGCTGGTCTCGAACTCACAGAGATACACCTGCTTCTGTTTAGGACTTTTATTTATTTATTTTTGTTTGTTTGTTTGTTTTTCGAGACAGGGTTTCTCTGTGGCTTTGGAGCCTGTCCTGGAACTTGCTCTGTAGACCAGGCTGGTCTCGAACTCACAGAGATCCGCCTGCCTCTGCCTCCCAAGTGCTGGGATTAAAGGTGTGCGCCACCATCACCTGGCTGTTTAGGATTTTTAAAACTTTTATTTATTGTGTGGAGGTCAGAGTTGATTTCCTCTTTCTATGATGTGGATTTCAGGGTACAAATTCAAATCCTTTGTGAAGCCCTAGTTGAACAGTTGCACTATTAGATCAGGCTGGCCTCGAACTCACAAAAATCGTCTGCCCTTGCTCTGAAGGGCTAGAATTAAAGGCCTATGCCACTATGCCTGGCCCTATTACACTTTTGGGGTTTTTTTTCTTTTTTTTTTTGGTTTTCTTTTGTTTGGTTGGGTTTTGGGTTTTTGCTTGTATTTATTTATTTATTTATTTATTTATTTATTTATTT
>NW_026067940.1:5805659-5810895 GCF_014885135.2 Alexandromys fortis | reverse complement strand
TTCCCACAGGGCAGGGAACCCTGATTGCTCTTTGGGCTGACGAGGGAGGGGGACTCGATTGGAGGAGGGGGAGGGAAATGGGAGGCAGCGGTAGGGAAGAGACAGAAATCTTTAATAAATTTAAAAAAAGAGTAAAACAAAAAAGAAAAAGAAAATTAAAAAAAAAAACCAAGTTTGTAGACATTGTGTGTCTACACTCGGTCATGAGGCTCTCCTGCACTGTGCAGGGTAGCTGCACTGGTTGGCAGCCACTCTGCAGCCTTTGCACTAGCAGGAGCCTGCAAGAGAGCCAGCTGAAGTCAAGACGAGGTGAAGTCCCAGGACAGATTCTGACAGTTGAGCTAGCAAGTGGCATGAGTTTTTCCATATTTATTGATCTAAGGTTTGTCAGATATGAATTTCCTAGTAATAGCCTTTGCCCATTGTTTTGGCTTTTTCATATTAATCCCCTTGTATGCTGGGGATTCTAATTCTTGGTTATGTGTTTTCTGATGACACCTCCATAACTTGTTTCCGCTATTTAAATTTTGTCTTTTAACAAATAGAATTTTGTTTGGTTGATCTGGCTTTGATTTTGTTTTATTTTGTTTCATTTTGCTTCTTGGGGCATGAACTCAAGTCTCCTAAACTGGCCGCAAACTCACTATGTAGCAGAGACAGATCTTTACCTCCTGACCCTCCTGTCTCTACCTCCCAGGTGATGGGATTACAGGAGTGTCACACTATCAACCAGTTCAAAGGGTTTTTTGATAAACATATATTAAATTTTATTCTCTTATGTTTTCCATCATTTATATGTTATTAAAGGGACCTTTCTCTGTCTTTAGATAAGAAACATGTGCTGGTATATTTTCTTCTAAAACTCTCAAAGATTTGAGAGCTTCAAAGAGTAAACAAATGTAACATAAGAGAATCCAACACATCTTTGCATCATTAAAAGAATGTTCCACAATATAAATAAATGTAACACATCTTAAAATATTCCACAACAAACCTGTTTAGAATTGATTTTTCTTTCTTTTTTTCTTTCTTTCTTCCTTTCTTTTAATGTGCATTGATGTTTTGCCTGCATGTATGTCTATGTAAAGGATCCTGGAATTACTACAGATAGATGTGAGCTGCCATGTGGGTGGTGGGAATTGAACCCTAGTCCTTGGAAGAGCAACCAGTACCCTTAACTACTGGGCCATCTGTCCAGCCCAGAGATAATTAAGGTTTTTTGGATTGTTTTAAATTATGTATATGTCAGGACATATGTGCCTGAGTGCAGGTGCTTATAGAGACCTGAGGCGTGAGATCTGCCTGAAGCTGGAGTGACAGGCAACTGTGAGTCACCGGATGTGGGGGCAGGGAAATAAACTCTTGTCTACTGGAAGAGTGGTAAGCACTCTTAACCACTAAACCCACGCTAGCCTCAAGAGGGGTCATAGCCGTTTATATCATTTCTAATGCCGTGTCAAACCTTTTGTACATCTCTATTCTATTGTTTTTCCTTTTTAGGAGTGTGTGTGTGTGTGTGTGTGTGTGTGTGTGTGTGTAGTTGTGCTCTCGGATCCCCAGGAGTTGGACCTTCAGGCAGCTGTGAGCTAGTGTTCCTTGGAAAGGGAGCATGTAGGCCTTACCACATAGTCCTATGCCTCCAGACCCCATCAATATGAAAGTAAATCTCTTCAAGTGGGTTGCTAGACCAAAGCAATTACTCTGAAGACAATTACGAAAGGAATTAGGGGAAGCAAAATCCGCCAACAAAAGCTTTTTATAGTCCTATTCTCAAGCCAGTTACTTAGCAACGAGCTGTACTCGTACTAAGGAAGCTAAAGAGCATCTCTCCGTGGCGCTGGCGAACATTCCCTTCTCTGGCTGAAAAGGGCTTCTGCCATAGGTGTCACAGCTGGTGACTTCCGTTGTGTGCCATGTAAAATTACCTGAACACGGTCAGGCTACTCGTGGGGTAAACTCAGCACCCCTCCTTTATACTCCACATTTCCCCATTTTATACTCTGTGCACAGTTCAGCGCATTCGCTAAAGAACACCATGTTCGAAGTCGCTCTTGAAACTCCTTTCCAACCCTGCTGCAAGGGTTTTAGCAGGGATGTCGCCACTGGTGTGAAACGGGAAAATAGGCCCGAGTCTGTTACCACAGAGTTTCAAACGTAGTTTACAGATCAAAGTCTACCTAACGAGGGAAAACGTGAATCTCACAATTGCGAAGGACGTAGTAACACAACAGGAATCTGAACTGCTTTTACTCTCGCGAGAATACGGCATTTAGGGAGGGCGCGCTTGCCCAAGGCTTCCTACTCTTATGTAAAGCGCTGTAGGAAGCCGGCTCCACAAGAGCCCGGATAGCTCAGTCGGTAGAGCATCAGACTTTTAATCTGAGGGTCCAGGGTTCAAGTCCCTGTTCGGGCGCTTAGAATTTTTTTTTTTCATTTTGGCTAAATTCAGTTGTAAAAAGAAGTCTAGAGTCTAGGAAAGACAACGCGTTTCTTAAAAGAATGTTCATTATTCTATGGACATTGTTAAATACAGTTGAAAGAGAAGTGGTAGCTGAAATTTATACAAATGTAAGGGTAGCCCAAGCTAAGTAACGTATGCCTTTTATTATCATTCTTTTCTGGTGAGGATTGGTGAGTCAACCGACTCGGAACCCGACCCTCCATATGCGTGGAAGAACAAAATCTTTCCGGTACTAAGAGTATGTAACATATGCTTAAATCTCTCAACTCTACGAAAATTACACCTGATTGTATTTTGAGTAAAGTAATCTTTTCCTTAAGAGATTGATTAATACATTTGAGATGCTCGGCAACTATAAGTATGACTTTTCATGCAAAACATGCAGCCGCCCGAACAGGGACTTGAACCCTGGACCCTCAGATTAAAAGTCTGATGCTCTACCGACTGAGCTATCCGGGCGCTCTGAGGGGACAGCTTTCTCTTCTATTTACTTGATATAATGGTAACCCACTATCTTTTTACTTGATGAGCTAAATTTAGGTTTCAGTTAGCTATTAAGTATGTTTTTAAAGCTTTAAATTGCTATTTACTTTTTTTTGTTCTATTTACCTAACATATGTGTTTTTTTTATGTTTGATTTGATAAATTGCCAGTGTCTACTAAACTCTCTAAAACAATATTAATGCTAATCAACTACAGAAAAATGGACAAACAAGGTGAACACGGACACGTCAGCATTTGAGTATGCTCTTTTTATCACACGTTTTCTCTTCTATCACTCAATTCTATTCCTCTGGACCACATCCATTTCTTCCGTTTATGAAAAATAATACTGTCATTCTCCCGACGATGGAGCTGGGCAATTACACACTCCTTGCACGAGGGCCGGATGTGCTGACCAGAGAGGGTCTACTAATTCAGGAAAGCAGAAGTAAACGGAGATGGAAGGTGGGTCTGAATATCGAGCGTATAAGAAGGGAGTTTAAACTTTTTACATTTTGATTGAGTTTTTCTTTTTCTCTCGCTTCAGCCTCCCAAAACGAATCCTTCCAAAGCAAGATTTGTACACCTAAGGAAATAAAACTGTAGTACTGAGAGTAAAAGTCAATCGATCAACAGGAGACGGTGGTGCACACCTTAAACCCAGATTCCAGAGATAGAGGCAGAAGGATCTCCAAGTTGGAGGCGAGGCTGGTCTACACAGTGAACAACATGTTCTTCCGCACTCCACAGACACCCACATGGCATACATACAAAGACATAACATATGTACGTAATTAAAGATTAAAAAAACCTTACAACTACCATGAGTTTCCAGATCCGACACGTGGACTAGCTCAGTCTCGGTAGGAGAAAATCTCCTTTCCTAGAACTGTGTGGTTCTTAAAGAACCATGACCAGTCAACTGTGGGAGCTTAAATAGGCCAGGGTCTGTATACACTCGAGGGGGTTAGCCAGGTTACCTGTCAGATCCCTTCTGCTATAGTTAGGGTTTTATTGCTGTGTTAAAAGCCGAGTCTACACACAACTTAGGAAGGAAAGATTTGTTTCAGTTTACAGTCCTATGTCACATCACAGTCCATGGCGGGGGAGGGGGGTGTTTAAGACAGGAAAGCAGGCAGGGCAGGAGCTGATGCGGAGACCGTGGAAGACTATTTCTTACTGACTTGCTTAGTCTGCTGTCTTGCTAGCTTCCTTCCTTTCTTCCTTGCTCTCTTTTCCAAGACAGGGTTTCTTTGTGTAGTAGTCCTGGCCATCCTGAAACTGACTCTGTAGACCAGGTTAGCCTCAGAGATCCATCGGCCTCTGCCTCCAAGTGCTGGGATTAAAAACATATGCCACCACTACCAGCCTCAGCCTGCTTTCTTATAGTGCCCAGGACCACTAGCCCAGGGCTGGCACTGCCCACAGTGAGCTGCCCCCTCCCACATCCATCATCAAGAAAATGTGCCACAGGCTTACCCAGTTCAGTGAAAGCATTTTCTCAGTCGAAATATTCTTTTCCCCGATGACATATACCAAGCCAGCATACCCACTACATGCAAAATTTCATTATTCTGCTATATTTTTCATCACAAATTAAGTCTGAAGGAACAAGCTCAAAATGCACGAGGATGGCTGGTTAGACGGTGCAGGGGGTTAAAGGTGTTTGTCGCTGAACCTAATAACATGAGGGGGAATAGACTCCCACACTCTGGCATGCCCACACACATACAAAGACACGCAAAAACATGTGATTAAGATAAAAACAAAATTAGGGCTGGAGAGATGGCTCAGCACTTAAGAACACTGGCTGCTCTGAGTTCAATTTCCAGCAACAACATGGTTGCTCACAACCATCCTCAATGAGATCTGGTGCCCTCTTCTGGCGTGCGGGTATACATGCAGGCGGAACACTACATAATAAAAAAAAAAATCACCTTTAGTGAGTTCCAGGACAGGCTCCGAAGCAACACAGAGAAACCCTGTCTCGAAAAACCAAAATAAATACATAAAGTAAAAATAATAATAATAATTTAATCAATTAATTAGTGCACAAGAACAATTTACTGTAAACTGTTGTGTTCAGGCACTAAACCTGTGGATTAGGAAATAAACAGGCATGGAGCCAGCAGCAGTCTCGGAACGGTGAGCCTACCTAGAAGCAAACATGTTTAGCATAAAGAACTAAACCCAAGAGGGACTGGAGAGATGGTTCAGTGGTTACAAGCACATCACTTTCAGTTACTGCATAGGACCCTACATGGCAGCTAAAAATGGCCTGTAACTCCAATT
>NW_026067940.1:5730103-5805416 GCF_014885135.2 Alexandromys fortis | reverse complement strand
CCGCCTCCCATTTTCCTCCCCCTCCCCCAATCAACTCTCCCTCCCTCATCAGCCCCAAGAGCAGTCAGGGTTCCCTGCCCTGTGGGAAGTCCAAGGACCACCCACCTCCTTCCAGGTCTAGTGAAGTGAACATCTAAACAGCCTAGGCTCCCACAAAGCCAATACGTGCAGTAGGATCAAAACCCATTGCCATTGTTCTTGACTTCTCAGCAGTCCTCATTGTCCGCTATGTTCAGCGAGTCCGGTTTTATCCCATGCTTTTTCAGACCCAGTCCAGCTGGCCTTGGTGAGTTCCCAATAGAACATCCCCATTGTCTCAGTGTATGGGTGCACCCCTCGCGGTCCTGAGTTCCTTGCTCGTGCTCTCTCTCCTTCTGCTCCTGATTTGGACCTTGGGGTTGCAGTCCGGTGCTCCAATGTGGGTCTCTGTCTCTGTCTCCTTTCATCGTTTGATGAAGGTTAATATTCAGGAGAATGACTATATGTTTTTCTCTGGGTTCACCTTCTTATTTAGCTTCTCTAGGATCACAAATTATAGGCTCAATGTCCTTTATTTATGGCTAGAATCCAATTATGAGTGAGTACATCCCATTGAAAAGTCCACCCTTGGTCATTATATAAGAAAACCACACTATCAGAGTGGAGTTAATGTCCTGTGAAATCATGTGGAAGAAACGGTAACGAGCCAAAGAGACGTTGGTTTGTTAATTGTCTGTATATACTTCTTGAGCAAGTTAGACTTATAGCAAGCAAGAAGAACATTCCTTGTTTTGCTCTGTCTCTATGCATGAGGTGTGGGGATGAACCACACCTCTGAATTTTGGAAGCCCTGGGTGGCCTAGAACTCGCTGTGTAGACCAGCCCAGCCTCAGACTCACAGAAATCTGCCTGTTTCTGGCCCCAGAGGACCAGGATGAAAGCTGTGGAACACTATGCCTTGTCGGCCACATTTTAGAGGAAGGGAAGGCTGTCTGAGAGGAACAGGAATAAGGAGACTTATTTTTCCTACCCAAAGGCCCTTCTTACTGCTGGAGGATAAAGCCAGAAGTTTCGAGTTTAACTGACTAAATGGCAATGGCCAGTCAGTAAACTGCTTATTGGTTATCTCCTATTTCCAAAACTGAGCAGGATGGCAGGGAGGAACACGGCAAGTACAGAAGGAACTTGGAGAGCACCCGCTGTACCTACCGGCCGAAGTAAAGGGAGGGAGGGAGAGAGAGAGAGAGAGAGAGAGAGAGAGAGAGAGAGAGAGAGAGAGAGAGGGCCAGGCATGGAGCAGGCTAAGGAGAACGATTTTATCTTATCAGAGGTTTGGCTCATTCAGACTGGGGGCCCATCTGAGGTAGCAGGAAATGACTCTGCTTCGCATCTGTTGTGTGAAAACACCATTACAGGTGCCATCTCAGACCTTGCCGAGCAGGAACCTCCCTTCCCTGTTGCTTCCTGAAGCCGCGCCTTACATTGACTGCTGTATCTAACGTTTCCACTAGAGGGCAGGCGAAACTCACAGATTCTGTGCATGGAGCGTCCCGTTCATTTTCAGTTTTATTTCTTTTATTTTTAAATGTACGCGTATGTGTACCTGTTTGGCTCTGCACCAAGTGGAGACCATGCCTGTGAAGGCCAGAGGAGGCTTTGAAATTCTGGAACTGGAGTTACAGACAGTTGTGTGCAGCCTGATGTGGGTCGGGGAATTGAATCCCAGTCCTCTGAAGGCAGCGAGTGCTCTAAGGGCTGAGCCATCTCTCTAGCCTTTGTTATTTTTGAGATGAGGTCTCCTATATCCGGGTCTGGCCTTGAGCTCGTCATCCTTCTTTCCTTCCTTCTGGACTGAGATTACGCGCAGGCGGTGCCAAACCCAGCTGGGGCACTCGGGGAGACAGAGGCAGTTGGATCTAGATAGAATGAGTTCAGGACAGGCCCCAAAGTTACACAGAGAAACCCTGTCTCGATAAACAAACAGACAAAGAGGCAGTGGCTGGAGGACTGTTGTGAGTTTGAGACCAAATCAGACTATAGTGAGATCCTGTCTTTCAATAAAAACAAACAAGTTACCCTCCCCCTAAAAGAGACAGAGAGAAGCAGAGGACAGTAGAAGACAAGAGAACTCAGGACAGATCTCAGTTGGTAGAGGGCTTACCTTGAAAACATGAAGACCTGAGTTCAGATCTCCAATATCTACACTGAAAATATCCGACATTGTAGTTCTCTTGTAATCCCAGAGATGGCAAGATGGGCTGAGACAAGGGTTCAGAGTTCACTGGGCAGCTAGTCTCAGTCTGGACCATTGAGGGACTTTGTCTCAAATAAAAAGGGGGGAAAAATTAAGAGTGTGTAAGGAGGCCCTGTAGAGAAGCTTCCCCTGGGAACCAGGACAATAAACATTCTTTTAAATTAAAAAACTTAATGAATAGCCAGACGGTGGTGGCACATGCCCTTTGATCCCAGCACTGACACTCAGGGAGGCAGAGACAGGCAGATCTTTGTGTGTTCAAGACCAGCCTGGTCAACAGAGCAAGTTCTAGGACAGGCTCCAAAGCTGAGAAACCCTGTCTCAAAAACCCAAAAACCAATCAAACAAACAAATAAACCCCCAACAATTAATTAAATTACTAAAATAAGTATTATTAAGTATAATATTTACTATTGCTACCATAACAAATCACACCCAACCCAGTAAAGTGGATTTTAAAGCACAGAGAGCTAGGCCTAGGTCTGTAGCTCAGAGGTAGAGTGTTGCCTCTCACGCATGGCATCCTGTCTGTGTTCAGTCCCCAGTGCTGCCAAACAGACCAATATGGGCCAAGTGTCTGTGCAAAGGCCATAATCTCAGCACTTGGGAGGTGCCGAGCAGGAGATCTAGAGTTCGAGACCACCCTTAGAGCAAGTTTGAAGCTAGTCGGGCCGTATCAGACCTCCTCTCAAAAACAACCTCCGGTCCCCTGACCTTACAGCTCAGCAGGTTGGAAGTCCACCGACTGTCACTGAGGTCCAGGTGACAGCAGTGCTGAGTGTCCTCTGTTTCTTGCCATGCCTCATCTCTAGAGTGTCAGGCCAGCAACATAAGTTTTCCAAGTGTTCTTCCGTCAGCACAGCCCCTCTGGCTTCCGCTGGGGGAGACTGTCCAGTGTCAGGGGCTGGAGTGATTAGATCATCTCACTCCTTAATCTCCAAGGCCTTAACCACGCCTGCGAAGTCCTTCTGCTTGCCATAGAGCACCTCCTTTCATTTTGGAGGTGAGGAGATGGCCATTCCTTCCGCCGGAAGTTCTGCTGACCGAGTAAAACATACATCCGCTGAACACACTGTGGCAGGTATCAATTTGGGCTACAGCGATGAGTGAGACAAGGACTTTCCTCTGAGGCTAGAGTGAAAAGCAGGGGCCAGCTACAAAAGGTCTCATAGACTTTCTTTGGGAATTTAAATTTGAAATCATAGGAAGCCATATGTGTCCGGCACTTTTGGCGGCTCCATGAACACAGAAGTTTCAAAACTACAGTAAGGGCTGTTTGTGGTGGCACATACCTTCATTCCCCTTCTGGGGCAGAGGTAGGCAGGCTCTCTATCCAAGAACAGTCTGGTAACAAGTTCCAGACCAACCAAGGTTACATAGTGAGAGATTCTGTCTCAAAAACTTCAGTTAAGCCGGGCAATAGTGTGGCACATGCCTTTAATTCCAGTACTCAGGAGACAGAGGCAGGTGGATCTCTGTGAGTTCGAGGCCAGCCTGGTCTACAGAGCTAGTATGGGGAGGAGAGCATCAGTTAACGAATAAAAAAAGATAAAAGAATTTTAAAAAGTTTTAAAGCCTTTTCTTAGCTTCACTTCCTTCTTTTAGGCAATCTCATCTTGCTAAGAGCTGTCTTCTTCCTCCTCCTCTTCCTCTTCTTCTTTTCTTCTTCACTTTTTTTTTTTTTTCTGAGATAGTGTTTCTCTGTGTAGCCCTAGTTGTCCTGGAACTTGCTGTGTAGACCATGCTGGCTTTGGAGACCCACCTGCCTCTGCCTCTGCCTGCTGTGGTTAGAGGCCTGCACTACCACCATCAGGCTAGAGCCCTCTTCTTTACCCTTCTGCTGAACCTCTCCCATACACCTGCAACTCTGGCTCAATGTTGTACCTGGGTGTCTAAGTGCTACAGAAGGAAACATTCAGATAGCATCAGCACAGTACTAAAATACCCAATACTAGCTGTGACTTCTATGTTAGCTGTGAGCAGTTGCTGCCCCCATCCCTACTCCTCTCTTGGTGCTGGGGTTTAAGGAGGCCTTTTGTAAACTGAGCTATATACCCCATCATTTCTATGGTTATTTTAACTTTAACCGTTTTCCTTAAGTCTTCAATTCTATCTTTTGTTTCTTTGTTTTTGTTTTTTTTTTTTTTTTGAGACAGGGTTTCTCTGTGTAGCCCTTGTCCTAGAACTCTTTCTGTAGACCAACCTGGCCTCGAACTCAGAAGTCCACCTGCCTCTGCCTCCTGAGTGCTGGGATTAGAAGGGTGTATCACCATGCCCAGCTTTCACTTCTGGTTGGACTCCCTTTCTCTCACAGATTGCTTAGAGACTGTCAAGGAGCACGGTCTTTTTCCTCAGGGCACAGCCTCTAGATGTAGCAGTCCATAGATGCCATCTGCCCCTGAGTCTCTCCACTCAAAGACATCTCAGACAACTTTACCATATGCTCTGTCCCGTGTCCTTTCTTCAGTTGGGACAGTTTTCATTTTTCTTCCTTTCTTACCTTGCTCTTCCCTCTCAACCTATGAACACGCTTCTTCCTCGTCTTAGAAGAAAACCAAGCCAAATGTGGTGGCTCAGCACTCAGGAAACAGACGATCAGGACTTTGAAGTCAGCTTGGCCTACATAGCAAGTTCAAATGCCAGCCTGAGCTACGTGTGGAAACCTGTGCCAAGTAATAACACCTTTGGTAATCCTTCACGCTCCTCTGTCTCCTGCATTATAGTTCTCCTCTGGGTGATAAGCTTCTAGAACCTGTCTTTTACTCTTCAAACCACTGGAACCTGATTGAACTCCCACAGGCTCCTCGACCTTGCCTGGTAATGCCCACAAGGTTCCTTTCCATTGGCCCAGAGTTCATCTTCAATGAAAACAAAACAATACTCTTCCCCAAATAGTTTAGTACTGTGAACTCATTTTTTGTTTGTTTTGGTTAAGATTTAGTTTATGTTTGTGTGGGTATGTGCACATGCATGTGGATGCCTGCAGAGGCCAGAAGAAAGCAACAGATCCCCCTAGAGTTACACACCACTGGGGAGCTGCCTGATCTGCCTGCTTCAGCCTCCCAAGTGCTGGAATAGAGGGTTCGCAGCACCAGGCCGGGCTTGTGAACTCTCTTTTTGTATTGCTTTCTCTTCCATAGGACTGTGTAAGACTTCCTCTAGTTGTTCAAACTCCCTTTCTTTTCTTTTCTTTTCTTTTCTTTTCTTTTCTTTTCCTTTATTTTCTTCTTTCTTTCTCTCTTTCTTTTTCTCTTTATATGCATTGGTGTTTGAGGGAATCAGACCCACTGGAACTGGAGTTACAGACAGTTATGAGCTGCCATGTGGGTGCTGGGAATTGTACCCTGGTCCTCTGAAAGAGCAGTCAGTGTTCTTAGCTTCTGAGCCATCTCTCAACCCCTCAAGCTCCCTTTCTACTTGATGTTTCTCCTCTTTTTGAGCCCTTCCCAGTTTCTACTTCTACCAGTCTAGGAAGGCCATTAGCTCTTGTCTCTTGGAAAACTATTTGGGTTTATTGCAGAGTTTCATATAAATAGGGGAAACAATTAAAGGTCACATAAGTTTTATAAAGACATTTCTGACTTTAACAGACAGGAATGGTAGCATCTTAAGTATGCTTAGCAGCTGTTTCCATGGGAGTTTTGGCTGGAGGGCAGTGGGCATCAGAGCTGAGGTTCCCCCAGTGCTTGAAGGGGTTCTGAGAAGGAGGGTTGAGAACCATGAGCTTCACAATGTGACTGGAAAGGGGAGAAAAAGGCAAGAAAGGAAGAGAGCAGAGAACAAGATCCATGATTGAGGAAAGGGGACTTGGAGATCCGAGTTATTTAGCAAACCAGACGCAAACGTAGAGTTGGCCAGTACTGGGTGGAGCCTTCTGGAAAACGCTTGACACAGGTTCTTTAAGGGAGGTGCTCAGAGAAAATAACAGTTTCAAAGTTTTCTTCCTATCTTAATTGGTTTGGAGGCTCCTCCGCTTCTCCTCCCCGCACAGGTTTGAAGACCGCCCTTGGGTAAACGGGAGAGAAAAGTGCCAACATCTGCACCTGCACCTCCTCCATCAAGGTGGTAGTTCTTTCGGGCATCCCTAGCATGCATAATTATGAGAGAAATTCCTCAAACCGGCAACTGAACGCCCACCCCGTGTCCCTTCCAATAGGGTGATCTGGCTTGCTTTCACCTGACCTCAGAGCAAAGGGTTCCAGCCTGGAAAGCAACGACCATCTGCTATCGGGGAGTGGGACTGCTGGCCCCGGGGTCCGCTCAGGACGCCGAGCACGGTGCGGAGGCGGGAGGCGGGAGGAAGAGAGGGAGGGTGGGGGCCAGGTTCCCGCCGCCCCGCCCTCTCGGCTCGGGCGTCTTGGCGATTCGGCGCTGCGGCTGCTGCCGGCGGCCTGGGCCGCGGTGCTGGCAGGAGCGGGCGAGCCTAGCACGCCGTGCAGTGCGCCGGCTGTCCGGGAGATGGCTTCTCCCCGCTCGCCCGCCGCTCGCGCTATTGTCTCACCCGGGGCCGCCTGACTGACTGCGAGCTCGTGCACGCTCCCCGCAGACAGCACCGGGCCCCGGACCGACCCCCCACACCCGTCGATTGCCCGTGCGTCCCCTGCAGCGGGGATCCCAGAGTCGTTGCGGGGCGGGCGAGGGGAGCGGGCGGTACTGCACAGCACGCGGGGACCGGAGCCTCCTGGAGCCTCAGAGCGAGCCGGGGCGTGGGAGCCCAAGTCGCCCAACCACGACAGTCAGGGTGTCGCGGCGGAACCCGCGGCCAGCGCAGGTAGGACGAGTACTCGGAGGTGAGCACCGCCCGGGGGCTGCAGAGCGCCCAGCTAGCCAGCGCGACGAGGGCAGGGCTCCCGCCCCAAAGCACTAGCGCCAGGGGCAACAATGGCAGCGCCGAGAGCCCAGTCGGGTCCCAGGCGCCTGGCAGGTTGCTCGCCCCCACGCCACGGCGCGCTAGCGACTCGGGGCCTCGCGGGCGGTCACCCCTGCCTCCTCCGGAACACACTTCCCGGGTGCAGCTGCAGGGCGAGCTGAGCCGGGGGACCGCTTTGGAGTCGATTTGTTTATTAGTTTGTTTAAGAGCAAAACCTGTCCTGGAGTGGGGGTGATGGGAGTGGTGCTTCCTGTACAGCGGGTGAGAAGTCAGCGTCCACCCTCGGGACTGTATACATTTTTCGGCCAGGAGGAGGGTAGGATTGGCCTTATAAGGATACTGCAGCAGCCAAAGACTGAGAGCTTGCAGGAGAGCCTGGGACCCTCAGGCCCGAGTCCCCGGCCCCTCCGGGAAGGAGCTCCTCGTCTGGGCTGTACTTGTCCCTCGTTTTTTTCAGTTCCATACAGCAGCAGCTTTGGTGTTTCTGGTGTGATAGAAGCTGGAATCCTCGGCAAGGCTGCCAAGCTGGGGTGGGGTGGGGAGTCCAGGGGCTTTGGCAGGCTTTTGGGATGTAGAAAGAGGTTACCAAATGTATGAGGTTAGTGCATACACCCTTGTTGGCTGAGGTTGAAGTGTGCGTGGAGTCTGCCATCGCTCTTGCTCCTTCTGGGTAACCTGGCTCTACATCTCACCTCCCTTTTTGGGATCTTTGTGGTTTCCCTGTCCCAGCTCACCAGTCATGCTTAGGGTGGAAGTCCTATTGTCTCTGACTGCCCTGGTATTTTTATTCAACTTGGTCAGAGAGTTCAGCAGTCTGGACTGCTGAGCCCTAGCAGGCCGGAGATTCTTTAGCAGGCTACCTGGGCTACCAGAAGTGGGCTAATATGGCCCCTTCTTTCTCTAAACTACCTGCTTGTCTGGGAATGACCAAGCAGATGTAAGCAATTTGCTCTGAATTCCAGCCCCTAAACAGTCCTGAATGAAAACTTACTCTCTTTGCTTCCCTGAGGCCTTGGAAAGATATTCAGGAGAGACATGGTCCAGGAATGGCAGCCTGGGCCCACAAATATTCTCCCCTCTCCAGCTGTAGCTCCTGGAACCCTGTCTGTGAGCATGAGGAACTGCTGCTCCTCCGGAGCCTGGCAGTTCCATGTGGGGCTGCGTTCACGGAAAAATTAAGTTGAGGCACATTTTATAGCTATGCCTGACAGCCAGCATCTGAGCAGACAGTGGCTTTGAGAGAGAGCCCTGGACCCAGGCTAGGGCTGCTTCTCTCCTTTGGCTTCTGGGTGAGCTCAGGGTTTGGCTTCTGCTTACTACTGAGTGTATGGGTGTGTATGTCTGAATCTGATGGAGATCCCAGACCTGGCCAGAAGGCAGCCTATCCATTTTCCTTTCCACTGGAATACTGGGTAAGGGATGGTCAATTAGTTTTGGGGGCCCTTGGTATTTTTCTGGGGTGCTCCTTTGGATTTGCCTGGTGGTCTAGAATGTCTGCTTTTTTTGCTCCCTAGACCTAATTGTGTTCCAACAAAAACTCCACACCCTGTGGGCCTTTAGGTCCCTTGTGGTGCTTTGCCCCTGTATTTTACAGGTGCTGTGTGTCTGCTGGGGCCATCCGAGAGAAAAAGGGAGGCGTGTCTGTTTCTTTGTGTGTTGTGACTGATCACAGACTTCAAGTTCCTCATACCTCCAGGATGTACACTTGGTCCACACCATGAGGGATGGTAGAGAAAGTGTCATGAGGCCCGACTTTGAGTGAGGCCTGGCGAGACTTACTTTCTAGACGTGAACATGGACAAGTGGTGAAGTTGATTTTATTTCCATATTTGTAAAACGGGAGGGAAAGTATCTGTGGCTCATGGGATTGTTTTAAATGTGGTGCTTCACCAAATGAAATGACACGTGCAAGAGCAGTCTGCAAACTGCAAAGGACAGCGTCCCCTCCCCTCCATGATGGCTGTAGCATTTGTCCTACGAGAGGAAGAACAGCCAGGGGTGTTGATGGAGTAAACTGAGGGGAATATGGAGTAGGGAACATTCCAGAACCTTTCTCTCTGGATATAGGGAAGCATGGCGCAATAATATAAATACTATTCCTTGTGTGTTCCTCTTTAAATAGAGCTGACAGATGGGAACTGGGAGGGAAAGGCTGCTTAGTATTTGTAGGGAATTGGGAGAAAGACTTTCCAAAGGCTGCTTACTGTCTGCAGACAGGCCAATGCTGACCTGGCAAAAAAACAAAAACAAAAAAGCCGTAATAGCTAACACTGGTGTCAGCCAGCCAGGACACGACAGAGGTGGGACTTGAAACAGGAAAGCTACTTTGCATATCCCATGCTCATGGCTTAGTGTCACCACAAGAGACAGAACAGGCCGGCAGCTGAGATGCAGAATATATTTGTTATAGATTCCCTGAATTGCCCAAAAGATGGCACCAGACTGCAGCCACCTTTGATGAAAAGGCTTCTTAAGGACAGGGGCCCAGAAAGATGCTCCCCACACCCAGCCCCAGCTCTGCTGAATCTTCGGTTCCCTGTTGTTAGGAGTGGAAGCATGACCGTGAGAATTCCTTAGGCTCCCACCTCACTCGCTTCCCCTGTCAGGATAACCAGATTGAGTTATTTTGTCTTCTTCTGGGCATCTCTGGTAGTACATCTGGGCTTAGGAGGCTCTGGGAAAATTAGGACCGCTTTCTTGTTTTAGTGTATTTGAATTGGATTTGCTTGGTATTTCTCTGTGTGTGTCGTGTCCCTGTGTGTGTGTGTGTGTGTGTGTGTGTGTGTGTGTGTGTGTCCGTTCTGTCTGTCTGCGTCTGTGTGGTTGTACACATACCATAGCCTGAGTGTGGAGGTCAGAGGACAACCTTCAGATATCAGTCCCGCCTTTCACCTTGTTGAAGCCTGGATCTCTTTGCCCATGAGTAAGCCATGAGCTAGCTGGCTCCTCCTGGGGCCAGCAATAGTGCAACAGCTTTCACCAGAGGTCTCAGCTCAGCTCCCAGGCCAGCTCAGCAAGCGCTCACACACCCCCCTCCCCCGCACCATTAAGCTGTCTCCCAGCCCCTGGTGTCTGGTTTTGTAAGTGACGGATGATGCTTATTTTTTCTGATCATAGAAAGTGTTAGAACTGAGAAGGACCTCGAAGATAACCTCCTTAAGAGGTGACTTCAAGGTCACAGCTTTGCTGGCTGCGCTGGAACTTGATGCTGGCTCCAGGGCTCAGGACAGAACCTGCTCTTCTGCTCTTTCAGCTAGCCAACCAACCCTGTCACTGGCTGCCTTGATGGGAAATTCCCCTCAGAACAGAGGGAATGGAATTTCCTCACCCTGGTTAAGCAGACTAGGAACTCTAGCTGCTATTCCTTCTTCCTGAAAACTCCCTAGAGGAAGGCTCCTAGTATCTCCTTTCAGAGAGAAGTCAAAGATCACAAGCCTCCTTGGAAACACAGCTCCTCACTGTACCTGCGGCACTGCCTCTCTTCACCAGACCTTCTAAACATTGCTTTTCTCCCTTTCCTGGGCCTTCCCAACGCATTCCAGACACCCAGCACTGCTGCCCCCACAGACTACTTTTTTGTTTGTTTTTATTTATTTGAGACAGGGTTCACTCTATAGCCCAGGCTAACCTCACACTCCCTGTGTAAACTAGCCTAGCCTCTGCCTCCCTAGTGCTGGGATTAAAGGCCTGTGTAACCACACTGGTCCAGGGATTTTTCTCAGCTGTACTTAAAGAAGGGAAAAAAGAGTGCCCTTGGGCGAAAGTTCAGATGCACGGAAAAGTGGAAGCACATGATAAATGATGACACCGAAGTCCCCATCCCCATCCGTGGTGTTCTTGGCATCATCTCAGTATCTGCTCTCTGTAGTGTTCTGTAGTGTTCTCAGTATTGTCTTAGCATCCTCTCTGTGTTCCGCAGCCTCAGAGGAAATGGGTGAGGTGGTTAGTACTGAAACTTTCTTTTTACAGAAAAAGACCAGACCTAGCAAGATTAGTTAGTAATGTTAGGAAACATGCCCAAGTCAGCTGTGCTGGCCCGTGTTTTATTTATTCATTCGCTTGTTTGTTTGTGTGTATGGATGCATAGAGGTACATGTGCGACATGCCTGTGGTGGCAGATCTCCTGGAGCTAGAGCTGTATTATACATGATTGCGAGCCATCATGTGCTGGGAATTGAACCCTGGTCCTCTGGAGAGCAGCCAGTGCTCTTAACCGACAAGCCATCTCTCCAGCCCTTGTTTTGGGTTTTGAGAGAGAGGTACAGGCTGGCCTCATACTCCTGCTCCTCCTGCCCCTCCCCCTCCGGTGCTGAGATTTGCAGGTGTGTCAGCATCCCTGGGCCAGTCCTTTTCTGAATGACCTGGCCAGATGAAGGCCTGCTGGTGATGGAAGAGAGTGCGTGGGGGCATGTTCCAGAATGACTGCCAACATTAGCTTGAACAATTGGGCCGATGTAATGAGCCTGTGTTTCCATGTGAGCCTGTGTTTCCCCAGTTGGTTGGAGAAGCAGGGAGGATGGTGAATTTTGGGTTCACACGAGTTTCACTTAACTCTTGATCCTATCACTTCCCGGTCGTATGACCTTGGGCAGAGTGCTTAATCCCTTTCCTGTTTTATAGTTTCCTCACCCGTAAAATGAGTATAATAATATCCATGTTTAAGGACTGTTGTACGGATCAATAAGACAATACCCAGCCCCAAATACCAGAGGAATAAAAGGCCAGTTTCCTCCTTCCTTCCAGCGCCTCTGTGCTCCTCCCTCGACTGCTGACAAAGCACACTGGCGTTTATGTGTTGGGAGGTATTTCCCTGACTCCTGTGGATTTCCTTGCTCCGGTGTGGCCTTCAGTCACACCCTAGGTACACTCATCCAAACTGCAAGCGATGTCAGCTGGTCCCCGCTGAGAAAGCCCTGTGCCTGCTGCTTCTCTTGGGAGACCCTGATGAGGGTCCAGGAAGAAGGAGCTGGTGGGTGTGCCAGAGCATACCGAGCCAGGTGGACCCCCTTTTTACTGAGAGTACATTTAGGCTCTTTCTCCCTTGGAACATTCTTATGCAAATTGGGGGACAGTAGCCAACAGGAAGGTGTTAAGCCGCATACACGTGAAATAGAACCAAACTGCCTGACACCTCCCTCCCACGCTGCCCATCATGGTCTTCTTTGAAACTCTTTATGACCTTACTGCAGAGGCTTGAAGCCGTCTCCTGAACGCCAGGCAGAGGTGTGGGTCCTGTTCAGTAGTCATCAAGGCGCACACTGAGCAAGCCTGCATGGAGAGCTTAAGGAGGCGGAGAACAAGAAGATTGGAATGGGGGAGTGTTGAAGAATTTTGAATGGTAGGTGGGAAGGGAAAGAGAAGGAGAAAGCGTGTGTGTGTGTGTGTGTGTGTGTGTGCATGTATATGAGTGTGTATATGCTTGTGTGCATGTGTGTATGTGTATATGCATGTGTGTGTATATGCATGTGTGTGTATATGCATGTGTGTAGGGGACAGTAGTAGGTAGGCTCTGGGGCCCGATGTAGGTGTGGATGGGAAACAGGGCTTGGGCAGGCCCTACCCCTCTGTAACTACAGATGAAAGGTTTGCTACAAACAGACCCATCACCGCCACATGCCCAAGGTTAGCCATGTCCTGGGGAAGCCTGGCAGGACCCCCTTGAGGTCTGGTACTGTCACAATCTTGCCTGCTCCCCAGTCCTAGTACCTCCTGTTAGCATTCCCTTCCTGTGGCTCAGAGTTCTGGGACACTGAAGATATACATAATCTCTTAGATTCTCTTAGGGCTCTACAACCCCAAATGGGGGCTTTTTTCTCTATCAGAATGGATACAGTTGTGTTCTTGGTCAACAGGCTAACTTGGGGCCTTGACGACTTAGAGCAAGAGTAGGCTATCCACTGTGCTGGCACCAAGGAGAGGGGAGGCCTTCAGCTGGGAAGCTGCAGCCACTGGGGAAGGTGTGGTGGCCACCGGGATCAGGCTGGACTAAGAATAATGAAGACTAGAGTTGGAGGGATCAGTGACTTCAAGAGACAGGCTGCAGGATGAGCAGTACTGGGAGATCATTCTAGAGAGAAGCAAGGGATTGTGGGCTCCGGAGTGGGGAGTGGAGGGAGACCAAAAGCTAACCACCTGTCTCTGAAGGAGGATCATTCCTCCCACCAAGGGCCTGGGACTCTCCTCACTCTGCTTTTTAAATGCAAATTGTCCTGGAGGGACTGACACCTTGGCCGCTAACAGCCCCGTGTAAATTAGTATCTAATGCCATGTGGCATTCTATTTTAATGGGGACTTTTTTTCCTGAGTGAAAGATGCAAGCTGGTTCCCTTTCTTTTCTCCTGTCTGTGTTGATGCTATGGTTTCCTCGTGCCTTCCTGAATCAGGAAATAACTAGACATTCCTGGCACTTGCAAGAGGCCCTGGAGATCTCTGCGGACAGGCTCTCTGGGGCCTGCGCTTTCCTGGGGTGCAGAGAAACTTAGACACTTCATGGGAAGGGCCAGGGCTGCCTCTAAATCTAGGGTGGCTATTTGTCTTTTTCTTCAAGGATAACCTACTTTTCTCAGACGATGTCTTGCCAGTGGCACTAGAAATATGACCTCAGAGTCTAGGCCATCTCTCTCTCTCTCCAGGAAACTGATTGGCAGGTGGGGTTGGTGGAGGGTGTGTAGGTCCAGGAAGTTGGGGTGTGGGGAGTTCCAGTGATTGAGAGGCGTGGGGGGGTGTAGGGATTGTGAGGCAGTGAAGGATAGGAGCGTGAACAGGGGAGAATGTGGGGTAAGTGTAGAGTAGGAGGAGACACAAAGATGTTTGTGGGATGGGAAAGGTATGGGGTGCTGGGATAAAGGCGGTTTGGGGAACATGCCCTGTTTATGTGATTCCTACAGCTTTGGTTGCCTAGGAATGACTGTCAGGGATCGTCATGATGGGAGGGACATGAGCAGGGGCTGAAGATGAAGATGCTCCACCACGCACTGAAGATGTGTGACCACCTGGCTGCACCGCCGGTTTGGGAATGGTGTGCTTGGAGAGGAAAAACAGTGAGCAGGGCCCAGAGACACGGGATAGAGCTACCCAGCCGAGTGAAAGGAGTTAGCTTCTGTCATGGCATCGGGGCTCGTCAGCTCCTCTTCTGATCCTCGGGAATGATGGTTTGGCCTGCAGCCCTTTTCTGCTTAAGTTCTTTTCAGGGCCAAGCAAGTGACAGACAGCTGCTGACAGCCCACCCCACACACAGCCTGTCACTGCCCACTGGTTCCCACACTCAGACTTATAGGCAGAAAGGACTACCACAGGGGCATGCCTACTGACTTTCTCTATTGTATAAGGCCTGGTCATTCTGGGGCTCCCCCTGCAGGGCTTCTGGTCCCAGAGCCCTGGCACGCGTGTACAGAGCGTGTGCTTGCAGAAGAGCACAGGACTAGGGGCAGTCTCTCACAGCATCTCTGGCTCCTTCCCAATCCTGCAGCAGTGCCCTGACAGCCTCACAGCCCTGGCTGCCCTGGAATTCACTTTCACAAAGATCCTCTGCCTCTACCAAGAAGGGAGACTGCCTAAGGAAGTTGTTACCAGTAAACAGTTGTTACCAGAAAAAGAATTATTACAGTTGGATGCATGAGACCTTTTCCCTAGTGTTAGACCCAGCAAAGATGTCCACCTTTCAAGAAGGTCCTCCAGGCATTGTTCTCTGTCCTCTGGCTAGTCCCATGTCTCTGCAAGTACCCCCAAATATATTCCCCTTCTCTTACCTGGGGATGGACCTGATTTGACCTACCCTTCAACACTGTCTCCTTGCTCTGGGCAGTCTCTAATGGGTTAGCATAGCCAGCAAGAGGGTCTCAGAAGCTACCATTAGCATAGTAAGATGGCTAGCACCCTGTCTCTTGTTCTTCCCTCTGGGGAAACCTCCAACCCAAGCAGGGTGTCTCTTCTGTCCTCTGCCCTGATTGGAGAGGAGCAGCTGTAACCTGTTGGTGGTCTCTGTTTCATGGGCTAGCTTTTTCTCAGAAGTTTTCCCACCCATTAAAGAATCACAGAGAATGGGATTCCCTAGTGTATGAACTGGGAAAACTGAACCTAGGCTGGGAGTGACATGGGTGACTGTCTAGGTTTTTGGTGGGAGGCCTCAGTTTGCAGGGAGCAGACAGTGTGTTGAAGCTAAGCCGAGGAGGAAGATGGCAGATAGTGAGGCGAAACATAGAGAGCTCCTGTGCCCCGTGTCCTCAGTATCCATCTTTCTCTGTCTACCTCCAGAGCGTAGACCTTGGAGTGCTGTCAGTGAGACCAGGGCTCCTCCTCACTGTCTGTGTGTGGAACTGTGGTGATGGTTTGGGGGATTAGGGATTGTGCAGTGTAGGAGTTGCTTGGAATGGGGCCCAAGAGTTCCCTCTGTGGGAGGCCATGTTTGGTAAGAGGTAGTCCTCCTGGGAACTTCCCTCCTCCCTCCCCCTGTCCCACCACCCTTCTCTGGAGGCAGAGGAATGTGAAGAATCCTGCAGGCTTCAGAGAGAATCTGACCTGGACTGAAGGATACTAGCTGGTCTGGGTACCTTGGTGAGGGAAGAGAGGGAGCAGAAAGCAGGAACCATGGAAACAAAAAACCAAATGAGGTTGCTTTAATTTGTTTAAAAGGACACTAGCAAGGAGAATACAGGCCAGCTAAGAGGACGACCTTGCCGTGTGTAATGAAGTGTACGCTTATCTTTGTTTGGGTCATTATTGCTATGATAGAACATTACGACCAAAAGCAACTCTGGGAGGAAAGGGTTCATTCTGCTTACACTTCCAGGTAACAGTTCATCACCGAGAGAAGTCAGGACAGGAACTAAAACCAGGCAGGAACCTGGAGGCAGGAGCTGATGCAGAGGCCGTGGAGGAGTGTTGCTTACTGACTTGCTCTCCAGGGTTTGCTCAGCTTGCTTTCCTATGGAACCCAGGGCTACCAGCCCTGGGATAGCACCCTCCACAATGGGCTGGGTTCTCTTATATTAATCACTAATTAAGAAATTGCCTACAGCCTGATTTTATGAATGAAGTTTCTCCTTTGAGTGTCCCTTTTCTCAGATGACTAAAACATGCGTTGAACACTAAGCCAGCACGGGGCTTAAATACAGAAGCAGAGATTGGACCTTTCTGAGCTTCCTGGGGGGAGAGCTGGATCCCTCTCTAGCACAAGCTTGCATTGGGAGGGCCTGCTTTCTCCCTGCTCTCTGCCTCGGAACCGTTGTGTGGTTCTGCCCTGGCTGCATTGCCTCCCTGCCTGCCCCCTGTATAGACTGAGTGTGTTGCCTGGTTCTGCTTGGACCCTGGCACCAATCTACCTGACCATGAGCTTGTTCTCTTTCTTCACCCTCCGAATGACGGCCTTATGCTTGGAGGGTGGGGGAAGATGTCTTTTTACCCAGTTCTTGCCTCCTAGAGAACCCCTCAACTGTGGTGTGAACCCAGCTATATACCTCAAATCACTTGAGACACTAGTGAAATACAGGAAGCCCAGGGACTCACCCTACTGAATCAGGACCTTCAGGGAAGGAGCCAAGGGTTTATGTGTTCGGGAACACTTTCCAGATGGCAATTACAAGCATTCAGACGTGGACTATTGGACTACGGAAGAGGCTATGTTGTCCTGTGAGTGTGACATTATGTGGGTGTGCTAAGATCATTCTGTTTACATAAATTGCCCTGGTACTTAGGAGAGCCAAGCTGAAGTAGTGATAGCATTACTTTCAGATGCTTAAGCTGAAAAAAAAAAAGAACACAAATTGGTGGGTGTAGGTGGGGAGAGGAAACTGGCTGTCAATGGTCCCCTTCTTTCTTGAGACCTAATGGCAGTTTGCTCCTTCCCTCGTCCGGTCCAGTGCTGGGGATCAAACACAAGGCCCCTTAGGGGCTGTGCAGGTTCTCTGCCATTCGGATACACACCCCAGGCTATTTATTTTTATTTTATGTACACTGATGTTTTGCCTGCAGGTCTGTGTGTGAGGGCATCCTATCTCCTGGACCAGGGGTTTCAGACAGTTGTGAGCTGCCATGTGGGTGCTGGGAATTGAACCCAGGTTCTCTGGAAAATTAGCCAGTGCTCTTTAACCACTGAGCCCTCTCTCCAGCCTCCTGTTTGCTTTTTTAAAAGAATTCCTAGTACTCTTTAGAACCAATGGACCAGAGCAATTTCCAATGCTTCTGTCCAACAAAGGTAGTAGAGAATAAATTCCTCTGGGGAAGGAAAGAACAGGGAATATGAGGCCTTCGTTTCTTGAATAGTTGGTCCTCATGCCTGGAAAATGTAATTCTGTGTTCTTAGTTCACACTGTCTGCTGACTGTTTGCTGTTTTCTGTGACCTTTCCCGTGCTCTCTGAGCCTCACTTCACCTTGGAGGAGGCAGGGATGCTGTCTGTCCTGTCTCCTTTCTTCCATGTTGACAGCCTCGTGGCACCCTTGCCTACAGCCAGGGGAGGTTAGAGACAGGCAACTCGTCTTCTGTCTGAATTCAGAATGGGAAGGGCCCGAGGAGTGGGACCAGCTTGGGCTACTTCTTGGCTTTTCCTATGACCTTGGAGTTTTTAGAAAATCTCACACTAGGGAACCAGGAGTCACATCTGACTCTTAAGAATCTCAGAAGTAGAAGGTGCTTTGTATAACGTTGTTGTCCGTCTGTGCACCTCCCTGCCTTACCGTTGCCCCCCCCCCCAGTCTAGTACTATCTGTATTGGAAAGACCCTGGGAAAGGACAGCATCTGTGTTCTGATTACCCATCTCTACGTCTACAGAATCCTTGCTGCTAGAAAGTTCCGTCCTTACACTCTAGTTCACAGCCATTCTCTGTGGAAGTATGGTAGAGGGAGGGAGTAACGTGTGATTTTTAAAATCTTTTCTTGATTATCTAGTTTGTTTTGAGACAGGGTCTCATGTAGTTCAGGCTGGCTTCAAAGTCATTATGTAACTGAGGCTGGTATTGAATGCCTGATCCTCTTGCCTCCACTTCTTGAGTCCTAGGATCACAGATATGTACTAGTTCCTGGTACAATTTGTTTTTTTTTTTTTTTTTTTCAGGTTTTTTTGAGAAAGAATTTCTCTGTGTATATCCCTGGCTGTCCTGGAACTCATTCTGTAGACCAGGCTAGCTTTGAACTCATAGAGATCCTCCTGCCTCTGCCTCCCGAGTACTGGGATTAACGGTATGAACTACTACCACCCAGCCTACAAGTTTTAAAACTTAGTTTTTCTAGTTAAGTGTAATTCTGAATAGAATCTTTTAATTTAATTTTTTTTGCATTTATCAGTGTTTTATCTGCATATGTATGCGAGTACACCATGTGCCTGTTGCCCATGGAGGCCAGAAGAGGGTGTTAGATCCTCTTGGAACTGGAATTCTGGAATTGCAGACAGTTATGAGCTGCCTTGTAAGTGGGTGCTGGAAATTGAATCCCGGTCCTCTGGAAAAGCAGCCAGTGATTTTCACCACTGAACCATCTCTCCAGCCCCTGAATACAATTTTTTTTTGTTTTATTTTGTTTTGTTTGTTTTTCGAGACAGGGTTTTTCTGTAGCTTTGGAGCCTGTCCTGGAACTAGCTCTTGTAGACCAGTCTGGCCTCGAACTCACAGAGATTTGCCTGCCTCTGCCTCTCGAGTGCTGGGATTAAATGCGTGCGCCACCACCGCCCAGCCTAAAGAGAACTTTTACAGAACGGAATCTCAGAGCAAAGTCACAGAGGGTGAATTAGAATCACTCAAGGGAGCTGGACTGGGAAAGCCATGCCCAGAAGCAGGTGCCCACAGCAAGTCAAGAGATGGTAAATGTACAGGGATGCTTGGTTAGAGACAGGGAGATGGACAATAGAGGCCTTGTAACTGAGGCCAATAGAGAGCATTGAGGGGTTCTAAGCAGGGAGGGAGACACCAGATCACACTTTCTAAGGTGTGAGTCTTTCCCCCAGGCTTCTGGAGGAAACCTCCAAGGGGGATTGATCTTAGAAGGCAGGGCCAGGCTGTTAGGAGTTTTTGTACTAGCCAGGAGAAGGGAGAACCGTCTTAAACTGGGACAGAGACGATTAAAATAGAGGGGAGGATTAGCTCTGGAACGTGCAGAGGAGAGTCCTAAGGGCCGTGGTGATGGACTTTAGATGGAGAGAAGGAGGGCTTTCAGGGCGGCTGGAGGGCTTCAAGCTCAGGATTGGGTAGTGCCATTCATTGGGGGGCTAGGAATGGGAATAGGGCGTAGGGAAGAGAGGAGATGGTGGTCTGCGTTTGACCGTTTGGGTTTTGAGGTGCAGGTGATCACTTAAAATGAAGGAGGGATACACAGCGTGAGGCGGGATAGACAGGAAACGGGAGTAGATGAGACTGTGCGCAAAGGAAAGAGAAGTGAGCAGCAGGCTGAGCCTGGAGGTTTGAGTCAACGCCAATGGTTGAAGGCTATGTAAGGGGAGAAGAAGACAAGGATGGAGGTAGAGAATATTGAAATTATGAGTTGTGAGTCCCATGAGCTGGCTC
The DNA here is from genome assembly GCF_014885135.2 of Alexandromys fortis. Classification (NCBI taxonomy): domain Eukaryota; kingdom Metazoa; phylum Chordata; class Mammalia; order Rodentia; family Cricetidae; genus Alexandromys; species Alexandromys fortis. Next base: position 5,785,822 of record NW_026067940.1, on the reverse strand, counting down.
AGCTGTTAAAGTCCCTGCTGTGCAAGCCTGGTGGCCTAGGTTTGAGGCCTAGAACCCACGCAAAGGTGAGGGGAGAAGCAGCTCCTGTAAGTTGCCCTCAGGCCCTCACACATGCACTACAGCATGTGTGTATGTGCATGCGTGCTCACGTGCATATATGCATGCTTGCTCACGTGCATATATGCATGCTTGCTCACGTGCATATATGCATGCGTGCTCACGTGCATATATGCGTGCATGCTCACTTGCATATATGCATGCGTGCTCATATGCGTGCACACACGTACACACACAATAATAGGTAAGTAAATAAATAAATAGAAATAGTATCCCAGGCAGAGGACAGGGGAAGAAGGGGATGGTCTAGAGAGCTGAGTGGACCAGGACAAGTGATATCTGGACACATGGGAATCCTTCTGAGTTGGGCAGCCACGGTATTTCAGGAGTGGCTTTAGTGGGAGCAGACCCACATGACAGTGAGAGGACAGGGAAGGGAGCATTAGGTGTTGTCCACTCTCCTTGAAGCTTGACTGAGAATGGAAGAAAGAGCTAAGAGAAGCTAAGCCAAGGGAGTCTGGGCCGTAGGTTTGTTTTTGTTTGTTTGTTTGTTTTGTTTTTTAAGTTGGAAGAGGCACTGCTTATGCGCCCTTGTGAAACCCAGTGGGGAAGAGGTTGAAACTAGGGGAGAGGGGACCTTTGAGACCCAAGGACGTTATCCTGCAGAAGACCAAGTGGGTGGGGCATGAGAAGTCAGTTGTGCCCAGTAGGAGACCAGGTGGGGTAGAGTGGGGCTGAATACAAGTGTGGATGGATAGTGGGGGAAGAGGCGGAAGCTGGGGAGCTGTTGTCCATGGCCTTAGTTTTCTAACTTCACAGTGATGCCCGACTAAGGCAAATTTCAACATTCCGCTTGTCCCAGCTCAGGGCTGAAAATACAATCACCTTCTGGATTAAAAGTCTTAATCTGAGCTGCGGTATAGTTCTGTGATACAGTGTACATACATTGAGCTTTTTTTCTAGTGTCTTGTATCTGTAAAAACACTAGGGTATTGTTATCCCATCTCTGGACAAGGAAGCCTGTCTATCTTGCCCTGTTCCGGAAGTCACCCCCAGCCCCCCCGCCCTATGGGTCAAAAGTAACTTTTAAAGAGTTGTGGAAGGGTGGGGAGGTCAGCAGGTGAAGGGCAGACAGGCGCTTCGGGCTAGTCCATCTTTGGGGACCTGCCAAGTGCAATAGAAATCACAACCTCTCACAGCCAACCACGACTCTGGCCAGGGTCCTGACCTGTGTCTGCCAAATTCGAGAGGGTCCTAGAAGGGCACCTGAGCTGAAGGTGGACCTGTCTCCCATTTCGAGTTGAGTCCTATTTCAAGTTGAGTGGGACTTGCCACTCAAGGACTTAAGATGTGGCTTAGTAGAGCATATCCATAGCATGCACGAAGCCCTACTTTTCATGCCTGCTCTCTCTCTCTCTCTCTCTCTCTCTCTCTCTCTTTCTCTCACATACACACACACACACACACTTGTGACTAGACTAACCTAGGCGTGGTGGCACACACCTGTAATTACAGCACTAGGGAGGTAGAGGCAGGAAAATCAAGAGTTCAAAGTCGTTTTCAGCTATGTTTTTAGCCTGCCTAAGTTAGAGACAGATGGGGGTGGGGTTAAAAAAAAAGAGAGAGAGGGACACAAACACACAAGCTCTGTCAGAACCTTTCTACTGTTGTTTTCAACTCTGGGATCAAGAGGAATGAATGACATGCTGCATGGGTTTGTTACCCCCTGCGTGAAGCTGTCCTACAGAATGAATGATAGCTGGTATTTTTGTAAGACCATGAACTTCCCAATGTTGCTGAAGAACTGACTGCTCTCACACCCCCAACCACAGGCACACAGAGGATCTCCTGGAATGTTGTTTTATTTATTTTTTTTTTATTAAATAAACATTGCCCCACTGCAGACCAATGAAATCAGAACCAGTCGAGAGTGCGTGGGCTTTGGTAGCTGTGGACAGTCCCGCTGTGCTTCCCAGCTACAGCTTGAGGACCACGGGACAGACGAACCTGGTCATTACGTGTATTACATCAGTGCCTCCCAACTCTTTTCATGCATGGCTTCATACAGAAGCTACCAACCCCGGAGTCAGTGGCAGGCTCTCTGCACTAAAGGCATCTGACCTGAACTTCCTATCTGACTTCCTAAGGGCTGAGGATCAATATTTTGGCGGATCTATACCCAGGCACTGAGTTTCACCTGTTGTTGAACTTTGAGTAATTATAAAGTCTGCGAAGTAGAGCTGTGTTGTACACGTCTATTTTGCTGGGGGTTAATTGACGTGTCGTAAGCAGCATCTAGTTAAAGTGTACAACACACGTTTGGCATTTGAACGCACTGGTGAAATCACCACTACTGGCAAGATAATGAACGGGCTGGAGCCGTAGCTCAGGGGTAGAGTGCTTGCCCACCCAGCATGCACGGGCCATAGCTGTGATCTCTGCAGAAAGGGAGTGGTGGGGAGAAAAGTAAAAAAAAAAAAAAAAAAAAAGATAATGAGCATGTTCATTGCTCCCCAAAGCTCCTGTATAGCTCATGGTAAGGCTTCCCCTTCCTTCCCCAGATCAGCATCCATCTGTTTTTCCTCACAGTCGCTCAGTTTGCATCTTCAGAAATGTCCTATAAATGCAATGATCATATGCATACACTTTGTCTGGCAGGTTTTATTCCACAGAGTTAATCCGAGGCTCATCCGTGATTTTACACTTATCAATAATTCATTCATTTTCATTGCTAAGTAGCATTCAACCATATGTATGTAGATGGATCACTTTTTGCTTTGAGACAGGGTCTTATGCAGCTCAGGCTGGCCTTGAACTGTTTTGTTTTGTGTCTTTCAAGGCAGGGTTTTTCTGTGTAGCCCTGGCTGTCCTGGACCTCTCTCTGTAGACTAGGTTGCTCTCCAAAGATCCTCCTGCCTCTGCCTCTGGAGTTCTGAGATTAAAGTCATCCCTTACCATTGCCTGGCAGTCTCGATGTAGCTCAGATGGACCCTGAGCTTCTGATCTTTCTTCTGCCTCCTGAGTGCTGGGATCACAGGCGTGCGTCACCACACCTGGTTTTCTGGGTTTCTGGGGTCAAAGCCAGGGCTTTGTATATGCTAGATAAGCCCTTTACTATCTGAGCCTTAGTCCCTACCCAGATGTTGCACATTTTCAAAAGAATCATTCATCTGCTGATAGATATTTGGGTCATTTCTAGTTTGGAGATATTGTAAACACAGCTTCTGTGTTTACTGCGTGAGGGTTACTATTATTTACTTGCAGTGCTGAACAGTTGATTGATTGTAGTGCTGGGCACCAAACTCAGAACCTGTGCATGCAAGGCAAGCATCCTACTGATAGCTACTGCCTCAGCTCTGTATTTAAACACTGTGTACAAGGCTGTGCATCTGTGTATAGATGAGTCGTAGGTAGACACGTGTTTCCCTCTGTCAGAGCCTGCCTAGTTTCCAAGGTGACTCTGCCATTTTACATTCCTACTAGCTGTGTGTGAGTGAATGAGAGCTGGCCTCTTTCCTTTGCTAATTTTAACTTTGAGATTTATGTTTTTTTATTGTATGTGTGTATGACTGTTTTGCCTGGTGTATATATATGCACCACATATGTGTCTTCTGCCCTTGGAGAACAGAAGAGGACGTTGGATTACCTGGAACTGGAGTTACCAATGGTTGTGAACTACCATATGAGTGCTGAGAACTGAATCTGGGTCGTCCCCAAGAGCAGCCAGTGCTCTCAACCCCTTAGTCATCTGTCCAGCCCCTTTTTCGTTAACTTTTGTTTTGAAACATCTCCTATGTCACCCGGACTGGCTACAAGCTCCTGGTTTCTGCCTTTCACTCCTGAATGCTTGGATTATAGCATGTGCCACCATGCCTGGTTTGACTTTTTTCTGTGTGGTACTGGGGATCAAACCTAGGGCCTCACACCTACTTGGTAAATGTTCTGCCACTATGCCTTGTCACAAGAAGCCCTCCCCTTCTAATTAAAAGGTACTTAACTTTATTATTATTGTGTGCACATGTAATTGGAATATGTGTGAGTGTGTGTGCCAGGCCACAACGTGTGTGTGGAAGTCAGAGGACAACTTTCAGTACTTGGTTCTCTCTTTCCGTAGTGAATTCTGGTGATCAAACCCAGCTCAGCAGGATTGTTCTGGAAGTGCTTTTATTCCTAAACCATCTCACTGCCCCCAGCTACCATTCATTTTTGAAAAACATTTAGGCAGTGCTGGGAATGGAATCTAGGACTGCTGGACAGACACTCTGCCATCGAGTTCCACCCCTAGACAGCTGTCCTCTTTCCCTCAGGAGACCCTGCTTTCTACTTTTACTCTTGGCTGATGACATGATTCTGCTCATCTTTTGAATGATTCCTGAAAGTTGTCTCTGATCTTCCTGTGTGTCCATGGCATTCACACCCTTCCCTTACAACAAACAAATACTTGTTAAATCAACCAAGTACCTCACTCTTTCCTTGAAGCATGTGTGGTGGAAGTAAGGATAGGAATTAGGACCAGAGATGGAGACATGTTTAGAATGATGGCTGGATAGGGATAATAAAGTTGTCCTGGTGTCTCTTTTCTCTGTCTTTTTGTTCTTTGCTTCTGTTGCGGGCACTGAGGAAATGGGTACTGGCCTAGATCATGTCACCTATTGTCATAGTATCAGATTACTGATAAGTCTTGCTTTGTACCTAAGTTACATTTTTACCCCTTGCCCACAGGTCCCATGACAACATGTACCAGCCATACAGGCCTGACACTGGCAGGAAGTAGAAGGCTTCGTTGTCTCTTGTGCCCGCACCCTCATCATGTCTTCTACTCAGGGCAATGGGGAACACTGGAAGTCCCTGGAGTCCGTGGGCATCAGCCGCAAAGAACTGGCTATGGCTGAAGCCCTGCAGATGGAGTACGATGCTCTTTCTCGGCTCCGCCATCACAAGGAGGAGAACAGGGCTAAGCAGAACACAGAGCCCTCTCTTATCAGCTGGGATGAGCCCGCCTTGGACTTCTACAGCAAGCCAGCAGGCAGGCGGACAGACCTCAAGCTCTTGCGTGGTCTTTCTGGCTCTGACCCTACCCTGAATTACAACTCCATTGCCCCACAAGAAGAACCCCCCAACTCTACCTCCCAAGATCCCCAGCCCGGCCCAGATCCCTGGCCCAAGGGCTCCCTGCCTGGAGACTATCTCTATATTTTTGATGGCTCAGATGGGAGTCTCTCTTTGACTTCAGAATCAGGTGACACAGGTGGCTCAAGCAAGAAACTATCCCCACCTCCTCTGCCTCCTCGGGTCTCTATCTGGGATGCCCCTCCCTTGCCTCCCAGGAAGGGGTCCCCCTCACCCTCCAAGATTGCTCAGTCCACTGACATCAACAGTTTTGCTTTGGTGGAACAGCCACCTGACAAACTGTTAGGGCCCCAGGACGCAGAAGAGGAAGAGCTACCTGATGGTGGGGGACAGCGACACAGGCTGGGCTCTGTGGACTATGATGGCATCAATGATGCAATCACAAGGCTCAACTTGAAGTCAACGTATGACTCAGAGATATTGTCTGATGCCACCAGGGGCTGGAAGGAGGGCCGGGGCCCCCTGGACTTCAACAAAGACACCTCTGGAAAACCCGTGGCCCGGAGCAAGACGATGCCCCCTCAGGTGCCACCCCGAACCTATACTTCCCGATATGCCAACCGAAAAAATGTGACACCTGGCAAGAACCGCCGGATTTCTGCTGCTCCGGTGAGGACCTACTTTCTTGTGTGTTCGTTCAGAATGTGGGCTACGTTCTCTTTGCCATTCCAAATTCAGATCTGTCAAGCACTCACAGGCCCATTTTTAGTCCTGTCTTCTACTTCTGCCTTTAAAACCCTTTGGTGCTTGTGGGGGTTCAGAGGAAGCCAAGCTAGGCTTTCTTATTGGAGGTTGGGCCAAGAACATCAGGAAGGGTCTGGCTCCTTTCCTAGGCTAAGTTTCAGTGTCTTGGTTGAAACAGCCCTTCTGGAGGCAGGTGTTTTGGTATCGTGGCTGTTGATAGGTACTTCCTTCATGATGTAAGGACTGACTTAGGAGGCACCTGACTTAACATTGACTCTGTGGCTGAATGGTGGCAGTGGGACTTGAGCTGCTTCTTATTCCTGAGGCCCTGCCCTGCCATCCACTGCATAGCTGAGGCCCTGATGGTCATCTGTAGTGTTAGCTGTTGGTTCTATGCTCACAGAATACACCCTATCCAGATCCACATCAACCCTGTCCAATGTAAGAAATGGCAGAGCTGGTATTAGACCCTGTTCTTGTTCCAAAGTCTTTCTCCCTCTCACCTTCCCTTCCTCGCTGCTTTTGATTGTGATGCAACACTCACCTTCCACCATTTAAAGGCGTGTAGTTCAGTGGTGTTAAGTACAGTCACACTGTTGGGGTGTTTACTTTTGGTCATCTTTCCCCCCTGAAAATATCTAGAAAAAGGCCCAGCAGAATGATAGTAAGGGGGCTGGGCTGTGGTGGCGCAGGCCTTTAATCCCAGCACTCGTGAGGCAAAGGCAGGCGGATCTCTGGGAGTTCGAGGCCAGCCTGGTTTACAAGAGCTAGTTCCGGGATAGGCACCAAAGCTACAGAGAAACCCTGTCTCAAAAAAAAAAAAAAAAAAAAAAAAAGAATGCTAGTAAGGCTTTGGCTAATGAGTATACATTATAAAGTGCAAAGTCTACTCTTCAGCCCAGCTGGCTTCCACAGCAGCCTTGATATGGTTTTGGTCCATGGAGTGTCAGGAGTATCGCCAAAGGTGGGACCTGAAGGCCACCTTGCTTACCCTGACTTCTGGACATGTTGCTCCATGAGTCAGGAGGCTACTTCATAGCTACGGATTTCTGAAGCTACTTATGCCCCCTCATTCCGCCCTCCTCCCTCCTTACCATTCATTGTCTTAGTGTGCTGGACACTGAGGGGCTTTCCCACCTCGTGTCCAGCCTTAGGGATCACTTCCAACTCTGCATAGCTGCACGCTTCTTCCTTCCTCTGCATTTGCAGAGCGAGCCCCTCAGAGCCTAGTCCGGGTGAGCTGCAGCACCGGAGTTCAGGCTTTTTAAAGGCTCATCTCGGAGGTGGGGCTGCTCCTGCTATTTATAGGGATGGGGAGAGTCATGTCCTTAGCTCAGTTCCTCACACAGAGCCTGGCCTGCTCACAGAGGCAGGCAGCCTGGGGTAGGTGGTCACCCCTGTCTTCCCTCCCCCATCATGCATCATCGGAGTACCGAAATGGAGCCTGATCTGGTTCGGAGTCTCCTTGAAGAAGCAAGGGCGAAGCAAAAAGCTCTTGCCGGCTCTGGAGTGGGGGAGGCAACGCGGCAGTGGTCCTCCCCACTTCAGATGGGGGCGGGGGCTCAACCTGCTGGGAGGGGGAACCCCTTGAGCTCTGTGCCTATACCCCCACCCCGCCTTCGCCGGAAGGATCGTTCTCATCCCAGGCCCACTGAGCCATCTCTGGAAATGGCTAGCTCCAAATGCCAGCCTGATACCCCCGCTACCAGCCTCTGCCTGGCAGACTCCCCAGGCCAGCATCGAGTGATGCCACCAGGGCCTGCCAGCCGGGCAAACGTAAGTGCCTTTTGTTTTCTTACAGCGCCAGGGAGTGGTACAGAAGGGGCATGGAATGGCCTTCAGTGGCCATTCTGTTTTCTCCCTCTCCCTCTCTTCCTCTTCTCTCTCTCTCTGACTCTCTCGCATAGGTTGATTGCTGACAGTGGTACTATTGTTTGGACTGGGACACAGGCATACGCTTGGCAAAGCCAGGGCCTCACATGCCAACTGCCCTCACTGCTGCCTTCCCCTTTATGTGCTGCCGCCCCCACTCTACGCACCCCCAGGGGAGCATGACTGACCAGAGGGAGGGACACTTGAGGAAGCAGTCCGAGTATTCAGTGAGGAGCTGGGTTGCTACCTTCTGCCCTGAGGGACAGGGAGCTCATGAGAACAGCTGAGGGGGTGAAGAGAGGTGAGGTGGCACACACAAACCACAGCCTTAGAGACACCCCCTTTCCTCCCCAATGCAGCTGTTAGAGCCTGCTGTCTTTCCCAGATGCAGCCTGGAACTCCATGGAGCCAAAGTGTCATTCCTGGGTGGCTGCCCCGGGCAGGCCTGTGAGGCCTGTCGGTACCAGCTTTCTCCTTAGCTGTTCCTCCCTGGAGCTCATTGGAGGGTTTCCTGGGTGTTTGAGAGCACCCCTGGGATGGGAAATGGTATGGGACCTGGCTTAAGGATCTCAGCACCACATGTATGTTCTGGGAGAGGAAATGGGGCCAGTCCGAACAGGCTGCCTGGATCCCTAGCTGCTTAGAACCAGCAAAGCCTACAGGAGTCCAGCCAGGTCCTCTCCAGCGAAGATCCTGCTTTGATACATGTGTCTTCTTCCTGAGAAGGCACATGCGTCTGAATCATACCCACTCCTGAAGGGCTCAGTCTTTGAGTCTAGTGTCCGGGTCCTTGGATGTTGAGGCTTTTGTGTAAGTCCAGGCCTCACTGGGGACCATTTGGCTGATCACCTGCCTGGCCTACCTCAGCTCACCCATATGTCTCTGGAGCCTTCCCCGGAAGACCTTGCCCACTGGTGACCATCAGCACTTTGTTACACACTGACTGATCGGCCGCACTGGACTGGTCAGACATGTCCCCCTCGCAGAGCAGATTATGGCCACTCTTGTCCACTGCCCAGCGTCCATACTCATCCCAGGCTTCAGCTCCTTTTTCAGTTTAGTCTTTGGTGTCCTAGGTTGGCAGATAATGTATTTCAGGTTCCTTTCAATGTTAAGTCAAAAGTCCTGGGCTGGTGAGATGGCTCAGTGGTTAAGAGCACTGACTGCTCCTCCAGAGGACCCAGGTTCAATTCCCAGCACCCACATGGCAGCTGGCAGCTTTCTGTAGCTCCAGTTCAAGAGAATCTGACATCATTATACCAATGTGCATGAAATAAAGGCAAATAAAGTTTTAAAAAAAAAAAAAACAAAAGTCCTTATACATCTGGGAGGCCTTGCAAAGAAGGGGTGCCGTGAGAGAAAAAGCACTGAGTGAGTTGCTCTTCCCTTAAAGGTGGGCTCCCGGCCCCACACCACCGCCAATGGCCACGAACTGTTTGAGGTCTCAGAGGAGAGAGATGAGGAAGTTGCTGCGTTTTGCCACATGCTGGATATGTAAGAGTTGAAGGATGGGATGGGGGGAGAGGGAGGTGTGTATGGTGTGTACGTGTGTTCGTGTATGAGATGAGGGGAGGGGGATACATATGGTGTGTGAGTGAGTGAGTGGAGGATTCTGAGTCTCTGGAGGAGGCTGCCTGTTCCTCTAGAAAGGAGGAAGAGCTATAATGAATAAAATTCCACAGAGTGGGAATTCTTTTCCAGCAGGTGTCTGCAGGTTTTTATGAAACCTTAGAAGTTTGCTAGGTATATTGTGCACACCCCTAATCCAGCACTTGGGAAGCAGAGGCAGGCAGATCTCTATGACCTAGCCTGGACTACCTGACAAGTTCCTGGACAGCTAAGGCCATGTAGTGAAACTCTGTCTCAAAAGAAAAAAAAAATAGAATTTTGCACATTTTTAGTAAAATTCAGAAACCTTGATCAGCCTAACTAATCATCCCCCTCACTTCAGGTTCTGACCCTCAGCTGTCCTTAGGAGTAAACATACCTCTCAGGGAAGAAAAGATTTCTCTTGTACTGAAGAGAGAGGAAATGGATTGCTAACTACTTATTGATTAAATTCTGTTAAACTTAATATGAGAAACTCCTAGCTGGGCGATGGTGGCGCACGCCTTTAATCCCAGCACTCGGGAGGCAGAGGCAGGCAGATCTCTGTGAGTTCGAGACCAGCCTGGTCTACAGAGCTAGTTCCAGGACAGTCTCCAAAGCCACAGAGAAACCCTGTCTCGAAAAACCAAAAAAAAAAAAGAAACTCCTTTGGGAGTTCTTGCTACCATTCTAAGACTGTGGGGATTGTTTCACAACTGTAGCAAGATGGTAAGAGTACAGCTTCTCAGGGCTGCTTCTCCCCTGCCCCAGCCTGGCCCATGGAGGAGACAGGAAAGCCCTTGGGCCTTAGGGTCACAGGGCCCCTCATCAGGATTCTTTGAAGACACAGCATGAGTCCTCTCTTTCTTCCTATACAGCCTTCGGACAGGCTCTGATATCCAGGACTATTCCCTAACTGGATATGTCTGGAGCACTGTCACCCCGAGTCCAGAGCATCTTGGGGATGAGGTCAACCTGAAGGTGACTGTGTTGTGTGAGAGTCTTCGGGAGCCGCTCACTTTTACCTGCAACTGTAAGTTAGCTGGGGATATGTGAGTGTCCCTGGAGGTGAGGCGGGAGAGCTGGGTGTTGATTCAGAGATCATTACACAGAGATTTACATTAATTATAAACTGATAGGCTTAGTATCTCAGGCTTCTTATTAACTCATAATTCTTGTCTGTGTTAGCCTCGTGGCTTGGTACCTTTTTTGGCTCTACAGTCACATCTTGCTTGTTCTGTGTCTGGGTGACTACTGCAGACTGACGCTTTCCTGTTCCCAGGATTCTTCTGTTCTCCTTGCCCCGCCTATACTTCCTGCCTGACTATTGGCCAATCAGCATTTATTTAAAATACAAGTGACAGGGTACAAACCATTGTCCCACAGCAGCTCTCCCCTTTTTAAAAAAACAAAACAAAACAAAACAGGAACTCTGAATCAAATCTCCTTTGGTTAGCTGTTTTCCTGACCATTATCCATAACAACTTGTAACCAACACTCTAAACAAAGAAAAACACCCATAATCCATTTTTGGGAATGCGGGTGTAGTTTTCCAGGCTATTTCTTGCCGATTGGGGGCATTCATAATCTTATGGGGACCTAAAGAAAACTTAGAATTATGGTCAAGTCCTGACTGGAATATCCTGCGAGGCTTGATCATCTCAGCCAGCAGTCATGAAACTGTTCTAGATGCAGAACTCAGAGGAAACTCCAACAGAGGTCCTCTGAAATGTTGGATCATCTGGACCATCTGCTCCTTTTGGAGATTCTTCAGGGGGTTTTCATTGATCAAATCTGATTTTTCTTAGCCCGGAATGAACCCACAGTTTCTCATTTCCTGTGGAAACAAAAGCAAAACCTCTTCTCCAAAGTAACATACCTTTTGACTTAAATTTTGAAATCAAGGCATTTTCAAAATATATATGTTGTATTAATCTAGCAACATTTATAATCAATTATCTTTTAGCAGTTTTTGCTCCTTCCTCAGCTGTCAAGCAATTCAAAGACAACATAATATTATATAGTATCTGACTTTCTGCATATTTTTCATCTTTATGTGGCTTTATTTTAAACTCTATTTCTGATATTTTTATTTTTAATTTTTGGCTTTTTGAGACAGGACTTCTCTGTGTATCTTTGGCTGTCCTGGTACTCACTCTGTAGACCAGGCTGTTTTTTAACTCTGCCTGCCTCTGCCTCCCAAGTGCTGGGATTAAAGATGTGTGCCACCACACCCAACTACTCTGTTTTTTTCTTTTTTTCTTTTAAGAACTTTATCCTCTTTTTTTCCCTCTCCCCCAAGCCTACATTATATTTTTAAACACACAGTAAACCATTTAGAGGTTCCTTCATCTTTGAATCTATCTTTACTGTGTATATCTCTTTTTCTGACTACATGAGTCTTTAATTTGCTAAACGATATGATTAGGATTAAAGCCGTGGCTTTGACGGTTGGATCCAGCCCATTTCTTAGCCTTTTTCTGAGAGTCTAGTCTCATGGCAGAGGTACTGGCCAGAGCCATGTTTATTAACACAACTCTATGGAGTTTTAAGGTTCCTGACACCACCAAGAAGCATGCTCTCAGCTATTCATAAACACCATTTAAGTGTTTGGTGGCATGGCCTCTTAAAAGAGTTGCAAAGTTTCTCAGCTAAAGTTGAGTCAGGAAGCCTCTCTTAAATGAGATGTACTTGCCTCTAGCAAAGAGAGCAAACCCAAGAAATTGCTGCTACCAAGAAGCCATGTTTAACGCTGTTATTTTGTGTGTAGAATTACTTCCCAAGCTCTCTCAGGTTTTCTGTGGATGCAGTTGTCCACACGTTGGGCACCATTTGTTGAAAGAGATTTCTGTCCCACTAGGTCCCAAATAAACACACAGAGATCTATATTAATCATAAACTGGTTGGCCTAGAGGCTCAGGCTTCTTATTAATTAATTCTTACATCTTACATTAACCCATTATTCTTGCCTGTGTTAGCCATGTGGCTTGGTACCTTTTTTGGTGAGACAGTCACATCTTGCATCCTCCGTGTCTGGGTGACGACTGCAGACTGTCTTTCCTGTTCCCAGAATTCTCCTGTTCTCTTTTCCCCGCCTCTACATCCTGCCTGGTTGCCCCACCTATACTCCCTGCCTGGCTACTGGCCAATCAGCATTTTATTAAAATACAATTGACAGGGTACAGACCTTTGTCCCACAGCAACTGGGTTTTGACCTGGGGAGTCCTTTAGCTTTGATTCTCATCTCACTCACTCTATAGCCTGAATGAGGGGCAGAGGGGATGCTTCTCCTGGGGGCGGGCAGTAACTTTCCCCACCCCAGGCTGTTTGTTTGCCTGTCTTATCTGGCTATTGGTAGAGATACTACAGATGGCATAGCTGGTGATAAAGGATCAAAGTTGGGAGGCTCTGTCCCACCTGCCCAATGTCACTGCCCTCGCTCTTCTGCCTTGCTGCTTACAGGTTCCTCCACTGTGGACTTGCTCATCTACCAGACCCTCTGCTACACCCATGATGAACTGAAGGAAGTGGACGTGGGGGACTTTGTGCTCAAGCCCTGCGGGCTGGAGGAATTCCTGCAAAAGTGAGTGAGTGGATTAAGGGACATGTGACAGAGGTAACACCTGCCTTCTGGCTAGGAGAATGAGGGAGGTCCTTAGCGACCTGCACTAGCTTCAGCATTTGCTGCTGCTCTTCCCTAACCCTGCAGCCAGGACTCCTGCTTTCTGGGCACAATCTCAGCCACGTCGCATTTTCCCTAGGAGCTCCATCTTCCAGCTGGGTTGGCTGGAGCCTGAGCAAATCTGCTGTGGAAAGAGCTTGGAGCTGGGATAAAGCAAAGATGAGGTCGTATCTGTGTGCAGGTTTCTGGTTGCTGAGAGAGATGTGTGTTGTTTGTGGAGGGGCAGTGGCAGGTTGCTTTCCCTGCTCTAAAGGACACGCAACTGCTGGGCAGAAATGCCCGTAGAGAACCAAAGGGAGAAATTACAGTGGCTCTTGCTGGCTTTCCCTTGCCATCATGCCTTTGTTTCCACTGGCCTGCACAGCTGGTTAACCTCTTCCTAGGCTGGCTTCCAGCTCCCTCCAGGCCAGTGCCCGCTACAGAAGGCAGCTTCTCTGGAAAGTGTGATGTGGGACCAGCTGAGAGAAGTTCTCTGCACTACCCTGGACTGTGGAAAACTGGGGTGGGGTAGTCAGGGCTCCCACTCCCAGGGGTAGCATGTGGCAGCAAGCATCAGAAGATCTGCTTTCCTCCATCCAAGCTCTTGTGTGGTGACTGCACCGTCTGTGGCCCCCTTAGAGGGGAAAGCAGAACTTGGGGAGACAGAAAGACAAGGCCTGTATCCCTTGCGTTTGCAGTTTCTGTGAACCGTGGGACTCTGTGGAGCTGCGTATTTTCCCTCCAGCAAATCTAGATGGAAGCATAGTTTTCTTTGGTTAGAGCACAAGATTGATAGGACTAAAGATTCATTTTTTTAAAAATATTCATTTCTTAAATGTGATTTCTTCAGCACTGGGGATAGTAGGTACTCTCTGGCCTCTGCAACCCCATCTAGAAGCTAAGGGAAAAGAAGCAGGCCCCCTGATATAGTTCCAGGGTACCCTCAACGGTGTAAGAAGCAGGCCCGTCCTGATATAATTCCAAGGAACACTCAGCCGTGTTCTACATTGTGTTCATTGTGTCTTTGCCTTCCTACACAGGCAGGGAGGGGTTCTAGATACAGGGTATCCTGGAAACTCTAGCCATGAGCAGCTTGTCATTGTTCGGAGGGAACAGGGCTATAGTGTGAGTAAATCAGACCCCAGGGAACACTGTTTATACTAAATTCTGGTTTTCCACTGACCAGTTGTGAAGCCTGCTTCTCAGTGTCTTCTGTAAAGAGTGGCCAAGTTTTAGGTTGGGGGTGTAGTTCACTGGTGGTAGAGGTGAAGCCCTGGGTTCCATCTGTGCAGCATACATGCACACCTGCCCCCCAAACACAGACCTACACACACACACACACACACACACACACACACAAACACCTGGGTTCCATCTGTGCAGCATACACACACACCTGCACACACACACACACACAAACACCTGGGTTCCATCTGTGCAGCATACACACACACCTGCACACACACACACACACACAAACACCTGGGTTCCATCTATGCAGCATACACATACACTTGCACACACACACACACACACAAACACCTGGGTTCCATCTGTGCAGCATACACACACACCTGCACACACACACGCACGCACACACACACACACACACACAGGATGAGGGTTAGTGCGAGGACCTGATGAACAGTCAGTGGATACCAGCGGCCAGGGACCAGCCCCAGAAGAGGATCCCTGGGGCTCTGAAAACACAGACTTCTAATACTGGAGCCCCAAGTGCAACGGTACTGGGAGATGTCAAGTGAAATACTCCCCATGAGCTGAGACCAGGTCATGGTCGTGTCCTCCACCCCTCCCCCAATGTGTGTGTACAGCTGAAGCCCTTTCACCGACAAGTTGAAGGAAGTCACTGGGGACATGACACCTTGGTTCTACCCATCCACCCTGCATAAAAGCCTAGCGCTGGTTCCTGGGTGGAAAGGACCAGAAAATCGCTAGTTCCCAAGGAAGCCCTGAGGATTGTTTCCCTCGCCTCCCTGGAAGGGCCGATACGAGGGGAGTGTTGCTCCAGGATGCAGGCAGCTCTGTGATAAGAACCTTGAGACAGTCCTAGGGGAGGTTCGGTTTCCTGCGGCGGCCCTCCCCCTCTCTCCACCACTGCACTCAGTCTTCCTTCCTCACAGACCCTCCTGTGGGCCTGCCTGACGGTCCAGCCTCCCCATGGCCATGGTTCAGTTTTACTTTAATCTTAGCCAATCAGAACACATTTTTCAGGTCTGGTCCCCCCAGGATGTGGAAAACCTCAAAGTCTAGGCTGGTTTTGTTTGGCCTGTGGCCCTGTACTTCCAGAGGTTTCTGCACCCCTCTTCCCTTTTGCTCCCCTCCGTTCCTCTCCATTCTAGCCCAGATTCCCATCTCTGCAGAGGAAGGAAGGCCGTTTCCGCCTTCTGTTCCCCAGATGCTGTTGCTTGGCCCAGCCTGCAGCAGTGGCCTCGAGTGGGGCTTGTTCAGCCCTTTCTTGTGGGTTTCCTTTCTGATTAAGGTGTGATTTCGGGGAGAGGAAGAGGTTGGGTGGCGGAGGAACTCGGCAAGCTGCCTCTTCTGAACCACGGCTCTACTGTGTGGGTGCTGAGCAGCTAGAACTGCACGTATCTTTTAGAAACTGCGAAGACTTACAGGGGACTCATAATCTGGCAGGGCATGGAGGGAGGGGAGGAGTGGAACCCGCTTCAGGATAACGGTTCTGGAATTCTGGTGGGATTGCCTCATTTGTCCTCAACACCTTGGTAGGTAACACACAAAGGAGACTGGACGCCAGAGTCTGTGTCCCAGCCCATTTCTCCTCGGTTGTCAAAGTCAAGAAAATAGGGTTTAAAGAGCTGCCCCCTAACAAGCCCCCTCTATAACCCAACTCTGTAGTGGTTCCCGTCCTGAGAATGAACCGTGAGTCATTATTTGGGTAGCTCATGGTTAAGTGTGGTGGGCAACTTTTATTCAGATAAACCCCATGCCTTTCCTATGCTTTACCATGGCATTTGCAGGAGTAAAGGAGAAGCCCTCTTCCTTCCTCCCTCTCTTCCGTTCTCCCGCCCTTCCTTCCTAGTTGTCTCTCCCCAGGCTAATGTGTCTCTCCTCCCGCTGAGTCCCTCAGGCACTAATCATCTTGTCTCCCTACCCCAACAGTAAGCATGCCTTGGGCAGCCATGAATATATCCAATATTGCCGCAAGTTTGACATCAACATCCGACTGCAGCTGATGGAGCAGAAGGCCATGCGGAGTGACCTGGCCCGGACGGTATGTGCTGGAAATGGCCCATGACTGTACATACCTGGGGAGGAAGAGTGTACACAGGATACAGGACATCAGGTGGGAGCAGGGCAGTCAGGCTAGGTTGGGGAAAGGGCCTTGTTCCTGCCTGACGAGGACACTGCCCGCTCCTCAGGTGAACGACGATCAGAGCCCTTCCACCTTGAACTACCTCATCCATCTCCAAGAGAGACCAGTCAAGCAGACCATCAGCAGGTGAGCGTGGGGACCACCGGGTGTAGTTTCAGCAGGAACTGCGAGGGAATGGTGCAGATGCGTTTGCCTGGCTTCCTGCTGGCATCATAGGTTCTTGTAAACATCCGGTATGTTGGCCCAAGAAACTTGCTAGGAATGTCTTTAGTCCACTCTTCCTCTTCTCTCTCCCCGAGCGGTGGTTCTCGGCCTTCCTGATGCTGCGGCCCTTTAATACAGTTCCTCATGGTGTGCTGACCCCAGCACATTGTAAATACATTACACTCCTGCCATTTCATAACTGTACTTCTGCTGCTGTTAAGAATTGTCATGTAAAGCCGGGCGGTGGTGGTGCACGCCTTTAATCCCAGCACTCGGGAGGCAAAGGCAGGCGGATCTCTGTGAGTTCGAGACCAGCCTGGTTTACAAGAGCTAGTTCCAGGACAGGCTCCAAAACCACAGAGAAACCCTGTCTCAAAAAAACCAAAAAAAAAGAATTGTCATGTAAATTTCTGATATGTGACCCCGCAGGTTGGGAACCACCACACTAGCGCTTTTCCTGTCCCTTTCTAGGTGAGAGGTAGCAAAGTGGAAAAGACCCCTTTTCTGTCCTCTTGGGGCACAGGAAGAGTGGGAACTCCTTCACCACATCAGAGTCAGGAGATGGGAGGGAAAGTGTGAGCCTCCTGGGGCAGCCACTCTTTTGTGATCTCGCCTGTGATTTTTCTCACCCCACTCCCCCAGGCAGGCCTTGAGTCTTCTGTTTGACACGTACCATAACGAGGTGGACGCCTTCCTGCTGGCTGATGTGAGTCCACACCCTGGGGTTGAAGAGAGGAGCTACTGGACGTTCCCTTCTTCCCTAGTTTCCTGCAACCCAATGACAGTCTGTCAGTGATGCTTTCTTTCACCCCTTAGTTCTGAGCAAGTGAAACACCTCCTGGCTGAGGGGCAGCTGGCAAGTGTGTCAAAGGTGTTCTGCCCCTCTGTGAAAGTCAAGAGGTGGACTCTAATGGCTGTCTCTGGAGTAGAGCACCCCTGAACTAATGGTGTGGTCCCAGGCTTTTTGTTGTTTTTCTGTGAAGAATGCCCAGGGATACCGTCTGAAGAGGCTCTGTTGAGCCTGCAGCCCAGACTTCACACCCTCAGGGAAGCAGCAAGTCCCAAGGCTTGATCCTTTCCCTCCTGGACCTGCACGGACTGCAGGCCTCGGAGCCGCTTACACAAATATCATGAATCTAAAGCAAAGTTTTAGAAGTCGTCTTCAAAAATCAAATCCTCTACCAGGCATGGCGCACAGGGCTTTAATCCCAGCACTTGGCAGGCAGAAGCAAGCAGATCTCTCTGAGTTCCAGGCCAGTCAGAGCTATATAGCCAGACCCGGTCTCAAAAAAACAAAGCAAAATAACAACCATGCCTCCTCAGTTCGGTTTTGTCTTGGATTCTTCTCTCTGGGGCAGTATGTCTAGTTCACCCTCCACCCACTGTTACGATCCACTTTGTAGCAGCCTCTACAATAACACAGGCATTGAGATCTTAGACCACTTTGCAGTGTTCTGTGTTAGTATAGGGGGTGGGTAGAGCCACTGTGCAGAGTGTAAGACTTGTTTTGGCCTCAGGGAGCTGGCGTGGTTAGGGAAATAAAAGGAAGGTTCATCCAACGCGCGCTATTCGATAGAGGATGACTGTGGATGTTGGGAGCGGAAAGCTTTGCAAAGGAGTAGGTGTCCTGGTCCCTAATTTGAGTTGACATAAGCAGTCAAAGCCAGACAGAGTCAGAGATTTCAGCTGAGAAAATACCCAGTGTGGAGGGGAGGGAAGAGTGTGGCGTGTCTATGGTGTGTCTATGACATCAGCTATCCTGTGGCGAGTTAAGAAGTCTGAGAGAGTAAGTGGGGCTTCAGAATGTTTCGCCCACCTCCTTGCTATTCCCTGCCAATTGATTTAACACTGTAGGCCTCTGGTGGAGACCTGTGTGTGTTTGTATAGCAGAAATAGACCATCACTGCAGACTGGAAATAAAAGTTTTAGTGGTGTGGCTGACAGGCTAGGGAGTGTGGATGTGGCCCACTCAAAGCAAGAGACTGAATACCTGAAAATAAAGTATGGTTCATGGAATTCCTCCTTGGAGTCATTAGCCCCTGCACATGCTTTAAGACTGGGTTGTGGGGAGGCATAGAACTGAATCATGTGTCTTATTGTTCGGCCTCCCGCAGGGGGATTTCCCACTGAAGGCGGACAGGGTAGTCCAGTCTGTCAAGGCCATCTGCAATGCCCTGGCCGCCGTGGAGACTCCTGAGATCACCAGCGCTCTCAACCAGCTGCCTCCCTGCCCCTCACGCATGCAGCCAAAGATCCAGAAGGTAAAGGGACCCAGGTGTTAGCGTGAACCAGGGACGGGGATGTCCACAGGTAACTGAGTTTCTGATTACCATGTTGGGCGTCATTCTGTAGAAGGAGCTGTGGGCAGCGTTCCTGCCAACAGCTCCCGGCTGCCTGGCTAGCTTATGCCCTAAAATAACAATACACAAACTGTATTCATATAAACACTGCTTGGCCCATTAGCTCCAGCCTCCTACTGGCCAACTCTTACATCCTTATCAACCCACCTCCATTAATGTGTGTAGCACCGTGAGGAGGTGACCCTCCAGGAAGATTCTAGCGTACGTCCATCTTGGGCTAGAGCTTCATTGTGTCTGCCCTGGAGAGGAGAGGCATGGTATCTGCCTAACTTCCCTTCTTCCCAGCATTCTGTTCTGTTTACTCCACCCACCTATGTTCTAACCTATCAGGCCAAGCCGTTTCTTTATTAATTAACCAATGAAAGCAACAGATTGATATATGACACTCCCACATCATTTCCCCTTTTTCTGTTTAAACAAAAAAAAAAGAACTTGGTATTCATTTACTAAAATGCTCTTCTAGCAGAGCGCCTCCGCCTTTAATCTTAGCATTTGAGAAGTAGAGACAGGTGGAGCTCTGTGAGTTTGAGGCTAGTCTGGTCTACACAGTGAGTTCCAGGACAGTTTGGGTTACATAGTGAGGCCCTGTCTCAAAACAAACAAACAAATGAGGTTCTTCACTACCCTTTATGTGTTAGCAGTTCAGACACAAGAGCCCCTGGGAAATGGATGTGATGCACGTCCCCCCCTCCTTAAGCATAGGGGGTGGTCTAGCTTCAGTCTCATGGGAATAACCACATGAGCCAAGAAAGTTTTTATTTAGTCACCGAGGATTTGCCTGACAGTTTGCTTATCTATGAGGGTGCAAAACCAAGTCAGGGGGCAGACATCCCAAGAGCCAGGAGTTCAGTGGTTCCATAGGGGGCTGCTGTTCTGTAAAGGCTTGCTAGCACTACAGACCCTGTATCCCAGCCTTGGGGCTCTTTCCTTGAGGTGAGCATGATTATTATTATTTTTTATCTGCTCCCTCTGTCCACCCTGTGGACCGTCCCTCCCTCCCACTCCCCGGGGACTCTCTGCTCCTCATATTTCAACCCTGCCTGGCCCAGATGAGCACAGCTGTGAAAAGCCCTTCCAACTGCAATAAAAATGGGCAGGCGTGGGCTCTGCCTGACTCTCCCCCTCTCCCTTTCCCCAACAGGATCCCAGCGTGCTGGCTGTGAGGGAAAACCGAGGTAAGGGCAGTGTTCTCCCTCTTTGTCCCACAGAGGCTGGAACTGCCAGCTAGTGGTTCAGCTCACATTCTTCTTCCTGCTTGGCCCCTTGATGTGTGTGTGTGTGTGTGTGTGTGTGTGTGTGTGTGTTTCCCTGTGAGGTGTGTACACAGCTGGAGCCCATATTTCTTTCCACAGATTTTTTTCCCCATTATTTTTGCTAATCAGTCCTTATGGTGTTACTGGGAGAGGGTGATGAGGTGGGTAGGGGCATCAGCAAGGATGAATTTATCCTTCCATCCAGATGGAAAAGGATGGAAAAGCTTGCCTTGCTGGGTTGTGATTCTTCTCCTGGCAGCCATAACCCTTTACACTTCCAAATTAGAATGGGACTTGGGAGGAAGGATTTTTCTGCAGGATTTTTTTCCTTGCTACACTCTTTAAGCAGATCCTCGTCCTGAAAACCAGTGTCGCTGGCTTTCTCTTATTCTTTCTTCCTTCCTTGCTTTTTCCTTCCTTACTTTTTTGCAAATCTTACTTTATTTTTCCTTTTAATTTTTCATTTTATATTTAATGTACATTGGTGTTTTGCTTGCATGTATGCCTGTGTGAGGATGTCTGGTCCTGGAATTGGAGTTACCGATAGTTGTGAGCTGTCGTGTGGTTGCTGGGAATTGAACCTGGGTTCTTTGTCTTATTAGTGCTCTTACCACTGAGCCATCTCTCCAGCCCCGTCACTGGCTTTCTTAAAAGTGAATCCATCTTTGGTATTCACAGATGAATAAATTGTCCCCTAAAGTCTTCTAGGAGCTAACATAGCATTTCCAGCTTTGTGTGTGTGTGTCTGTGTGCCTGTGTGTGCGTATGTGTGTGTTTGTGTGTGTGCGTGTGTGTCTGTGTGTCTGTGTATGTGTCTATGTCTGTGTGTCTCTGTGTGTCTGTGTGTTTGTGTCTGTGTGTGTATCTGTGTGTGTGTGTCTGTGTGCCTGTGTGTGCGTATGTGTGTGTTTGTGTGTGTGCGTGTGTGTCTGTGTGTCTGTGTATGTGTCTATGTCTGTGTGTCTCTGTGTGTCTGTGTGTTTGTGTCTGTGTGTGTATCTGTGTGTGTGTGTCTGTGTGTGTATATCTCTGTGTGTGTACATCTGCACATACATGGTACTAAGTAGGGATTAAACATTTGTTAAACATTGTTTTTTTGTTTTTTTCAAGAAAAGACTTTTTAAAAAAGGATGTATTTTTATTTTATATATACGGGTATTTTGCCTGCGTATGCCTAATACTCACAGAAGACAGAAAAGGGTGTTGGACCCCCTGGAACTGGAGTGCTGCCAGTATGGGTGCTGGGAATCAAACCCAAGTCCTCTAGAAGGACAGTCAGTTCTCTTAGCCATTGCGCCATCTCTCTAGTGCCAGAAAGCGGCTTTTTAAAAATAACATTTTAGCACCACATTAAGTATCTATCTAAGATAGGACCACATTTAAAGCTGGGAATCTCTTGATGAAGTACGTGCTCAGGCATGCTTCTGCATCTTTCCTTTTTCTCCGCAGATGGGTAAGCTTTGTCACTGCTATTAGAAATTGCCTGGCATTTGGGGATCACTGTCCCAAGCTGTCCTATACTCCTGGTGTCATGACAACAAAATGGCCCTTGGCGAGTCCTAATTGAGTTTCCTTTCTGGCCCCTCCCCTTCACAGAGAAGGTGGTAGAAGCCTTGACAGCAGCCATCTTGGACTTGGTGGAGCTGTACTGCAATACATTCAATGCAGACTTCCAGACCGCCATGCCCGGGAGTCGGAAGCATGATTTGGTTCAAGAGGCCTGTCATTTCCCTGGGGCCCTGGCCTTCACTGTCTATGCCACTCATCGCATTCCCATCATCTGGGCCACCAGGTGAGTCAGAGCTCGGTGAGACAGATGAGCGTCTCCCCTTCTGCCCATGACCTTACTGTCCTCCATCCTAGGAGGTGTGGCATTCTGGTGCAACAGGGCTAAGAGGGTGAGCCTAGGGCCTGAGAGGAGCCCAGCCTGTATCCATCCCAGAGAGAGAAAGTCCCCTAGGAGACAGATAAGCACCTGCCAGTCCCCCAGTGCTGGCCGCCTCAACATCTCTTCCCTCTTCAGATCCCAAGCCAGCTGAGGGAGACAGGCGACAGATGGCCGGTTCCCAGATAGAGTGTGGCCCAAGCCAATGGCAGCACTCGCCTGCAGATGCACAATGAGGGTGGCAGGGAGGGGGTGACCCTTTGTCTGGGGTTCCCTTGCAGGGGTGGGTGGAGGAGGGCGTTCTTTTGGTAGTCCTCGGCTCTTCTGCTGGATCCCCAGAGTCCTGAGGCCTGGGGGAATAGGCATTTGGCCCCAACCCACCCTTACCAACTCCACCCCCTCCCCTCCCTTCCCCTTCTTTCTTTGTTTCTCACTTAATGTATTCCTCTGGGCGATTGGCATAGAACAAAGGAAGCAGCCTGGGAAACAGGGGCCTTCTCTGACCTCTTCTGTCAGGCACCTGTCATGAGCCACAGGGACCCCCATGTGTCGGCATTCATGGTAGCATATGCCGTTTTCCTCCCCCACCCCTTGCCTGCATGTATGTATGTATATATGTATACATATGTGTGTATATATGTATGTATATAAATATATATATATACACATATATGTACACACCCACATATACCCATGTGTGCCCGTGTGCTTCCCGTGATGGACTGGAACTGACTAAGGAGGCGGCTAGATGGCCGGTCCCATGAAATGAAGAAAAACTCCTGTGCTCAGCATGGGTCTAAGACTCTGGGGATCTAGGGATCCAGATAAAGTTGCTGCTCCTAAGCACACTTCCTTAAGCCCAGCTTGGTTGTCCTGACCCTGACCCCGTGTTGCATTCTCCAGGGACCAATAGAAATCTACCAGAGGAAATGGAGCTTGGCTAATATTAGGGTGCATGAGATTGGTTTTAAGGGCAAGGTGTACCGACCTGCTCCTGTTCTTTTGTAGCTATGAAGAGTTCTACCTCTCCTGTTCCCTCAGCCATGGAGGCAAGGAACTGTGCAGCCCCCTGCAGACCCGACGGGCTCACTTCTCCAAGTACCTGTTCCATCTCATCATCTGGGACCAGCAGTAAGCTCTCCCTAAGCTCCAGACCAACCTGCTCACTTCAGGAAGATTCTGGGGCAGGAGTCAGACCTAGAACAGAGCACAGCCTGGGTTAAATCTGGTTCCATAACTGCCCTTATCCAGACAGGTCATGATGTTTCTTGAGTCTCCAGTTCCCTGACTCTTAAATGGGACAAGCATGTAATTTCTACCTCTCAAGTTGTTAGGAACATCCAATGGGAAGCACCCATAAAGGCTCTTAAAGACTCCTTATAATCTGCAAAGGATCATATAAATATTGCTGCTGATTTTAAAAACACTTTATTGTTTTGCTCTTGCCTCTCTTAAAAAATTTAACTGGTCTGTAGGATTTCTATTCTCTCCCTTCCTCCAATATTCTCTGGACTAGGCAGAAAGGCTAAGGTATAGCTCAACTAGAGTGTTTGACTAGCATATGCCAGGCCCTGGGTTTCGGCCCTAGACAGCATAACACTGGCAAACAAAACCACACCCAGAATCTTAGCACTTGGCAAGAGGCGAGAGCATTGCCGTAACCTTGAGGCCAACCTGGGCCACGTAGCTAAGTTCTAGGCCAACCAGGAGATCCCATCTCTATCCACACCCAAAAAGAATTGGGCAGAACAGGGTAATTGCCTAGAGGGAGGAAGAATGGGTATAGAACCGAGGAGTAAGGCTCTGTTTCCAACTCTCTCTAATCCTGTCCGCCTCAGCTCCTCAAATTGAGAAATGAGAACACCTTTCTGACCTGGAGGCAGGTGTGGTACTGAAGGGAGACAGGCAGGTTGTAATTATGATAACCACTGATATAAGATGGTATCAATTACCATTTATTAACAATGATTTGATTTCATGAAAGAAATAAGGGGTGAGGGGACCTTGAAGGTGGCATCACAGGTATCTGTCTCCCAGTACCTTGCCTGTGATGTTTGCTGCTCCCCCAACCACCACCCCAGCTTCACTTCCCCAGGCCCACCGTATCTGTGTCCCCATTTGCAAAGCAGCAAATGCAATTTAAAAGTGTTGCAGATTACAGAGACAGAGGAGTGTCCCTGGGGAGGTCAAGGATGCTTCAATAGGTAGATGAAGGGTCTGGATATTTAAGAGACTGACTAGAGGGCAGGCAGACCTGTTCATCACACTTAGGTCATTTTTAGATCAGTAACCACTGACAGACAGGGTAGGAGAAACTCCCCGGAGACTAGGTAGCTGCTTTAAGTAGTCCCTGAGAAGCAGAGCATGGTGCTCAGATCTGTAAGATGAGCATTCAGGAAGCTGAGGCCGAGCTGCTGTGAATTTGAGGCCAGCCTATGTATAGTGAGATCTGTCTCAGTGGGACCCTGGCTTCAGTGCAACACTGCCAAAGTAAAGAGCCTTTGAGTTTCAATATCCCACTGAGATTCTCCACCTCACTAAATATGCCGTCTAGAGGGGGATGCTGAGGACCAGTCCCTGATGGAGTCAGAGGTACGGATGCGACCCAGTTTTCCACACTGGTCATCTTCCACGCAAAGTGTGAGATCTCTGTCTTGATCCACGTGGCCAGGTCCCTAAGGCCTAGAGCCAGTGTAGGGCATTGGCCTCAGCCCTACCCTCCCTAATGTCTGAAATGAGACAGACCTCTTAGCCCTTCTTAATGAAGGCCAAGGCATGTGGGAGAAGGCACCGTACTGTGATCAGGGCCTAGCTTTGGGCCAGCCATCTTCATTCAGCAGATGACACTGTAGATAGCCTAGAATGGAGGTGGACAGAGGACTCTTGAGTTGTTAGGACACGAAGAAGACAACTTGGTTGGTGGTAGAGTGTTTACCTAGATTCATCAGTACCACAAAAGTGAAACATACAAATAGGAAAACACCTGGACAGCTGAGCATGGTGGTTGTATATCTGCAGCAGGAGGATTGCTGTGAGTTCATGACCTTCCTAAGCTAAATAATAAGATGAGAGAGAGAGAGAGAGAGAGAGAGAGAGAGAGAGAGAGAGAGAGAGAGAGAGGAGGGAGTGGGAAGGGGAGGCAGGAGAGAGAAAATAAGAACTTGGCTCGGTACCTAGTGCTTGGTAAATGTTCACTCCTTCCCTGTCTTCCTCTTAGTGCCTCCGCTCTGGCCTTCTCAGTTCCTGTTTCTCTGTTCCAGGTGGCTGATGGTGACTAACACACGAGGGACATTTGTGTGAAATTTGTACTATCTGTGTCACAGCACCCAGTTCAAGTATAATAACTAATGCCACACGGCAGAAAGGACCCAATCTATAGTCCCACTTCCCCTAGTGAGCACTCCGAACTGTCAGTTCAGTTACCCGAAGGTTGTGTGGCCAAGCCGGAGCCCAGTGCGTTCCCTGGAGGAGGCAACCACAATGTTATAATGTTGGAGAAGGGCTCACAGGAAGGAGAATTTCTCAGGCAAACAGAAGAGTCAGCTCTCCAGCTGAAGTAGTGGTTCCCTCCACCGACCCCAGACATGGGGTTAGGGAGGCCATTTTGGAATCCCAAGCACACTAAAAGACCTGAGAAATGGGAGGGCCTTGCTTGCTTCTCTGTATTACGGTTTCAGTCAAAATGTACCTCCTTCTTCCCAAGATAGGATCTCCTGCAAACTCATAGGTTGACCTTGAAATTTCAACAGTCCTCTGCCTCAGCCTTCTAAGGGATTGTGGCCCTACCTTGTGTTAGCCATGTTCTGCTCTTCCCTGTTGTGTAAACCAGCTATGGGGTCAGCTGTTTCTCCCTCTCACTGTAGCAAGACAGGGCATCAGCTCACTCTCAAAATAGGCCCAGCAGCCCTGCTCTGTCACCTCCAGCCAAAAGCCTGGCACGTCCGTTGGCAGATGAAGGGGCCCTAATTATAGCTGATGGGCCCCCAGGGTAGAAGCAGCTGGGCCAGAGCAGGACTGTGCCAGTCGGTGGCTGTTGAGTGCCTCCTCGGAGTGGAGACTTCCCCCAGGAGTGAGGGGCAGTGAAGAGGGTGGCCTGATCTGAAACCTCTGACCTCGGAGGTAGCTGCCCGCCTCTGTGCCCTTTGGGTGTAGGAGCAGTTGGGCCTTGGGCCAGCCAGGAGGGTGTGGCAGTGTGGACTTTGGCCCGGGGATAGCTTCCTGGAAAGGTAACCGGGTGGGTTCTGGCTTTCTTTTTCTCCAGCCCCCAGCTCTCTCCACCTCCCCACACCCAAATCTCCTTAGCCTGAATTCAGAGGGTGTGGCTGGGTGTAGTCCAGTCACCAGTGGAGAACATCTGGCCTTGAGGAGTGCTTGCTGCTTGTGGAGTCCTCTTGGCTTTCCCAGCTGCCTGTCTCTGTCAGGGAATTCGGAAAATCCCCTTCTCTTTCTTCTTGGACTTTGAGCCTGTTCTGGGGTATGCCCCTGGGGCTAGGAGAGGGGACACGGACGATAAGAGGGCTGTGGGGGAGGGCAAACAGTGCACTGGGGGCAGAGATCTTGGTACTCCTCCCTGGTGACTCTGTGGGGTGTCACTGGGGAGGAAGAGGGGCTACAGTATTGAAAGGAAGTTTTACTGACCCTCTGTAGAAATGTCAGTGTGAGAGAAGGAGTTTGGTACAGGACAGGATGGATGGTCACCGGACCTGGAGATGACTTTGGCTAAGCGAGTTCCGCCTGGGCCCTACCTGAAAATTGGGGGATATGTTTGAGTCAGGAGTCCCAGAGGCGTCTTTCTGGGTTTCCGGAAGTGCATCGCATCGCAGGGCCACCCAGAAGAGGTCCTACTTGCTTTGGGACCTGCCCCGTTCTGTGGTTCTTGGGGAGGCTAGGGACATGTGTGACTCCTGAGATGAAGGCAGAGTCTCTGCTTAGACTTCTCACGCCCCCCCCCCCCGAGCCCCGGAAGGCCCTTGATTCTGGTTCCCTTGTTTCCTAGGATCTGTTTTCCAGTGCAGGTGAACAGGCTGCCTCGGGAGACCCTGCTGTGTGCTACACTCTATGCCCTGCCCATCCCCCCTCCTGGAAGTTCCTCGGAAGCCAATAAGCAGAGGCGGGTGCCCGAAGCCCTAGGCTGGGTCACTACCCCTCTCTTCAACTTCAGGCAGTATGTGAGCCCCAGGGGACCAGCTTTTGGCCTTGGAAGGGAACAAGGGGGCTGAAGATAAAAGGGGTTGCTTTTTCTCAATGCTCCCTGGGAAGGGTTGGCCATGTGGTGCTCACTGTGTAGTCCAGAGGGCCTCAGCCCTAGCAGAGAAGCCAATGTACAGGCCTGGGGACCAGGACTAAGGATGGAACCCGGCAGGTGGGCGAGGGGGCTGGGAGAGCAATGTTTCCGTTACAAGTCATCCGGTCCTGTCATTAGGACTTTAGAGATCATCTATCCAGGCCTCTCTACCTCAGGGAGATATCCCAGCCGACAGGTCATCCTGGTCAGGGAGTGGTGAGCTTGGAGAGGCTCTCTGCAATGGGAGATTTCCTAGAGATTAGTAGTAAAAGCTGTGGTCTGTAGGGAGAATCAGAGAGACAGGAGTGGGGAAGAGACTTCCACAAGGAAAGGTCTGGGGACAAGAGAGCAGGAGAGAACCCTACCAATTACACAGTGGTTGTTGGCTCATCTCACTCTCCTTCTACCTCAGAGTCTTGACCTGTGGCCGGAAGCTTCTGGGCTTGTGGCCAGCAACACAGGAAAACTCCAGTGCCCGTTGGAGTGCACCTAATTTCCACCAGCCAGACAGTGTCATCCTGCAGGTGAGACCCAGCCTCTCTCCCATCCGCCTATCCCAGGGCACCAGAGTCAGCTCCAAGGCCCCCAGTGAACTCTGGGTAGGAACTTCGGGCATGGGATGAGATGTGACCAAGCACCCCACTGAATGTGAGGGCATGAGTGGAAAGTTCCCATCCCCCATTTCACAGCATCCTCTGAAGGTGAGGTCTGAGACCTTCTCCACCTAGGGCTCACCCTGTTTGGGGCTCATCCTTCTAAGCCTGATTCAACCAGGTGCTTCTCTTGAGGCCAAGGGGACCTGTTCTCCTGGGAGGAAGGGAGAGAAGCGGCCTTAACCCTAGTTCTGATTCCCCTTTCTCAATCTTGTGAGATGCTGTGGTATGGAGTAGGGAATAGCAAAACTGACAGAAAATGTCATAGAAATATTCAGAACGTGTGCTTCCAGAGGCGGGTGTTTTTGTCTTGACTCTGTGCACAGGGGCTGTACACAGGGTGTACTTGTATTGTACACCCAATACAAGTCAGGGTACAGTGTGCACTTGCTGAATGAGTAAACAGAACTTCTTGGAGAACTGTATCTTTTAGCTCTGATGCCCATTTTTGGTGGTACAGAGTAAATGACCACAGACCGTAGAGTTCGAGCCTTCACCCAAGGTGTGGTCCCAGATCCCCGCATGCTACAATGCCTCCGGGACCACACCATGGGGTCCCCAGAAGATCACACTAGGGGGTCACCAGCTTCAGCTTGGGCACTCTGAGTGACTTATACTAGTAATATCAGTTCAGGGTTTTGAGGTGGGGCCTGTCTTCCTTAAGCATCTCAAACCAGCCTTTCCCTCCCTTGTCCATTTTCCCTATGTTTCTCTTTTTGAAGGGAAGGCTTGGATGAAAAGGGTCCTCTCTATGATTCCTGACTGGCCTGGAACTCACCGTGTAGATCAGGCTGTTCTTAAATTTTCAGGAGTACTCCTGCCTCGGCCTTTCTGAGCGCTAGGATTCCCAGCATAGCCCATCACGCTAGGCTTCCAATGGTTTCCTTTTAATTTTTGCTAAAAGTCACAGCTGGGACTTTGGGGGATCCCCACGGGCATCTGGGGTTATTTCACAAAGATAAAGGATTGGGGCAGGAGTCCCTGGCGGGGTGTGAGAGGAGGATAGCTGGGGACCTGCGGATGGGACCGACCGCCTCCACTGACCCCACTGACCCCACCGCCTCCACTGACGGACACCGTCTCCTCTCCTTTCTTCTTCTCCTTCTCTGATCCTATCCCAAGATTGACTTCCCCACCTCGGCCTTTGACATCAAGTTCACCAGCCCCCCTGGAGACAAATTCAGCCCCCGCTATGAGTTTGGCAGCCTCCGGGAGGAGGACCAACGCAAGCTTAAAGACATCACGCAGAAGGAGTCCCTATACTGGTGAGGACACAGGCTTCCTTCCCACTGTCCATGTCGGCCTGACTTTTTACCTTCCGGCATCTAGTTCCTGCCCCTGTGCTTGAGGAGGGGAGGAGGTCAGTGAGATAGTTATTGCTACCACCTAGGCAGAAGGGTGGCAACCCCCAGACCTTTCCCTAGCTAACACTAGGGAGAGTGGATAGGGCAGGTCAGGAAATGAGATCCCAGCATACCCAGCTCCACGCTGGTGACCTGCCCCAGACCCACCTACCAGGAGGATCAGAGCTGTGCCGCTTCCCCAGATATGCCATCCTCTACTTCTGGTGCGGCAGCTGGTCTCTGTCCTCACCTCCCTGCCCCCACTGCCTCCCGCCCCTCCACACCAACAGCCTTTGCATTTTTCTGGCCTTGTCACATTCCAAAAAGGATCAGGTGTCTTGGCAAGCTGGCAACTCTCTGGAGTCCAGGCTGATCTCATCCTTGGGGCTGCTTGTGTTCACCCAGGACTGGAGAGGGAGGGGTGAGAAGGAGGAGAGTCAGGGCCTTCTCTCATCCCAGCCACCTCTCTGGGCCCTGAATGGCCTTGTGCATATGCTGGGTTGGGGAACGAGAGATGCAGACCTCCCCGCCCCCACCCCACTCCTGACCCCTCATTTCATTAGCCCCTCAGCTCCTGTCTCCCCTATTAGACACCTGATCTCAGGCAAGTCCCAATTAGCTACAGACCCTATAAAGCTAAGAGAAGTCCCAAGAGGCCTCAGGGGCCCAAACCCTGACAAGTGTTGCCCACTGCCCTCTAGTGGCTCTACATGGGAGTAGGACCCCTAGGGCGTCCTGTGGTCTGGTGTTACTGGTCCACGTTCTCAGCCTCAGTCTGACATGTGTCCCTGAGATGGGACCCTGCTTTCCAAGCTTAGCTTCACATTGCAATCATCTATGATCTTTCTGATACACCCGATGTTTAGTTTCTGGAGACATCCTGACTCGGTTGGCATTGGGGCGAGTCCTAGGCGCCAGAAAGTCACCAAGCCCCTCAGGTGATTGATGATCATGTACAGGGACGCTGGGAAGCCTCTGAATGGTAGTGTGTGCAGCCACTCTCTTGGGATGTAAGTTCTCAGCCCTCTGGCTCACTCCACCCATCTCCTCACAGGCTCACGGATGCTGACAGGAAGCACCTGTGGGAAAAGCGCTATTACTGCCACTCGGAGGTGAGCTCACTGCCCCTGGTGCTCGCCAGTGCGCCCAGCTGGGAGTGGGCTTGCCTGCCCGACATCTATGCTCTCCTGAAGCAGTGGCCACACATGAACCACCAGGATGCCCTGGGGCTCCTTCATGCCACGTGAGTTGTAGCTTCTACTTGTCCCAGCACCGCCATCACTGACAGGCCAGCTGGGGAAAATGGGGACACAGACATGAGCATTCTGGGCTTTCCTAGTTTTCTCTTTGTTTTCTTTTCCCCCAGTACTCCTGGGAGTACCCCATATGCAAGTTGCCTAGATACCACCCCTGGCGTTCCCCACAATGCTTTATTAGGTGTCTGGGTGCTCTTCTGGGCAGCTGTCACACATCATTAAATTGTAAATATTGGAGCATGCTCTTTTTGTTAAACAAAAAATTTTGGTGTTTGGGACAGGGTCTCATGATGTAGCCCTAACTGGCCTGGAATTGGCTTTGTAGGCCATGCTGGTCTTGAACTCACAAAGATTCAGAGATGCCTGTCTCTGCTGCCTCCTGAGAACTGGGATTAAAGGCATAGGCCCCCATGCTCCATGGCACACACATTATTAACACAGCTCATGATTCCTTTTTTTTTGTTTGTTTGAAGCAAAATTTACACATAAGCCCAAACTTCACATATTCATCCATTGTTTCAGCAGATGCTTTCCCTTGTGTGGCCCAAACCTTGCTGGCTGACTTCTCATTTTAACACTCCTTTCTTCTCTTTCTCCGAAAGAGTTCTTGGGGTCATGGGGCTGCCCGTCTGAGCTGCCTTTTCTAGACTGTACCCAGGCTTCCTGGCTTTTTTTTTTTTTTTTTTTTTTGCCATCTCAGAAATCAAAATGTACCTGCCTTTGAGACTTTTCGAGGCTACATCTTTACTAATCCCTGCAAAACTCATTTCCCAGGATGTCTGTTGGCTTATATAAACCCCCGCAGTTCTGTATTGCTTGCCTGGCAGGCTCTGTATTGTAGGGATATTACCAGGAAAACAGGCCTCACCCACTCAAGGGCTCCTTGACGGTAGGGGCTTCTAAGAGTGGGGGTTTAGGAAGAGCTTTGGGTAAAGTGCTCAGGGAATAAGAAAGGCCATTTTCCTGCTCTTCCCTGCCTAAGGGAGACTGTCCATGGGGCAGAGGGATGGGAAGACCATCTCTAAGGACTGCCTTCCAGAAGAGAAGCAGATCTTGGCAGGAGAGGGATCGGGCTTTTCCTTCTCCATGCCTCTGACCCCAGGCATAAAGTTTGACTCACATCTCTGAGTCACAGCCCGCAGTGGGGATTGTCAAGTCTCTGAACTCTTCTGCAGCTTTCCCGACCAGGAGGTGCGGCGGATGGCGGTGCAGTGGATCGGCTCCCTCTCGGATGCGGAGCTGCTGGACTACCTGCCCCAGCTAGTACAGGTGCGAGGACTCGCTGTCCTCATGCCCCCCCCCAGTCTTTCTCCATCTGCCCTCAGAAGCCAACATCCCAGGATGGTAGTCAGTGCAGATTTCAGGTGCTTACTAAAGCCTCGTGTTTGCTGTCTTCTAAACAGGCCCTGAAGTATGAGTGCTACCTGGACAGCCCCTTGGTGCGCTTTCTCCTGAAGCGAGCCATCTCGGACCTGAGAGTGACCCACTACTTCTTCTGGTAAACTGAGCGTGCAGAAAGGGAGGTAGATAGGGGCTATAGTGCAGGAACAGTCAGTCCCTCTGTGGCAGGTAGGAGGGAGGAGCTAAGAGACCTGACTCCAGCATGTTGCTTATCTACCCTGTGGCCTTGGTCTAGTATCTTTCCTCAACGGGGTCACGGGGTCGGGGTCTCCATACACCTCCGTGTAACTCAGGGGAGACCATCTTGATCCCCCTCCTCTACCCACCCATGGCAGAAGAAGCATAAAGTCAAGATGAGCTATAGAGGGGCTTCCACTCCAAGACAGGGAAGTCATTCAAAGCAGATTTCCCTCTAATGTGTGTGTGGGGGCGTGGGCTTTCTGAGTTGAAGCAGGAGATGACCCTTTCCTCCCTTGCTCGATGCTGTGGCTCCTGAGTAGCCTGACTCCCTACTTGCCCTGCTTTACAGGTTACTGAAGGATAGCCTCAAGGACTCTCAGTTCAGCATCCGCTACCAGTACCTGCTGGCAGCCTTGCTGTGCTGCTGTGGCAAGGGACTGAGGGAGGAGTTTAACCGCCAGTGCTGGCTTGTCAATACCCTGGCCAAACTGGCCCAGCAGGTCCGAGAGGCCACCCCATCTGCACGCCAGGTAAATAGGCAAGGCGGCTCTCCCTGACCCTGTTTCTAGCTGAGGCTTGTGTCACGAGGAGTTTACCTCTCAGACATCCTGAGCAGCAGGATAGAAAGTGACTAGAAGGAGGTGGCTGTAACCTGCAGGCCACAAACAGTCCCCAAGCTGGCCACAGTTCACAAATGTGTTTGGTTTGGCTTGCAAAATATTAGAATTTTGACTTAGCTGCTTGCCTTAAAGGCTAGGCATACCTGTGTGTGCACAAGCACACTCAGCTGCTGAGGGCTAAGGTCCGGTCACTTTTCACTGTGGGGAACCATGACTCAGGGCTGAGACAGGTGACAGAAAGGGCCACCTTTGTTTTAGGGAAGGTGCTAGGCCACACCAGCTGTGCTTCTGGTGTCTTAAACCTTGGGAGATCTTTATCTGTGTCTTCTCTTCTCTTCTCTTCTCTTCTCTTCTCTTCTCTTCTCTTCTCTTCTCTTCTCTTCTCTTCTCTTCTCTTCTCTTATCAAAGCCTTGAAGGACTTTCACCCCTCACCCTCCAATCTACACCTCCCTCTTCCCTTCTCCTGGCTGCCTTTTCTCTTAGAAACTCGGGTTGCTTCTTGTTCACTGAGCAAGTCTGAGACCTAAGTGGGTGACTGTCCTCCCCAAGGGTTTCTCAGAAGTTGTCCCTGTTATTTAGGCACGTGACTAGGCTCCTTCCTCGGGAGGTAGATGCCTGGCTCTCAGTGAAGCCTCTGGGCCTCTCCCCTCACCCCTGCTTTTCCCCACTCCCTCTGAAGGGCATCCTTCGCTCGGGCTTGGAGGAGGTGAAGCAGTTCTTTGCCCTCAACGGTTCGTGCCGCCTGCCGCTAAGCCCCAGTCTACTGGTGAAGGGCATTGTGCCCAGGGTGAGTCTCTGCTAGGTGTGGAACTTCAAAGAATGGGGAACTCTTGCGGGAAGTGAAGGCCTCCTTACCCTGTCTTAGGAGAGGAGGGAGGAGGGCAAACAGGTGGCCTCTTCCCAGCTTGACTGTGTGTGGACTTGGTTTGACAGCTGTAATTGTGTGCTGGGCGGAATTGGGTCAGAGGCTGCATTTCCCTAATGGTGCTCTGGATGCAGCTAGCTAAGGCGGCGAGGGTGGCAACTCTTAGCCTCCTGCCTTGACTCACTGTCCAGCACGGGGCTTTTTGTCAGTTGTTTCGTTGTATTCTCACAACTCTTAGGCACGTGGTACTATTATGGAAGTGTAGGACGTGGAATTTATCAGACGTCACCAGCTAGGAAGTTGTGTGCAGAGTGAAGGGAAGAGGATGGGTAATCAGATGTAGAGCCATGGTAATAGCAACCTAAGCCTGGAAGAGAGAAGCAAGGAAAGGGATATGGACTTTGGGTTCCTGGGAAATCTGGAATATGTGATGAGCATGTCCGGGGTGGACCAACAAGAAGGTAGACAGCGTCTCCATCCAGCGTGAAGAGGGCATTTTCCGTCCTGGCACCGTCCACTGGCATTAGCCACTGCCCTCTATTCTGTACAGGACTGTTCCTACTTCAATTCTAACGCAGTCCCCCTCAAGCTCGCCTTCCAAAATGTGGATCCCCTGGGTGAGAACATCCGTGTCATCTTCAAGGTGAGAATGCTTTCCTCGGCAGGTTGTGATGGATGGCGAATGCCTGAAATCTCAGTACTTTAAGAGGCTGAGGCAGAGGGATTGCCATGAGGCAAGCCTAGACTATGTAGTGACTTCCAGGTCAGGTCAGGCTAGATACTGAGACACTGTTTCAAAAAAAAAAAAAACAAAAGAAAGAAAACCCTGTCTTGAAAAACCAAACAAAAACAAAAACCAAAAAAACGAAAACCAAACAAACAAAAAAGCAAAACCGCTATGCTTTTAATCCCAGCACACAGGAGGCAGATGCAGCAGATCTCTGTGAGTTCGAGGCCAGCCTGGTCTACAATGCATTCCAGGGCAGGTTCCAAAGCTACACAGAGAACCCTGTTTCAAACAAACAAACAAAGACAGTCTATAGTTAGTTTCTGATCTGGTATAAAAGTTCAAGATTTTAAAAGGCCTGGTGACTCAGGCATGATGGTGCGTATCTGTAATCTAGCACTCACGGGCTGAGGCTGAAAGATGGCTGACCAAAACCAGCCCGGACTGCACAGGCAGAACTTGTCTCAAACAAACGGGCCTAGTGGTCAGGAGGGCTTCTTGCAGAAAAGGAACCTTAGTTCAGTTCAGAGGGGCACGCAGCAACGGGAGGGGTGGGGAGCAAGGCAAGGGGCGGACTGCAGAGATTGGTCCTGGTTCCTTGACCCCGTGGGCCAGATCAACAGGTGAGTGCTGGCAAAGCTGGCGAGCCCCAGTCTCTCCCTGCCCCTGTAGTTTGGAATGCCGCGGGGTCAGGAGGGAGTGGAATGGGTTTTAATTGCTCCTCTTCCCTCTCCAGTGCGGGGATGACCTTCGCCAGGACATGCTCACCCTGCAGATGATCCGCATCATGAGCAAGATCTGGGTGCAGGAGGGGCTGGATATGCGCATGGTCATTTTCCGCTGCTTCTCCACTGGCCGAGGGAGAGGTCAGCCGGGAGTCGGGCAGGGCATCCCTTCACTCCCCGCCTTTCTGCTCGTTCCCCAACGTGAACAATGGAGAATAGAAGGGCAGGATTATTCCATGAGAAGATGTGGGGTGACTTGAAAAAAGAAAGCGAGGGAGAGACTGTTGCGAAACAAAACAGACTTGGAGGCATAGCAACCTCTGTGGACTTTGGATCTTGATCAAACAAATCCATTGTGGTTTTGAGATGGCTGTAAGGAAATTTGAAAAGAGGCTCTAGCTTCCAGGGCCACTCTTAGTGTTTTGGATGTGACAAGTATGTGGTTATTCTGTCCTTGTTAGTTATATTTAAAAGTATTTATTGCATGAAATGGCATGTCCAAAGTGGAGAGCGGTGACGGCATATCGATAATCCGAGCTCTCAGATGAGGTGGGAGGGTCAGAAGTTCGAGGCCAGCTTGGCCTATAGAGCGAGACCCTGTCTGGCTTTGCGGTCCTCCAGCTGGAAGAACAGGAAGTAGGAAGCTAACTGGGTAACGGAAGGGGAAAAGGAATTAGTAAAGCACCGATTGGTAGAGCTGGGTGGCGGCTACCTTAGAATTGATTTAAAGGCCTGTCTATCTTTCACACGGTGACCCGGGAAGCCTAGCGCCAGTCTAGAATATGTGGTGTGGGTGTGGTCTTCTTTCCATCGTCCATCATGTGTTCTCCCTGCTGGCAGACTTTGTCCAAAGGCTCTGGGGCTTAGCTCGTGGTAAGCATCTACACAGCTAAGAGAGATTTCCTCACTCTGTTCTGAAGCCTGAGTCTGACTGCTTCTCCCTCAGGGATGGTGGAGGTGATACCCAACGCGGAGACGCTGCGCAAGATCCAGGTGGAACACGGGGTGACCGGCTCCTTCAAGGACCGTCCCCTGGCTGACTGGCTGCAGAAACACAACCCCGGGGAGGACGAATATGAAAAGGTAGGACTGGGGGATTCCAAAGCCCAGAGCTGCTGAGGCAGTGTGCCTGTCTGTGACTCAGAGTTTTGCTATCGCTAGACCTGCGTGCGCACAGATGGGCCAGCTCAGCTTTGCTGAAGGGTGTGCTCTCTGTGGACAGATGGGTCGGATGACTATTGCAAATTAACAGTATCTTTTAGAATTGGTCAGAGAAACTTTCTTGGGTCCTATGGGGAGCAGCTTATGAGAGTTTTTCTCTATCTGTCCCAATTGTGGATCCTGGCCTGTTTCCCTGGCACTCTCAGAGGGACTCAGTGATGCTGCCTAGGATTCGAGATGGCAGGAAGAGGCTTTGGATAGCATCTTAACCCAACCCCCTTTTTTTGTGGGCAGGAGTCAGGTGCAACCCTTGCTCCAAGCAGTGGAGCTGGTATGCAAGACTGTAACTTGAAGCCAAGATTGAGGCTAGTGATAAGACACACGGGAGCCAAGCGGCCTAACTGGCCCCATTAGAGGGAAGAAGGTGAGCTGCCAGGGATGGTAGAGCCCTGTTGGTCTGATGTCATCCGTGACCAGTCCTCAGCTTCATGACTGTAGTCTTTGGATTCATGAAGTTTGGGGTGAGAGTTAAAGGGAGCAAGTTACAATAAAAATACCAGAATGTGGCACATACTTTTAAACCCAGAACTCAGGAGGCAGAGGCAGGTAGACCTCTGTGAGTTCCAAGCCAGCCAGGGCTACATATTAAGACTCTGTCTCAAAAACAAACAAAAGATTCCAGAATGTAAATTCCTATAAGGCTTGCTTCAAGGGAATATCAATACTAATTTATGTTGGTCGGTGCATTTTATTCCTGAAGGGGAAGACATGCAGGCAGTCAAATAATAACCAGAATATGTCCGATGGGTGTGTGATCAGGTGGTCTTAAGCGGCCCTAATAAATTTGTGGTCCCCGGGGTTTAATTCCCAGGCCCTCCCTCTGTGCTCTCCGACTAACACTGTCTTGACTGACACGCCTTCTGCTATGCCTTCTATCCCTGCTCATGTCCCGAGGACTCCAAAGCCCCACTTGTAACCCCTTCCCCCGTGCAACGTAAGCCACAGTCGCCCTCGCTGGCTGGATTCCTCCGCTGCATCTTTGCAATCGTCAAACAGTTTCCTGTCTCCTCTCACCTCTTGAGGCCTGCTTATTGTGTGTTTCCTATCCGTGACTGTAGGATGCTGCAGTCACCCAGACCAGAGCCAGCAGCTTCTTCACGGTCCCTCTGCCTAGTTTTGGGGACTTTTCAAGTCCAGAGCCGTTCATGTCACATCGTTGCTCAGGGTTCTTCAAAGGCTGCCACTAGATAAATCCAACATCTACGTGGCTGCCTTTGTAATCCAGCCTGGCCTTTCACTTAGGCTCCCGTGTAGGGGATGTTCGCACGAGTCTAATACCTCTAGATGATAGTACCCTTTGGCCTAGAAAGCCATTCCCTGTTTCCCAGCCTCACACACTGCTTCTTCGACATTGTACACTGAGCCTGGGAGAGGCTGCTGCTGCTGCTTCTCTCCCTCCTCCAAACCCATGTGCTATTTATGCTAACGTGTTCTCTCCGGTGCCAAACGCCTCCCATAACGAGAGCTGTGCTGGGTGTTGGAACTGTAATTTCTCTGTGCCAGTGTACTAGCAAGTCATAATAAACGTGCAAGTGTCTACAACAAGCAGGGACGTACCTGGAAGCTGACTTTGTTATTTTTTTTTTCCCTTTTGGTTTTTTGAGACAGGACCTCACTCTGTAGCAAAGCTCAGGCAGGCCTGGAACTCATGATCCTTCTGCCTCAGCTTCCTGAATGTTGAGACTGTAGATGTGAGGCACAGAGCTAGTAGTTCCTTTTTTTCTTTTTCTCTTCCTGCTTTTCTTTTTTCTTCATTTTTATAGATGGGGTTTCTCTTTGTAGCTTTGGAGCCTGTCCTGGAACTATCTCTGTAGACCAGGTGTCCTCAAACTCATAGAGATCCGCCTGCCTCTGCCTCCTTAGAGCTGGGATTAAAGGCGTGCGCCACCACCACCCGGATCCAAGCAGTTTTTTTTTTCCATTCATAGATGTTTGCTTTCTAAGAAATGGCCTTCCCCTTACAGAAGCTGAATTCTATATATGTTTTGTTTTGTTTTTTGAGACAAGAGTCTCACTATGTAGCTCTGGCTGTCCTGGAACTCATTATATAGATCAAGTCGACCTAAAACACACAGAGACCTGCCTCTCCCTCCCCATTGCCACACGCCTGGCCCCTCCTCCTTTTTGTGTTTGTGCAAGAACATGAATGGGTAAATGCACTCACCCATGGGTGTGCATGCTAAGGCCAAAGCAGGACATCAAGTGTCTTCCTCTCTCACTCTGTACTTTGCTGTCTTTAGGTAGGGTCTGTTGAGGAGGGAACTGGAAGCTTGCTGTTTTGTCTAGGCTGGCTGTCCAGTGAACTCTCAAACATCTCAGTTCCACCACATGGGGGTTACAGGCATGCACAGCTATACCTAGTTTTTTACATTGGTACTGGGGCTTCCAACCCCTGTCCTTCCTCATGCTTAAAGCACAAGTGCTTTTACCCCAGCCCCTCCCACCCCTTGAGCCCCAAAATATCTCCAACACATTTTACTAAATAGAGATGTCTGATTTCCAAGTGCAAATCACTGCAGGAAGTGTGACGCTCTCAGCTCTTCTTTGGAGGCAGTGGTTTTAATTAGGTAAGCATTTAGCTGCTGCCAAGCACTCTGGGACTGGAGTGCTATTGGGACAGGAAGAAGGGTGCATGAAGGGTCATGTACCAGGCTTTTTCTTTTGGGCCACCAAACAGCTCCCAAATCGCAACACGGAGGCTTATTAATTAGTTTTGAATGTTCAGCCTAACTTCGGCACATTTCTGGCTAGCTCTTTTAACTTAAATTAACCTGTTTCTCTTTATCTACCTCTTGCCTCGGGGATTTTTATTTTTATTACCTTTTTTACTTCTGTGTATCTTACTTTCACTGCTTCTCTGTACCTGGCTGTTTGGCTAGCATCTGCCTGACTTCTTGCCCCAGCTATGTCCCTCCTTCTCTCCTCCTCCGCTCATTCTCTTTCTCCTTGAGCCTAGATTTCTCCTATTTATTCTCTGTCTGGCAGCCTCGTCTATTCCTCCCTCTGCCTAACTATTGGCAGTTCAGCTCTTTATTAAATCAATCAGGTGCCTTAGGCAGGCAAGGTGAAACAAATGGAACATATCTTCACACAGTTAAACACACACCCTTACACTGTTAAACAAATGCAACATAAGCAAAAGTAACACACCTTTACATAGTTAAAGTAACATTCTGCAGCATAAACAAGTGTAGCACATCTTTGCCTAGATGAAATAATAGTCTACCACAGGGTCAGGTGCCCTTAGTTCCGATACTCAGTACCACTCTTGAGTCAGGGTTATCTTGACCTCTTGGAAAAGTTTGAGGCATCAGCCTTTCTGTCCACTAAGGTTTCCCGATCTGAACTGCGCATGTCTACTGTCTTTCCAACCAACCAAACAAACAAACAAACGAAACCAAATTCAAATGGAGGGTGTATATAGACATAAACCTTCCGTCTCCTACTTCATAAGACATAGATGACGGGAATGCTTCTGTGTTCATAAACCTGTGCTTTGGTATATAATGTGGATAAGCAGGTGGGTGCTGGGTGCTTCTAGAGTTCACATGAGAGGAAGGTGGCCCCACCCCCTGCCTGCACTCTTCACAGGCTGTGGAGAACTTCATCTACTCCTGCGCTGGCTGCTGTGTGGCTACATACATCTTGGGCATCTGTGACAGACACAATGACAACATCATGCTGAAGACCACCGGGCACATGTTCCACATAGATTTCGGCCGCTTCCTGGGCCACGCGCAGATGTTTGGCAATATCAAGAGGTAGGTGTGCTCCTGTGTGGCGGGCAAGAGTGGTTCAGAGCTGGGGCACGAGAAGCAAGTGGACCCTCAGAGCCCTGACCCTGGGCGAGCAGCTCTGAAGGAGAGGAGACTGATCAGGAGCTCATGTTTGTGCAGAGCTTGTGGAAGGTGAGGATCAGCTGATCACATGACCTGGGGCTGAGGACTGAGCTTCAGCGGGAACGCAGTTGGGTAGCTGGGAGAAGGTGTTACTAGGTCCCAGGTCAGAAGGCATCATGAGGGTTGAAGGAAAACAGCCCCTGGTGGAGCTTACAAAGTGGCCTTCCGTCTTCATATTGACTGTCTCTACCTCTATGCTCCCTTGGTCCAGGGACCGTGCCCCCTTTGTGTTCACCTCGGACATGGCGTACGTCATCAACGGGGGTGACAAGCCTTCCAGCCGCTTCCATGATTTTGTTGACCTTTGCTGCCAAGCCTACAACCTCATTCGCAAGCACACCCACCTCTTCCTCAACCTTCTGGGCCTGGTAAGGAGTTCATCTCTTTATGACTTTCCTTCTTACTACCTGGCTCCATCTTTAAGACTGCCCCGGATTGTTCCTGAGGATTCCTGAAGATCCACTTCTCCCAATTGTGGCATCTGTCTTCCTTAAAGGCAGAGACCCAACGACTAGAAACAGTGATGCCTGACCCCTCATGTAGCCTTTCAGTGCCTGTGGCCCGCTAACCACTGCCCACAGCATCTGTCTGTAATCCCAAAGGATCGTGGCGCCTAGTACAGAAAACCGTGTCTCAGGGAGAAAGGAAGCCATGCTTGGCTCTTGTTACAGGCAGCCCCTCCTTTCTTCTAGATGCTGTCCTGTGGAATCCCAGAGCTCTCCGACCTGGAGGACCTCAAGTATGTGTATGATGCCCTGAGGCCTCAGGACACAGAGGCCAACGCCACCACCTACTTCACAAGGTAACACACAGCACAGACCAGTGCGTGCCACCACTGCCTGGCTGTTATCTGGGTTCCTACCAGAACCCAACCAGAGACTTGGTCCAGGAGGCAATGGGGAAGCTCGGTTTTATAATAGGTACTATTTATTTATTTTTATTTATTTACGGTTTTCCAAGATAGGGTCTTTCTGTGTAGCCCTGGCTGTCTTAGAATTTGTTCTATAGACCAGGCTAGCCTTGGAAGAGCTCAAAGATCCACCTGCCTGTGCTGGGACTAACGGAGTGTGGCTGCACACCCAATTTATGATATATTTTAACTCTTTTGGTCAGACCCTTCCTCTTCAACCAGACATCACTTAGAAGTTAGTCTTTTTGAGCAGTGCTTGGTGTGGCCCTGGGATTCTATTTGTTAGTACTTAAGACATTGATTGATCATCCTGAGTTCCCACCTACCTTGTTTTGAATGTGTTTAGCAGGAGGAATAAGAGCTCAGGATTCACAAATTCCATGAGATAATGTGTCAATCCTGTACTCTGTTACACCGTGACATTGGGAACATGGTTGATCTGGTGGCTAATTTAAACTCAGGGCTGGGCATTGTAGCACACACCTGTAATTCTAGTACTTAGGAAGCTGAGACAGGAGGATCGCCATGAATTTGAGGCCAGCCTGGGCTACATATTGAGATCTTGTCTACTCTTACCTCCTCCTCACTCCCCCCCAAATCTCAGGACTTTGGCAGTATCTGGTTGGATAGCTATCACAGCACAGGGAGGTTGGGCCCGTGGTTACATCCTTGGTTTCCCATTCTACACAAACAGATTGATTGAGTCCAGCCTGGGTAGCGTCGCCACGAAACTCAACTTTTTCATTCACAACCTGGCTCAGATGAAATTCACAGGCTCAGATGACCGGCTAACCCTTTCCTTTGCACCCCGAACACACACTCTCAAGAGCTCTGGGCGCATCACTGATGTCTTCCTCTGCCGTCACGAGAAGATCTTCCACCCCAGCAAGGGCTATGTAAGTGTTTGCTCCTTTCTGTTGCTTTCTGTTCACCCATCTTGGGGTTAACCCCTTTTCCATACCTGTACAGTGTGCTCTGGAGTTTACCAAGGCTCTGGCACTGGGAATAATCCAGACAGGCCTGTTCCCTCATTTAAGTGACCTTCATAGACTCGGGAAGCTGAACTGGTTTGTAGTTCTAGAGATACAGGAGGAAGTCTCTGCTTTCAGGTTCCTGCATGTGTGCAGCCTACCCTCTTTTCTCCACTGGAGACTCTTCCGAGGCCTTTTTCCTTCCGGAAAGTACCGCACACGCACACACGGAGGCACGCACGCACACACACACACACACACACACACACACGCAC
The DNA here is from genome assembly GCF_014885135.2 of Alexandromys fortis. NCBI lineage: Eukaryota > Metazoa > Chordata > Mammalia > Rodentia > Cricetidae > Alexandromys > Alexandromys fortis. The sequence goes on along the minus strand of NW_026067940.1, from coordinate 5,743,443 downwards.
TTCTGCTCTCCTCCCGTCCCCTCGTGGGCAGGTGGGCAGGCAGATGTACCCTGAGTTTCGGCTTTGCAGATTTATGTGGTGAAGGTGATGCGGGAGAACGCTCATGAGGCAACGTACATCCAGAGGACGTTTGAGGAGTTCCAGGAACTGCACAACAAGCTGCGCCTGCTCTTCCCATCTTCTCTCCTGCCCAGGTAGCCCCCCAACCCCCCCCCCATCCTCTTGAACTGAAAGAGATGGGGGAGGGATGGGGATGAAGCTAGGACCGTGTTTCAGAAAGAACCATTTCAAGTTGAGGATCTACCTGCTTTACCCTGCCCGGGAGTGGGGTTGGTGACAGGAGCGCCCCCTGCTGGCTGTTATCGCCAGCTAGCCCAACAGCCTTGCTCTAGCCTTGGGGAGAAAAAAATTAAACATGGGGGCACTCGCCAGAAAGCAAGCCAGCTGAGCTGAAAGCAGGGGCACTGGGTGAAGCCGATCATGACTTAGAGTTTATAATTTATCACAGAATTGTAATATTTTTTTCCTAATGGACAAAGTGTGACATACACATTCAGACTTGGAAGGGAAGGACCCTTGACACCTACAAGAATGAGCCTGAATGAAATATGCCAGTCACGAGGAGATAAAAACTCCATGATCCTACCTATTGGATTCCCCAGAACAGTCAGGCCCTGGAGACTGAATGCAGAATCAGTGGCTGAGGTTCAAGAGGTTTAGTTCCTCAGGACGAAGAGTTCTAGACCTAGCTAGCTTCTGGTGCTGGTTATGCAGACGGTGACTGAACTCGATGCCACAGAACCGTACCCAGAAGTCTTTAAATGCTTGATGATTAAAATGCTGGAAATGTCTGGGGTCCCAGGAAGTGTGTGTGTGTGTGTGTGTGTGTGTGTGTGTGTGTGTGTGTGTAGAAAAAGAGACAGAAACGGACCAACACAGGTACAGACATGTGCACAGACTGCGCGGTCTGGTAGCAGTCATGGAGGCAAGGGTGGCCCAGAAGAGAAGCAGCTAGGAAAAGAGGATCAGGTAAATAGAAATGCAAATGAAATCTAAAATCTTCTTATCCTCTCCCCCATCCCCGTGTCCCTTGTCTGCCTGTCAATCCAGCTTCCCTAGTCGCTTTGTGATTGGCCGCTCCCGGGGAGAGGCAGTGGCCGAGCGGCGGAGGGAGGAGCTAAATGGCTACATCTGGCACTTGATTCACGCAGCCCCGGAGGTGGCTGAGGTGAGTGAGTGGCTGGGGGATGTGAGAGGAGGGGACCTGAGTCCTGGGGAAGCCATCAGGAGTCTGGAGAATGACCAGTGAGTGCCTGGCCCTACTGAGGTTGAGCAAGCACAGGTCCATGGTGGACGAGCCTCAGGCCTGGGCTTTGTTTTCATTTCCTGTGCTTATTAGAAACATTCTCCAGAGACAGGCGTGTGTTTTAGCCCCAGGCTGGCTCAGTCGTCTCCCCAAGCTGGTGTGTCTATAGGCGAATGGAGAAGGCTGGAGTAGACTAGAATAGACTGCTTTTGATCCGAAGAGGCCTGGCTTTATTTATTTACTTATTTACTTACTTATTTATTTTTTGTTCACTTTGGTTTTTGAGATGTGGTCTCACTCTCACTAAGAACTCGCTTTGGAGACCAAGCTAGCCTTGAACTTGTAACCATCTTCTTCCTTTTGTTTCTTGAATGTTGAGCATACAGGGATTTGTTCCCTACCCACCCAACCATTGGCTATTTTCTTTCTTTCTTTTTTTAATTACTTTATTTTGTGTTCATTTGCATTTTGCCTGCATGTATGTCTGTGTGAGGGTGTCAGGTCCCCAGGAACAGGGGCTACTGACAGTTGTGAACGCCCATGTGGGTGCTGAGAATTGAACCCAGGTCCAAGTGCTCTTCACCCTGAGCCATCTCTCCAGCCTTGGCTCTTTTCTCCTAAAAAAAAAAAATGTGTGTGTGTGTGTGTGTGTGTGTGTGTGTGTGTGTGTGTGTGTAAATAAAATGAACCCTTCCTGGGCCATGTCTTACTGAAGAGTGGCCCCTGTTTTCTAATCTGTTCCAGTGTGATCTGGTATATACCTTCTTCCACCCCCTGCCCCGGGATGAGAAGGCTTCAGGCCCCAGCTCAGTTCCAAAGTCTTCAGGTACAGTTCTTTCCTGGTGGCGGTCCTGCCAGAATACATCCCCACCTCTTTGTCAGCTTCCTTTCGTGTTCAGTTGCTTACTTGCTGAGGACTCTGGTTTTCCATTCGTGCTGTGGTGTCCACAGATCTGTGGCTGAGGTCCCTAGGGGAAGGATATTTATTTAGTGATTACCCCCCTCAGTCTGGGCACACTCATCCCAACCCAGCTCTCTACTGCATTCCAGCCCACATAAGTGTCAGAAACCTGACAGGTTGGGGCAGGACTTCAGGAAGGAAGTAGAAATGTCTGCCTGGCACCAGTCAGGGGCACTTCTGGAGTATGGATCTTTCTCAGTTTCTTTTATCCCTACAGATGGGACTTGGGCCCGGCCCGTTGGGAAGGTCGGTGGGGAAGTGAAGCTATCCATCTCCTATAAAAACAACAAACTCTTCATCATGGTGATGCATATTCGGGGCTTGGTAAGTGCATGGACAGCCCTCACTGGGTCTGTCATCTTTCTGCTGGTAGCTTTTGAGTGAGTCAGTTCTCTGCTCCCAGATAACGAGAGTAACCACAGATGTTTACTGAGTCTCCACCACAGGCTGCCCACACCAGGCCTGCGGTTGACCAGGCGATTCAAGACACAGCTGCTTGCTTGCTGTGGTCTTTGTAGCGGTATCCTGAGTACCGTGAGCCTCTTTATAAGATGCTGGTGGTGTCTCCTTCCAGGGGTTGCTGTGGGGATGAACCGAGATAATCCATGGGATGCACTTGCCTTTCTGAGTAGTAGTGTTGCTATGGTAATTCTGGTTTTATAAAAGAGAGGCCTAGGGCATTTGCTACCTGGTTATATTAATAGATATAGATAGGTGAGTCTAGACAGGGCAGCCACTGGACTTCCTTCGGGCATATTCAAGGCAGTATATAATTAATTTTGGCACAGGTTCTAAGATCATCATGAAGGGGAAAGGAACATTTGTTGACCATTTACAATGTGTAGCGTCTGATGTTGCTCATTTTGAAGTTTGGAACACCAAGTCATAGCAGAAAGCACGTACTTTGAATCAAAGAAAACTTGGTTTTGCCAAGCAGTCGTGGTGCACGCCTTTAATCCCAGTGCTTGGGAGGGAGAGGCAGGTAGATCTCTGCAAGTTCGAGGCCAGCCTGGTCTACATAGCAAGTTCCGGTACAAGCTCCAAAGCTACACAGAGAAACCCTGTCTCAAAAAAAAAGGGGGGGCTGGAGAGATGGCTCAGTGGTTAAGAGCATTGCCTGCTCTTCCAAAGGTCCTGAGTTCAAATCCCAGCAACTACTTGGTGGCTCACAACCATCTGTAATGAGGTCTGGTGCCCTCTTCTGGCCTGCAGACATACACACAGATAGAATATTGTATATATAACAAATAAATAAATAAATATTTTAAAAAAACTGAAAAAACTTGGTTTCATATTCACATTCTTTTATGTTTATCACTCATTCATTCAACAAATCTTATTTTGTGCCGACTAATACATTAGCCCTTGATACAGGAGAAGCCAAAACACAGCTGTGCCCAGGGCACCTGTAGTCTAGTTAGAAAGGGCAGACCTTAGAATAGACAAGGACAATATATGGTGTGTCAGTGGGTTGAGAACCGTACAAGAGACAAAGCAGAGGAGTCCGGGAGAAAGGACATTAAGGGGTAGAGAAGGCCTCAGTGATGAGATCTGTTCAATGACCCAAGGAAGGGAGGGAGGAAGCCCCTTGTGTAAATCTGAGAGGAGATTGCTTCAGATGTGGGGAAGCAGGGAGCAGTCAGGTCTAACAGCCTGTGTGGGGTTACCAGAAACTACTCAGTTATTGTTAGCTGTGGCCTGGAGTGGAGGGCGGAGGAGCCGAAGGGAGCATAGCAAGGCTCTGACTTCCATTCCTAGAGGTCTTTGGGTAAATGTGCTGTGTTCTGAATCAAATATCAGGGGATGGGTTTTTAAATTTATTTATTTTTATAAGACAGGTTCTCAATCTAGCCCAAGCTAGTCTGGAACTGGAACTCAATAGATAGCCTAGTTGGCTTTGACCACAAGGCAGTCCTCCTGCCTCAGCTTCCCAAGTGCTGGGACATGAAATGCTGCTCTTGGTTTTGACTTAACAATAAGTTTGGAAGGCTGGAGCAGTCAGTGGTTAAGAGCACTGACTGCTCTTCCAAAGGTCCTGAGTTCAATTCCCAGCAACCACATGGTGGCTCACAGCCATCTGTAATGAGGTCTGGTGCCCTCTTCTGGCCTGCAGGCATACACACAGATAGACTATTGTATACATAATAAATAAATAAATATTAAAAAAAATGAGTTTGGAGACCATGGGATGGTTGGACCAGGCTCTAAAAACAAACGAAAACTAGGGCAGAGTCATCCTGACTGAATCAGTCGTCAGTGGGCCCTGAGCAAGCCACCTCTTCTCTCTGACTCATGCCTCTACCCGATAGCACTTACAAGGTACCAAATAACAAAACAGCGTGGAGAGGAGATACCTGGTGACTTGATGGTTCATTAAAACCATATTACAAGCCAGGCATAGCAATGCATTCCTTCCTTTAATCTCAGCACTCAGGAGGCAGAGGCAGGTGGATAATCTCTGTGAGTTTAAGTTCAGCCTGATCTATATAGTGAGCTCCAGGACAGCCAGGGCTATGTAGAGCCCTGTCTCAAAAAAACCACAACTGAAAAATTGTGTGTGTGTGTGTGTGTGTGTATGTTTAATGTAATCATGGTAGATCTTTTTATCAGCATGTAATGAGCTGGAAAGCAGATTTAAAAGATTGGGTGTGCCGTACACCAAGCCAAAGGGTGAAGGCGAGAGAATCTAGATCAGAGTGTGGCTTCAGGGATGACTGGGAAGTGGGAGATACTATTGGATCTTCATCTTTTGTTTCATCCCGTTCTAGCAGCCGCTCCAGGATGGGAATGACCCTGACCCCTATGTAAAGATTTATCTCCTTCCTGACCCTCAGAAGACCACGAAGAGGAAAACCAAAGTGGCTCGGAAAACCTGCAACCCTACCTACAATGAGATGGTGTGTCTAAGATGGGGTCGAGGGGGGCGGGTTGGGTAGACAGACAGGGTAGCGCAGGGGCTGGCAAACCTCTTCTTTAGTTATTTGTTTTGGTTTTTTTTTGAGACTCAAACTCCATATATAACCAAGGCTGGCCTCGAATTCCTGATTCTCTGAGTGCTGGGATTTTAGGCTTGAGCCACACAACACCTGGCAAGAGACTGTCCGTTCTTATAAACTTAGTTGTATTGGATCAATTCATACTTGCTGATTTAGATGCTGTGACTGCTTTTTTGTTCAGTGGTGGCCTTGAGAATTTTGGTATGGACTGTACTTTTTTAATACTCATTTTATTTGTGTGTAAATGTGCCCATGGGTCCCAGAAGATTGAGTTTGAGTCCCTAGAGCTGGAGTTATAGGTGATTTTGAGCTTCCAGACAGCAAAAACATTTTTTTTAATGTGCATTGGTGTTTGGGCTGCATGTATGTCCTTATGAAGGTATTAGATCCACTGGAACTTGAGTTATAGACAGTTGTGAGCTGCTATGTGGGTGCTGAGGGGTTTTTTTGTTGTTGTTGTTGTTGTTTTTGTTTTTGTTTTTCAAGACAGGGTTTCTCTATATCACATCTCTGGCTTTCCTGAAAGTCATTTTGTAGACCAGGCTGACCTTGAACTCACACAGATCTGCCAGCTTTTGCCTCCCAAGTACTGGGATTAAAGGTGTGCACCACTATGTTGGGCAACAACCATTACTCATAGCTGCTGAGCCATCTCTCCAGGCCGACAGCAAGCGCTCTGGACTAGTGAGGTGTTTGATGGCGCCCCCACATGTTATAAAGCCTAACACAGTGGACCACCTTCCCCTCTATGTAAAAACTCTCAAACCCTGGGGATTATGATCCTCAAGGTGGGATTTGGGCCCTCACATGTGAGGACGGGAGCTTTCTGACCTATATGGAGTTGCCACGGACCACCCCAGTCAGCTATGGGAGTCCCTGGGACAGGGGTCCTCGAAGGTTAGGTGGGTAAGGATTTGGAGGTGACAGACAGAAACAAATGCAGAGGTAGCTTGAATCTGAGTGTATTTTACAGCTTTCAAGCAAGGATTTTTATACATAATGAGACAAGTGTTAAAATTCTCAAAAGATGTGTTTAGTGAAGCAATCACGGATAGGACAGATGACATCATTGTCATTTGGCACAGTAAAGCATAGAAGCATCAGAGGCTAACGGCACATTTCCAAGATCGGGTTAATAAATGTTTATGGTTGGTCATTGTTTAACAACTAGTATCTAGTTTTTGTAAATCTTCAAGGTATAATTTTAAACTATTGATCTTTTATTTAAGGCTTTCTTTACTATATATCTAAGCCCACTTCCGATGATGTACATACAGCCACATGAAATTTTATCATTGGAAAAGTTATTATCATTATACTATTTTATAATTTTTGTAAATGATTTGTGAAGTAAAGCACTGGTTATTCCGGAGATGAGGTCATAGGTAGTGACCTTATCTCAAGGGATGGTTTCTTATCCATATTTCTCACTTAAAACCTCAGCCTGGGCTATCGGGAACATCTTGTAAATATGGAAAGGGAATAGAAGAAGATAAAACAGATAGATTGCCATGAGAACTTCCGCTCGATATTTCGCTCCAGCCAAGAGTTTCACAACCGGTTCCAGGAGGCCTCCTCCTTCTGAAGTTTTCGCCTCAAGCTGTGGAACTTGTCACACAGACTCTACTGGGGCTGGTGTGGCATGGAGGATGACAGACTCCAGTAAACATAATCCCAGCATTTGGGAGGCAGAGGAGGAGTATTGTCAGCACCAGGCCAACCTGGGCTACATTTACACCATCTTAAACAACCCAGGCGCTGGGCAGTGGTGGCACATGTCTATAATCCCAGTACTTGGGAGACAGAGGCAGGCAGATCTCCATGAGTTCAAGGCCTGGTCTACAGAGTGAGTTCCAGGACAGCCAGGACTACACACAGAAACCCTGTCTTGAAAAAACAAAGAAAGAAAAGGAGGGAGGAAAGGAAAGAAGGGAGGGAAGGAGAGAGGGTGGGTGGGAGAGAGGGAGGGAGGGAGGAAAGGAAAGAAGGAAGGAGGGATGGAGAGAGAGAGAGAGAGAGAGAGAGAGAGAGAGAGAGAAAGAAAGAAAGAAAGAAAGAAAGAAAGAAAGAAAGAAAGAAAGAAAGAAAGAAAGAAAGAAAGCGATGAACCCCAGGGACTGGTCATCTTCTCTGACTTCCCGGTGGATCCCTCTACCCTGTATCACTTCCCTGTAGATTACCCTGCCCTGTCTCACAGTCTCCCTCTTTTCCCAATGCCCATGTTTGCAGTTGGTGTATGATGGGATCCCCAAGGGAGACCTACAGCAGCGGGAGCTCCAGCTGAGCGTGCTAAGTGAGCAAGGATTTTGGGAGAACGTGCTCCTTGGGGAGGTACACATTCGCCTTCGGGAGCTGGACCTGGCCCAGGAGAAGACTGGCTGGTTTGCACTGGGATCTCGAGGTCATGGAACCTTATGAGCCTAATCATGGCCCAGGCCTGCAGCTGCTGCCCAGAGCTGGGGGAGAATGACTCCCCTGCCTGGCCTGACTCCTTTGCTAGGAAGGGGTGCAGCCCTCGGTGGCCTTCCCCATGGTCCAGGTGGACCTGACCTCGGTGAGGGGCTGGAAGAGTCCGGCGCTCTGTGCTGCCCCTTCTTCGGTGGACTGCACTTGGGTTGGTTGTGGGGAACGGGCCCTCGGAAGCTGTGGGTCGCAGCAGAGTCTTAAGTTTACCTTGTGTCAAGGGAGCAATGCCTGCTTTGGGGTGTGTGGAGCGCGAGCTATATGAAGTAGCACTTGGGGGAGGGTGGGTGGATATTTTATTTTAATTTTTAAAAAATGAAATAGTAATGTTGTCCTAGCTGGGACAGGAAGCCTTGAGAGGGGCATACCGTGCCTCAGACGGCAAGAGAGGACTATTTGGGTTTTTTGTATGATGAAAGTTCTTATTGGACTTTTTCCCAGGACTTTTTGGGTTTTGTTTTCTAGCTATAGGAAATGTTGGGGAGGGGCCCGGTAGGTCCTCGGTGAAGCCCTCCCCCTCTCAGGCGCACTGGGGAAGGGTGGGGAGGACTCCCTGACTGCTGGGCTGAGGCCCTCCCTGGGCTGTCTGATTTTGCCTCCAAAGGAGAGCAGTGTGATACCTACGTGTGTAAGGAAGGGCCTTCCGTGTCAGGGGTCCGCCATGGACCTGTGTTCAGGGACCCATGCTCTTTAGGGCAGAATTTTCTTCTCTTCTTCCCCTGCTGGTTGGATTTGACTCTGATGTCTTCCTTTCCCCTTTGCCCCTCTGATCTCGCAGCCCTCTGCGGGTCCTGGTGAATACACTGGGGTGCTCCTATGCCCCAACTTGTTTGATGGGACAGAATGCTGCCGACCCTCAGCTCCAGGCCACGCCTGTAGAGGGCAGGTGCGTTGTGGCCACTTGCTGCATAGTTCCTGGAATATGTTCCTGAGACCTACTACTACTTTCCCTCCCAAACCTGTTTCTCTCACACTTCAAAAGGGATTTCATTGTGTAGGGCCACAAAGCTGTTTAGCATGTAGACAGAGGGTACCCTGTCCACAGCTAAGGGGGCTGGGAAGAATGAAGACCGGTCAATGCCGTTGTTCTTTCTGGCTATCTTCCTGGCCAGAAGGCAATTGGCCTGGAGCAGCATACTCTTGGAAAACAAACAGTGGCTGGAGAGATGGCTCAGCGGTTAAGAGCACTGGCTGCTCTTCCAGAGGACCTGGGTTCAATTCCCAGCACCCACAGGGCAGCTCACAACTGACTGTAGCTCCAGTTCCAGGGGACCTGACACACTCACACAGACATACATACAGGTGAAACACCAATGCACATGAAATAAAATAAATTACTTAAAAAAGAAAAAGAAAACAAAAGATTATTTCAACACATCCTTCTTATATGGTGCTAGGGATCGAACCCAGGGCCCTTTGAGTGCTGAGCAAGCACTCGACCCCCAAGCTGCATCCCCAGCCTCGTACCCTTATTCTGTACCAGATGAATTTAAAATCCACTTGAGTTTCTCTCCAAGGAGTTTTCACTATTTAAAAAGAGAGGGATTGGGACAATTCACCGTTTTTGTTTTTTTGAGACAAGGTCTCACTGTGTAGACTAGGTTGGCTTGAACTCATAGAGATCTGCCTGCCCCTGCCTCTGTAGGGCTGGGATTAAAGGCGATTAACTTCTTAAGCAGGAGTTAGCTGATGAGAGAGAAGGGCTAGCAAGGCTGCCATGACCGGTTTCTCTGGGACCCTATTACTGGAGAGTGAAAAGCTCCATTCACTGAAGCCGCATGGAAGCAAGAAAGGTTCTGTTTGTCTTGTTTATGAGCAAGGGTATCATATAGCCCAGGTTGGCCTCACACTTCTATGGAGATGAAGATAACCTTGATCTACTTGCCTTCAACCACCCAGGTGCTAGATGACAGGCATGAGCCACCACGTCCGTTCATTTTTTTTTCCTTAATTAGAATTGCGAGGTCAGTGGGTAAGAGCACTTCCTCACTAATTAGGAATGCCAGGCCAGTGAGATGGCTCAGCGAATGGGGCATTTGCCTCGTCAATTTAAATTTGATCACTGAGACCTTCAAGATGGTTGGAGAAAACCAACTTCCACAAGGTTGTTCTTTGGCTTCCAGATACATCACACATCATGTCCACCTCTCTCTCATAAACACATAAATAAGGTAATTTAAAAATCTGGCTGCGAAAGGCGGGAGACTGGAGAGGGAAAGCAGTGGAACCTTCCAGGTGTTTGGACCATAGATGAGCTACTGGCTTTTTGCCTGTAGCTCTTTTTATTCTGACCCTTTATGCCCCTGACTTAAAGAGGTCTATGTACTGTACCCACTTCCCATGTCCCCTGTATCTTCTACTTTCTCTGGAGTTGTATTTTCTAATAAATGACATTTGAGAAAACAAAGCTGCCATTATTAAAGCTTGGTTGGTGTGTGAGTGTTTAAATTAAAGCATCGGGTGCGTGTTTATGTGCACTAGTGCACGACATGGACATTTATCAATTGTCAGCTGCTTGCAATCAAAGCTTCAGGGCAAAAGTCCTGCTTCAGCAGGCCTGACAGGTCAGGCTCAGCCACTGTTCCCACATGCCAATTAAAGGGACAGTGGTAATGAAAAGCAGGGGCATGGCCACATTGGAAAGAGTATAAAGGAGGCTTGTGAGACAGGTGAGGGGCAAGAGGGATGCATAGTTAGGCTGTCTTGGTCAAGGTGCGATCCCATCTTTCGCGGTCTTGGCTGGAGTCTTGCAAGGTTCCCCAATAAATTGTTACATATTGGTCCTACTGTCCAGACATGATTCCTACAAGATGACCTGTTCCTGGGTGCAACGTTTCCATCACTGACAACTGGCATCATCGACGACAATTTCCATCATCTTGGGGAGTTCCAGGCTACCTTTGGCTACACGTTCTGAAAGGAAAATAAAAGACTCAACAAGAATAAATAGTTAAAGAAAAACTAGTTTGGGGGCTGGAGAGGCAGCTCAGAGGTTAAGAGCACTGTCTGCTCTTCCAGAGGACCTAAGTTCAATTCCCAGCAACCACATGGTGGCTCACAACCCATCTGTAATGAGATCTGGTGCCCTCTTCTGGCCTGCAGGCACACATGCATGCAAACACTGTATACATAATAAATAAGGGATCAAAACAGGATAACAAAAGACTTTGAACAGCCACAGTTGAAAGTTGGCAGAAAATTTGACCATGCAGTGTAAGTATTTCTGTTGCATATACACTTTAGGTTAATGATTATGATTGACAGCATGTCAGGAGCATCAAGCTGTCCAAACCTCTCAAGATACATTTAAATGTTTTGTTTGTTTTAAAGCATAGCAAGGAGACAGTGACATAGGCCTTTAATCCTAGCACCCAGGAGGCAGAGGCAGGGGGATCTCTGAGTCCGAGGCCAGCCTGCTCTACAAAGTGAGTTCCAGGATATCAAGAACTACACAGAGAAACCCTGTATTGAAAAAGCAAAACAAAGGAATAAACAAAAAAGTTCTTTAAAGTAAAACATACTTGTATATAGATGTATTCTCTAGCTGACTGGTACTCAACCCTTTTTAATTAAAGAATGGCTCTGTTAGATAAATATTTTTATTGCACATCCATTTTTCTTTGCTTAAAGGAGATAATCATGAGGCTAGAAAGATGGCAAAGCAGTTAAGAACACTTGATGCTCTTGCAGAGAAGCTGGGTTTGGTTTCCAGCACCCATAATATGTAGTTTATAACCATCTGTAACTTTAGTTCCAAAGGCTCTGGTGCCCTCTTTCGGCCTCCATGGGCTCCTGCACACACATGGCACATATACATATATGCAGGTAAGACATCACAGACAGGCTGCTGCAGAGGGTGCTGGGGATAGCTCCACTTCACATCTTCCAAGTCCTAGCTTGGCTCAAGAGGCAGCTGAGATGAACTAGGAGACACTCAGCTGGTGTTGAAGGTCATGGTGGTGACAGGGGTTAGATGGGTGTGGTAGGTGCTTTTGGAAGAAGTGACCTTGAGACAGGTTTACCACTCAACTCGGACTTACTTCCCTGTTGCCCTGCTGTGGTGGCCCTGTGACCCCACAGGTGCTCTGTCTTGTGAGCATTCCAGTTTGCAGACACCAGCCCAGGCATTCTTCCCTTCGGTTCATTTTGTTGTTATCCTCCTGTCTACTGTGAGCACTGGGGTGTGACTGTTGGTCTGCGAGTTGAGTTGGGAATGACCCTGCTGTCCTATGGTGTGGCTATTGCATGGTGACTACTCCTTTGTCCTTAGCTGTGGTTGCCTGAGCTGTCCAAGGGAAGCCCCACGCCTAGGGTCCAAAGATATTAAAACTATAGTGGGGTCTTACCTGGGGAGGGCATTGTGTGTGCACAGGTGCGGTGGGGGCTTGAATGAAAATAGATTCCAGTGGGCTCACGTGTTTACACACTCAGTCCCCAGTAGGTGGTACCATTTGGGGAGGATTAGAGGGTGTGGCCTTGTTGGAGGAGGTGGGTCACTGGCAGTGGACTTTGAGGATTCTTTCTGATTTTCTCTCTTGTGCTTGTGGGTCAGCTACTGCTGCAGCACCTGCCTGCCTGCTGCCACGCTTCCCACCATGTTGTGTAGTTTTACCTTTGCTACAGTGGCTGCGCTTTAAACTAGCAGCCTGGCCACTAGCGCAGTAGCCTGGGAGTGTAGTGGTATTCAGCTTGTAATCTAACAAAGCGTGCCTGAAGATCTCAGTGCAGAGCTAAGCCACTAGTAGCCATAGAGGCCAGGCAGTGGTGGCATACACCGGTAATCCCAGTGTTTAGAAGTCATATGCCTCTAATCCCAGCACTAGGGACATAGAGACAGGAAGGGATATGGCTGGGCAGAGAGCGGAATATAAGGCAGGAGACGAGCCCAGGGCAGTCTGAGGATTTGTAGAGACAGGATCGCCCCTTTGGTTTGAGCATAGGTAGAGGTAAGAATTCTAGTGGCTGGCTGCTCTGCTTCTCTAATCTTCAGCGTTAACCTTATATCTGACTCTGAGTTTTTATTATTAAAATCAATTAGAATTTGTGCTACTCGGGAGGAATTCTGTTCCCTCAGACAATGACTATCGCTGTTACTAAAGATAGTTCTAACTAAATCTCTTATCATTCTAATAAAACTCAAGATTCAAAGGCTAGGGTGAAAACCTGCAAGCTCAGAGAATTGGAATAGCAAATGGCTAACTTTCTCTCTTTGCTAGTGCCTCTGGAAGTCACTCCCTTCCATGGTGCCCCAACTAAAAAACCCCACGCTAAGCTCCTCCCTGCCACTTCCTGTCAACCAGTTGCGAATTCTGCCTCTGAGCCCAGGTTAATTTCTTTAATTAACGCAAATGCACCACATCTTTACAACACAAGCAAATGTAATAATCCTTACATCATTACTATTCTGCAGCATAAACAAATGTAACACATCTTTGCCTAGTTAAAACAATATTCCCCAACCACAATGGTCATGGACTCTAACCCTCTGAAACTATAAGTCTCAGTGGCTCCCGAAAGTTTTCTTGGCTGTGGTGTCTCTTCACCGCAATAGAAAGGTAACTGAGGAAGAGAGCCCATCTCTTTCAGGCATCCTGCAGACCAGCGATGGGCTCTT
>NW_026067940.1:5724253-5727614 GCF_014885135.2 Alexandromys fortis | reverse complement strand
GTAGACCAGGCTGGCCTCGAATTCACAGAGATCCTCCTGCCTCTGCCTCCTGAGTGCTGGGATTAAAGACTTGTGCCGCCACCACCTGGCTTATTCAATAGAAATCTTAAATATTCAATGTGGAGAAAGCAATCAGAGCTTCTGTGTAGGATTACAGGAAAGATTTAAGACTTTGGGGCATAAGGCGGGCAGCTAAAGGGAGTTGTCACTGAACTGGTTGTCTAGAGGCTTTTTATAGGAGATAACAGACTGGAGAAAGACAGAGGTAATATCTATTAAGTTGGCTATTTATTTATTTATTTTGGTTTTTTGAGACAGGGTTTTCTGGAGCTTTGGAGCCTGTCCTAGAATTTGCTCTGTAGACCAGGCTGGCCTCGAACTCACAGAGATCCACCTGTCTCTGTCTCCCAAGTGCTGGAATTAAAGGTGTGTGCCACCACCACCCGGCTAAGTTGGTTATTTCTTTGGCCATATCGCAGGTCTCACATGTCCTTGGTATGTAGGCAAACCACAGAGACGATTATATGCCATTCATATGCGACCCAAACAATTATGATGGTGGTCACACACTGAAGCCCACTATGCCCATTAAAAAAAATGTTGTGTGTGTGTGTATGAGTGAGCATGCATGTGTGTGCACACATGTACACACCAGAGTGTTTGGGTAGAGGTCAGAGGACAACTTTTGGGTATTAGTTCTCTCCTACCATGTAGCTCCTACGAATCAAATTCAGACCAACAGGCTTGGCAGCAAGCGCCTTTACCTGCTGAGTCATTATGCCAACCCACTCCTTCCTCCATCTTTGATTAGTTGATGACCTTGGCTTGTTCCGCTGGCCACCATTAACCCTGACTGGCACTTCCAACCACCAAACTTAAAGATGTTACTGGTCTCTGGGTAGAGTCTGCTAGCAATTAATTAAACCATGCTTCCTTTGTTTCCAGCTATGACTAGCTTGTAGTTTACCATGACGTACAAGCTTTACTCCCTACAGATAGCTAACTTTTGCCATAGTTACCAAGATGTAGCTACAGCTCTTCTCGGTAACTTCATATTTAGCTCCTTATCTACATGGATCTGTGGTGGTCTCCTTCCTTGTCTATGGGGATCTGTGGTGATCTCCTTCCTTGTCTATGGGGATCTGTGGTGATCTCCTTCCTTGTCTATGGGGATCTGTGGTGGTCTCCATGCTTGTGTATGGGGATCTGTGGTGGTCTCCATCCTGGACTAGACAGAAGCTTTTCAGATCTTTTTATGCACAACTGAATATATGTCATATAGTGTGGCGCATGTTTTTAATCCCGGCATTCAGGAGGCAGAGGCAGGTAGATTTCTGAGCTCCAGGTCAACCTGATCTACAGAGCAAGTTCCAGGACAACCAAGGCTATACAGAGAAATGTAGCAGGCTCTTTTAGACAACCAGCCCCAAATCATGACACTGAAACTTATTGTTATTAGTTATGAATTCTAAGCCTTAGCTTAGGCTTGTTTCTTGATAGCTCTTATAACTTAATTTAACCTATTTCTTTTTATCTATGTTTTGCCTTGGGGCCTTTTACCGTTCTTTTATCTTGTATGTCCTAATCTGTGTCTGGCTGGCTGACGGCTGCCTGGTTGGCTGAACCAGGCATCTTCCTCTCTTTTTCCCTTGTTCTTTCTGCCCACCAGCCCTGCCTATCCCTCCTACTATCTATTGGCCATTCATCTTCTTAGTAGACCAATCAGGTGCCTTAGGCAGGCAAAGTAAAAACAAATGCAACCCATCCTTACATAGTTAAACAAATGCAGCAGAAACAAATGTAGCAATCTTTGCCTAGTTAAACAAATGTAATTCATCTTTGCCTAGTTAGAGTAATATTCCACAATGAGAAACCCTTTCTTGAAAAACAAAAAAGAACAACAACAAAAGGAATATGTAAGCTACTGCTGGGCATTGTGGCACACGCCATTAATCCCAGCACTTGGGAGGCAGAGGCAAGCAGATCTCTGAGCTTGAGGCCAGCCTGGTCTACAGAGCTAATTCCAGGTTGGCTAGGCCTACAAAGGGAAACCCTGTCTCAAAAAACCAAACCAATCAAACAAACAAACAAAACATGTGGGCTGGAGAGATGGCTCAGTGGTTAAGAGCACTGACCTCTTCCAGAGGTCCTGAGTTCAATTTCCAGCAACCATAAGGTGGCTCACAACCATCTGTAATGAGATCTGGTGCCCTCTTTTGGCATACAGACAGTGCACAGTATAAATATAAATCTGTGAGTTTGAGGCCAGTCTGGTCTACTGAGAAAGTTTCACGATAGGCTCCAAAATGACATAGAGAAACCCTGTTTAGAAAAACAACAAACAAACAAAACCAAACAACAACAAAATATGTGAGCACTCTCTGTGTCTCAAGACCAAGAAAAGCTTACTTTCCAAATTAGAGGTCACACCTCCTCCCTCTGGCATCCCAACCCATGTGGACCTCATTTCCCAGTTTCTCAGAAAACCTCAGGCCCAACTTTCCCAGTTAGAAGCTTTAATCTTCCACCCTTTGGACTCAGCTGATGCTCTTTCCCAGGACCTTAGAATCCAAGTGGAGTACACGCCCCAGATCGGAGATCACATTTCCCTCCCTTTGGTACACTAGCCCCAAATGCATAGAGACCATGTGCAGCTCACTCACCAGGACCTCAGGACCTGAGCAGAATTTGCACCCAGGTCAAAGCCCCCATCTTCCTGCCCTCCAGCACGCTAACGTCCAATATTACAGGACCTACATGACCCCTTGTCCCCCAGCATCTCAGGGCCCACACATCCTCTGCCCCCAACCCTGACTCCTCAACCTCCAGAGTCTTATCCCCGCCCTCCAATTCCTCAGCTTTGTAGTCTCCTAATCCACATGGTGCATCTGCCTCTTTCCTCAGGTCCTAGGCCACCACTACACCACATTCCAACTCCCAGGTTTTAGGTACCCACTTACAGCACCTGCCGGCCTATGTCTCAGGTCAGAGCCCACATCCCTGGCAACCCTGACAATCTAACTCTCTGACAGATATCAGATACGCCATCAGAAACACAGCTGCCCCTAGCTGAGCTGGCACTACCTCAGCTACCCCAATCAAGAGGCAATATATGGGACCCCAAGACTGAACTTCAAGCATCCCATAGTACCCATGGTAATGGTCAACAATGAGAACAGCATAGATAAAGTTCCAGAGAATTTGAGTTCCTGCCTGAGTTAAAGACCTGGCTTCTGAAGGGGACTATGGCAAACAGTGAGTGCACCTTCACTGCCATCAAGCCTCATGGGGTCCAGCGGGGGCTGATGGGAGAGATCATCAAGCATTTTGAACAGAAGTGATTCTGTTGATGTATTTATTG
>NW_026067940.1:5707608-5720062 GCF_014885135.2 Alexandromys fortis | reverse complement strand
AAGTGGTTCCCTGTGCCAATGCGTTCAAGTGTACTTCCCACTTTCTCTTCTATAAGGTTCAGTGTGGCTGGCTTTATGTTGAGGTCTTTGATCCATTTGGACTTGAGTTTTGTGTATGGTGATAGATACAAGCCTATTTTCATTCTTCTACATGTTGATATCCAGTTATGCCAAGCACCACTTGTTAAATATGCTTTCTTTTTTCCCATTTGATATTTTTTGCTTCCTTGTCAAAAATCAGGTGTTCCAAGATGTGTGGATTGATATCCAGGTCTTCTATTTGGTTCCATTGGTCCTCCTGTCTGTTCTTATGCCAATACCAGGCTGTTTTCAGTACTGTAGCTCTGTAGCAGAGTTTGAAGTCAGGGATTGTGATACCTCCAGAAGTTCTTTTATTGTACAGGATTGTTTTGGCTATCCTGGGTTTTTTTGCTTTTCTATATGAAGTTGAGTACCATTCTTTTGAAGTCTTTGAAGAATTTTGCTGGGATTTTGATGGGCATTGCATTGAATCTGTGGTGGCATATATCTTAAATCCAGCACTAGAGAGGAAGAGGAAGGTGGATCTCTATGTGTTTAAGGTCAATCCGGTCTAGAGTGTTCCAGACTAGCCAGAGTCACAGACCCCATGCAGTACATGCCCTTATTTATTGAACCAGCTCTCCAGCCCTACCTTCGCTTTCTATTTAAACCAAACCTAGGAGCTGGAAAGATGGTTCAGTGGTTAAGAGCACTTGCTGTTCTCCCAAAGGACCCTAGTTTAATTATCATCTATTACTCCAGTTACAGGGGTTCAGATAGCTTCTTCTGGCTTCTGCAGGCAGCAGGATACCTGTGATGCACAAACATACATGCAAGCAAAATACCTATATACATTAATAATATTTACAAAACCCATGTTAAGACCCTCTAGAGGCCACTGGACCTCTTTGTTTTTCTTACTAATATGTCATATTGAATAATTGTCCTTTGTCTGGTTTTTGCTATTGTTTTGTCTCTTGAATTTGCCTCCTGAGGGCAGGTGGTCATGCCTAGTTTTTTAGGGTTATCAGGGTCTAAGCTCTGACCACACAACTGCAACAGGTTTGTTTATCTCTTGAGCTTGTGCCAGCTCTCCTAAGCAATGCTAAACAGTCTCTTAAGTTAGTATGATGGTCGATAGATTCAGAGCATCTTAATATACTTGTCAACCTTGATATGCCTCATTACCTCTGTCCACAAACACATGCCGAATACACTGGTACTCCCTAGTGGTTTGCCATCAATTACAGAGAATATGGTTTTTAAAAGATGCTTCTGGAGATGTGCCCTGGGTTCTATATCAGATACCTGCCTGTGGGTCATGAAAATAGGTAAAGACAATTCTTTGCATTTAAAAAGCTTACTGTCCCAATTTATAATACCTGTGACAGAACTTCCTGAGGTACGTGACAGTTCTCAGCTCTGGGAGCAGAACTGTGGCCCAGAAGTAAGCCCCAAATGGAGGCTGTAGGTCCTGTGGTCCTTTCAAGGCTTTACACAGAAGTCTTTAAATCAAGCAAGTGGATATTCAGATTTCATACAAGGGGATTCTGTGGGGCTTCCAAGGGAATCGTCGTCATTAAAAAGTGTTACTCTCTGGCCTTCTAAGTGCTTTTGTGGCACTACAGCCTTTGTGGACTGTCCCCGTGGAGCTTTTAAAAGTTTGCACTTGAGTTTGGTGAGCCTTAGTTAAGGATGTTTTTTAGCCAAGTGGGGTAGAAATCTGAGCCCCCTGAGGGAGTGAGAACGAGAGAGCTGGGATTGGGAAAGAGAGGTCGCCAGTGAGTAGAGAAACTAAAGAAGCCCATAGGGCTGGATTTTGAAGTTGAAAGAGGTAACAGAAATGAAGTTACCCAACACTGAAGTTTGTGGGGCAAAGATTAGTGTGGATATGAAAAGTGAAAATATAGCCAGGTGGCAGTGGTAAGTTCAAGGTCAGCCCCTGCTCTACAGATTGAGTTCCAGGACTGCCAGGGTTACACAGAGAAACCCTGTCTTGGAAACAACAACAACCAAAAAAAAAAAAAAAGTGAAAATCTGGATAGCATTCTAAGCTGTTCTGGCTAGAATGCCTCTAGGGTAGTTGACCTCTTCCACAAACAACACTGTGATCTTCTTGGGGTCAAGTGAAGTGTCAAGACACAGGTTACTCAAAGGACCAACGTGTGGATGACATCAAGGAGTTCACAGTATTACAAGGAAGGCAGCCAGGGAAACAGACAGCAGTCCCTGAATTTCTCAGACTCTGTCTTCTGGAATTTAGCCATCCAGATGGAAATTTTTTTTTTAAATGTTTTTGCGGCCGGGCGATGGTGGCGCACGCCTTTAATCTCAGCACTCGGGAGGCAGAGGCAGGCGGATCTCTGTGAGTTCAAGACCAGCCTGGTCTACAGAGCAAGTTCCAGAACAGCCAGGCTTACCCAGAAAAACATGGTCTCAAAATTTTTTTCACCTGTTTTTATTTTATGTGCATGTATGCAAGTACACATTTTTAAAAAAATAAATAAATCTGCGTGTATATAAGTGCACCGCATGCCTGGTACCTGAGGAGGCCAGGAGGTGGCACTGGATCCCCTAGNAAAAAAAAATAAATAAATCTTCGTGTATATAAGTGCACCGCATGCCTGGTACCTGAGGAGGCCAGGAGGTGGCACTGGATCCCCTAGAACTAGAGATGTTTGTGCTCTGCCTTGTGAATACAAGAACCAACCCTGGACCTTTGGAAGAATGTAGTGATCCTTGAAAGACAGTTACTGACACCACACTGGTTAAGCCAATTAAAACTTCTAAGTCCTTTTTATTGATGGCCAAACCAAGAAGTGGGCTTGTGCCCCTGGAAACTCTCCTGGTACCCAAACTCAGGATACAGAGTTTTTAAAGGGAAAAAAACCACAAAGATGCATCAAAGTGAGATGAAGGTCAGAGTAACCTTGAACGGTTCGCTCCAGCAGAGCACAGTAGTTATTTTAGACAAAACCTGATGGTTATTTTGGTTAATATATCTGGATGATGGTTAATGCCATGTATAGGGGGTCTCTGCAAATGCCAGAGGCATCAGAGTAACAATCCACATGAGGCAACAAGGAAATCTCAGTAGCTCACGTTGTTTCAAACTTGTAGAGTCTGACCCCGGGCAGTTGACTGTTGATATACTTAAGTACAGCATAACTTGGAAAAAAGTTTCCTGGTGTAACACAATACCGTGTGCTCAAGGAGGCGTACTTACATTGAAACTCTTCTCAAAGTACAAGCCACCTCTTCCCTGGAGCTGGGTTCTAGAGATAGGTAGGCTCTCCTTGTTATCTGCAAGGTCTACGGGGAGGACCTGGTGTGATCTCAGTAACGCAGATAGCACAAAGGTCACCTAGACTATTAGTTATTAGTTCCTGCTTGGGGGAGCTTGAAGGCTAGGCATGGCCTGGCCCTGCAGATAGCACAAGGATTAACTGGGCTACTAGCCACCTCCATCCCCAGCCTTCTGGGCCAAAAGCAGGTTATAAATCTCTTCTGCTGAAGAGACAAGGCTTCGTTGTCTCAGAAAACATTTCTTGTTTTCGTAGTGTTTATCTGTGAGGCCTAGGACCTTTGTGCTCCCAACAGGCATGGAAATCTCACAAGGCAGATATGACTGTTGCGGGGAGTGGGCAGAGGTCTGAGAACTGTCTAAGCAAACCAAAAATGGAGTCAGGACAGGATGACCTTCCCTTAGTCATTTCAGACCAGCAAGTGCTCTTTACTGCTAAGCTATCTCTCAGTTCTAATGTGCTTTCTACCAAGGGTCTATAGAGATGTCTCAGCGGTTAAGAGCAGTGGTTATTTTGCAGAGGATCCAGATTTGGTTCCCAATGTTATGGGGGAGTACCAGAGATGAGCACTTAGATACAGGTTATAGGCAACCAAAAATCTTTATTCTAGTTCACCAGGACTATACTCATGTATCTGGTGGGTGGGTGGGGGGAATCCAGGGATAGCCTCAGTATCTAGAGCACAGGATTTATGAGAGCAAAAACCATATCCCAGCATCTTGACTGACAGCTGCAGGGGCTTCACATAAGCAAGCAGTTTAACAGAAGCTGAGTTAGCTGGGGCATCTTGACCTTGGGTTTCTAGAATAGAGCTGGGTAATTTCCCATGGATCCTCCATCAGGGAGATCAAATTCTAGCTAAAACTGAAATGGCCTCAACAGGAATACAAAATGGAGGAACCTCTGCACTGTCTTGTCCTGTCACAGCAGCACCCACATGATGGTTCACAACTGTCTGTCACTCCTGTTCCAGATCTGTTGCCCTCCTTTACCTCTGTGGGCACCAGGCACACATGCGGTACACATACAGACAGACCAAGCACTCATATGCATAAAATCTAAATAGAGGGAGAGATAGAACTGAGTCACACCATTGCTTTCTTAAAAACAATTTCAGCTGAGATCTGTTTCTCCTGCCCATATTCTTTTTTTTTTATAATTATGTACACAGTGTTCAGCCTCCATGTATGCCTGCAGGCCAGAAGAGGGCACCAGATCTCATTACAGATGGTTGTGAGCCACCATGTGGTTGCTGGGAATTGAACTCAGGACCTCCGGAAGAGCAGTCAGTGCTCTTAACCTCTGGGCCATCTCTCCAGGACCCTCCTGCCCATATTCTACAATTCCTTAGAGGCTTTATGGGTTTCTCTGGGAAAAGAGTCCCCATGAAGGGTCTGCTATCGGCATTTGGATGTGAACAGTCTGGGTAATGGGAAGTGGGAATCAGGAGAACAAGGATATATGAGCCCTTTAAGAAGGATGGCATTTGGTTGTCAGTTTTTTCTTTTTTTTTTTTTTATTTATTTCTTTTTTTGTGTGTGTGGTTTTTCAAGACAGGGTTTCTCTGTAGCTTTGGAGCCTGTCCTGGAACTAGCTCTGTAGACCAGGCTGGCCTCGAACCAGTTTTTTCTCTTTAGCCAAGATAGGGTTTTACTAATGCTAGTGGGCCAGGAACTCATGGTGTAGCTCAGGTTGGCCTTGAACCGATAGAGATCTACCTGTCTTTGCCCGAGTGCTGAGATTATAAAAATCCTACTTATTTTTTTTATTATTATTTTCAGTGTGTATGTGTTTGCCAATATGCATGGCTGAAAGGACAAATCTCAGCAGTTGGTTCTCTCCCTTTACCACGTAGCTCCTGGGGACTGAACTCAGGTTGTCAGGCTCAGCAACAGACACTTTTACCTGTGTCAGTAAGGATTACTTATCCTTATAAAAAAGTGGCTTTTCAGCCGGGCGGTGGTGGCGCACACCTTTAATCTCAGCACTTGGGAGGCAGAGGCAGGTAGATCTCTGTGAGTTCGAGGCCAGCCTGGTCTACAAGAGCTAGTGCAGGTCTACAAGAGCCAGGACAGGCTCCAAAGCTACAGAGAACCCTGTCTCGGAAAAAAAAAAAAAAAGTTGCTTTTCCCCAGAACTCAACTATTGAGCCTGTGTTGGTTTGGATAGGTATGGCTCATGTGTTTGAATGCTTGGCCCACAGGGAACATCACTAGTAGGAGGTGTGGCCTTGTTGGAGTAGGTGTGGCTTTGTTGGAGGAAGTGTGTCACTGTGGAGGAGGGCTTTGAGGTCTCCTATGCTCAAGCTATGTCCACTATGGTACACAGTCTCCTTCTGCTGCCTGTGGGTCAAGATGTGGAACTTTCAGCTCCTTCTCCAGCACCATGTCTGCCTGCATGCCGCCATGTTTCCTGCCATGACGATAATGGACTAAATCTCAGAATCTGTAAGCAAGCCCCAATTGTTGTAGGAGACTGCTTGTTTTTTCCCTGCTGCTCAGGCTCAAAATAACCACACAAAAACTGTATTAATTAAATCTTGCTTGGCCTATTAGCTCTAGATTCTTATTGGCTATCTCTTACATCTTAATTTAACCCTTTTCTATTAATCTGTGTATCACCACGTGGCTGTGGCTTACCGGCAAGTTTTCAATGTGTCTGGAGGAAGCTATATGACTTCTCTTGACTCCACCTTCTTTCTCCCAGCATTCAGTTTAGTTTGTTTAGTTTTCCCTGTCTACCTCTATTCTGCCCTGCCAGGCAGAAGACAGCTTCTTTATTAACCAATGGTATTCACAGCATTCAGAGGGAAATCCCACATCACCCAGTTAAATGTTTTCCTTTGTAAGAGTTGCAGTGGTCTGGGGCTGGAGAGATGGTTCAGCAGTTGAGAGCAGTGGCTGCTCTTCCAGAGGACCTGGTTCAATTCCCAGCACCCACATGGCATCTCACAACTGACTGTGACTCCAGTTCCAGGGGATCTGACACTCTCCTCACAAAGACATACATGCAGGCAAAATACCAATGCACACAAAATACAAGTAATTAAAAAACAAAGAGTTGCTGTGGTCATGATGTCTCTTTACAGCAACAGAAACCTTAACTAAGACAGAGCCCTTAGGAAGACAATCAATCCCTCTTTAGCTCTATAAATTTGATGCAAATAGTTAATTTTTTATATTTATTTATTTATTTGTTTGTTTGTTTGTTTATTATGTATACAATATTCTGTCTGTGTGTGTGCCTGTAGGCCAGAAGAGGGCACCAGACCCCATTACAGATGTTTGTGAGCCATCGTGTGGTTGCTGGGAATTGAACTCAGGACCTTTGGAAGAGCAGGCAATGCTCTTAACCTCTGAGCTATCTCTCCAACCCCCGCAAATAGTTAATTTAAGGAAAATTCCAATATCTATTAAGTTCTGAGACAAAAACTTATTAATACTTAACACCAGTTCAGCCGGGCAGTGGTGGCGCACGCCTTTAATCCCAGCACTCGGGAGGCAGAGTCAGGCGGATCTCTGTGAGTTCGAGACCAGCCTGGTCTACAGAGCTAGTTCCAGGATAGGCTCAAAACCACAGAGAAACCCTGTCTCGAAAAAAAAAAAAAAAAAAAAAAAAAAAAAACCCACCAGTTCAATTGTTAAAGATTTGTGTAAGTACGTTCCTTAAAAACCTCCACAGGTGTGTTACATTTCTGCCTATAATGAGATTTGTGCTGCAAGGACTTTTAGTTTCAACTGAGATCTCTTCCTGGGTCCAGGGAGTGTTGTCATGTGTGTGGTGAGAGGGCCCTAGATTTTTAGGAATTTCTTCTGGTAATAAACACCAAAGTACCTTCTCACCAGTTGGCTTGAAGAGGGCGATGGGTATTTAGTCAACTCCCATGTAGCTCAGGATGTCATTTTATCTAAGTCACCTAACATTCATGGACTTTAATGTCTCCAGGAGGTACAGGACCAATACTCACAAAACCTGGGGATTACTATGCAGTGGTAGAGTGTGGCACGGACAAGGCAGGACAGGGGAGGGTGGGTAGAGTGGGCTCCACAGAGGACATCTTTAACTGAGCCAGCTTCCCACCCCTGCTCCCTGCTTCCTCTCTTTTCCCTTCCCTTTCTTTCTGTCCCCATCCCCCCAACTCAAGCCAAGGTCTCACTATGTAGCTCAGGTTAACCTTTAACTTGTTATGTACCCCAGAATATCCTTATCACCCTGCCGCAGCCTCCTGAGTACTGGGATTACAGGTTTGTACCCACAGCTGTGCCGTGACTTTTTTTTATAATGTCATTCTGGGGATGGGAATGTAGCTCAGTGGCACTACTTCCCGGGCATGTGTGAAGTCCTAGCCAATACCCAGCAACACAGAAGGACAGGGACAGGGGAGGTCAGTGTAGAGACAGAGTGCCTGCCTCACAGGTTCAGTCCCCCAAAGGGAAAGAGGGGTCCAGGAAGTCCCCTGGGGCTTGGCACTAGCTCAGTTAGGTCGAATGTTGGCTTATGTGTGTGAATGAGATGAAGGCTCAGTACGTCCGACATGTCTGATGGATGTCAGAGTGGAACAGAGGCCTGGATGGAATCTGCAGCTCACAGACACAGTCAGTCTGAAGGTTAGGCCCAGGACTGAGCATTTAGATGACATTTAAATTCTTGGAACTGGATGAAATCACCTGGGTTACAGAACCTAGAAAAACCAGTATGAGGAAGACAAAGAGTAACAGGAGGGAAAAGGAGGAGGACGAAGAGACAGCAGAAACTCTAGGACAACCAAGGGAATGCTATGAAGGGAAGCAAAGCTGCTTCTCAGTGCCGGGCGTGGGTGCAGGCCTGGGTGCAGGCCTGTCATCCCATCCACTTCAGAGGAAGAGGCAGCAAGTCCAGGACCAAGGCTCTGCGGGGCTCCAGACTGTGGGGGAGAATCTGTTTGAGGTTTCTCTCCTAGTGTCCGGTTATTTGCTGGCAGATACTTCACTCTAGTTTTCATAGCACTCTCTGTGTGTGTACACGTGTCTCTGTCTAATTTCCCCTTTTAAGAGTGTTCTACTAATTGGATTAGGGCTCACCCTAATGGCTTCTTTCTTTTTAATTATTAGTTTTTATTATGTATACAGCATTGTCTGCATGTATGCCTGCAGGCTAGAAGAGGGCACCAGATCTCATTACAGATGGTTGTGAGCCTCTATGTGGGTACTGGGAATTGAACTCAGGACCTCTGGAAGAGCAGTCAGTGCTCTCAACCTCTGACTTCATTTTTAACATGATCATCTGTAAAGAAGGAAGTTCCAAATAATACAAATTCAAAAGAACTGGGTGTTAAGGCTTCAGCAACTTAGAGCTGGCATAATTCAGAATCCAGAGACTAGACAGACTAACTAAAAAGGTTCTTGGAGGCTGCGTGTCGGTGGGACAGGGTAAGGTCACACTGGAGTAGCAGAGAGAGAGAGAGAGATCATGAACATAAGCAACTCTTGGGATATCTGGCTTTGGTTAAAAAAAAAAAAAAAAAAAAAAACCTTGGAGGAAAGGGGAGAAATAGCCCTTTTGATTACGAACACTCACTACTCTTCCAGAGGACCCTGTTCAAATCCCAGCATATTACCATCTGTAACTTAATTCCCAGGGGATTTGCCTCCTCTTCTGGCCCCCTCAGGCACTGCATGCGTACGGTACATGGTACGTGAGTATACATGCAGGCAAAATGTTCATACTCAATAACATAAAATGAATAAAGTTGGAGGAGAATGTATCTAGGAGGGTTTAAAAATCTATTTTACATTAAAGCATGCTAGCCTAAATAATTTACTACTGAGAGAAAAGTCTGTGTTTCAGAGAAGAGATAACAAGGCCGGGTTCCTTAAGAGAAACAAAGGACTAGGATCCTGGAGGCTTTCTGGTGGGTGATGAGATGAAAGGTTCTGAATGTGGGTCTGGCTACAGGTAGACTGGGGGGGGGGAATGGAGTGGGTTTTTGTTTTCTCAGTGGAATATTGTTAATCCCACTGGTTGGAAATAAGACCACTACCACAATTGGAAGCCAAATTTGAAGCAAGCTTTAATTAAATACTGGCCAGGTGGCTAGACTCTGGCCAGGTCCATCCCTGTGTCCAGAAAATAGCCCAAGGCAGTTTGCAAGTGGCTTAAGTATTTCCCATCAGGTCCAAGCACACATCCTTATGTTATTTCCTGCCTGTGAACCTCCCACCCACGTGTGATCAAGTACAAGTGTTCGAGGATAGGTGGGGCAAATAAACTTGTTTAGGTGAATGAAAACACGGGGCTCGTTATCTCCCATAAACAATTGCCCCCAGCATTTCAGGAGCTGTCTGTCCTTGGGCTGCAGGTCAGAGGCATTTTTTTGTTTCCCGAATCTTAGGCACAGTAATTAAAACTTAAAATGTGACTTTGGTTTTTACAATATGAGGTGGGATTTAAAGCTAAGAATGTGTA
This sequence comes from Alexandromys fortis, assembly GCF_014885135.2. NCBI lineage: Eukaryota > Metazoa > Chordata > Mammalia > Rodentia > Cricetidae > Alexandromys > Alexandromys fortis. The sequence continues at coordinate 5,710,292 of NW_026067940.1, read as the reverse complement.
TTTTTGGGAAGGCTGGGAATCTGAAGGGGGAGCAATGTAAAATGGTCTCAAGGCCTGGGAAAAACTGGACTACTACGGGATGAGGCTAGGGTACCCAGCATGGAAGAGATTAGTGGGCAAGTGGGAATGGAAGCAGTCAGCATGCCTGAGTGACCTCCCTAGCAAGGCTGCAAAGCAGGACTGCAGGCACGGGATGATGAGTGGGTTCTTGGTGTACTGAGGCTGGGGTTTTGTCAGAGGAGAGTGTTGGAGTAAGAGAGGCAAGAGAAGGAAAGGGTGTTGTTCGTTTTGTTTGGTTGAGACAGAGTTTCTTTCACTCTGGAGAGATTTGAAACTCTTTAGGATGTAGCCCAGGATGGCCTCAGACGCACAGCGATCCTCCAGGGTAAGCCTTTTAAGTGCTGGGCTTACAGGTGTGAGCGGCACGTCTGATTAGAAGGGTGGTTTTAGGACGGAGGTGATGGACCATTGTGGAATAAAATAACGTACATGAGGACGACGAGGGCTGTGGTCTCTGAGAGCCCAGGTAGGTGAATAGCACCTGACTCGGGGGCTAACACCTGTAATGCCAGCAATTGTCTCAAAACAAACTAACAAAAACCTGAACAACAAAGACAAAAGACTTTAGTTGGTTAGGCAGGGTTTGAAGGCAGAACAGAGATGGGATTGGAAGAATGGAAGACAACCAGAAGCCGTGCACCTGTTAGCTGAGGCCTGCCAACATCTTTGGAGGTAAATACAGTGCACTAGGTTTTGCTGTTCTGTCAAAACGTCGGTCAGCCTGCTAGTCCAAGGACTTCTAGTCTTCACCAGTTAGCTCTGGCCAGCTACTTATCTGTGTGTACAGAGCTACCCCCAAATAAACTACACAAGGAATAGGAAGTCCACTCAAGATTCAGCCCTTTGGCTGAATCCCTGATTCACTGGTCTCTTCCAGTGAGACAGCAAGACCAAGCCTCAGATTCCAGCCTTTAAATGCTTTCTGGCCTCACGTTCTCCCTTAACAACTTCAAAGATAAGAATAATAAAGAATTATAATTAAAACTGAAGGAGGAGCTGGTTGTGGTGATGCATGCCTTTGATTCCAGAACTAGGCCGGCAGGGGCAGCTTGGTCTGCAAATCAAGGACAGCCAGGGCAGTGACACCAAGAAATGCTTTCCCCAACCCCATACCCCCAAATAAACTACACAAGGAATAGGAAGTCCACTCAAGAAAGTTGTATTTGTTTTTAATTATTTACTTTTGCTTCCTAGACCAATGCTCTACCACTGAGCTACATCTGTAAGCCTCGTTTAAAACAAATTAAGAAAATTGATTGGAATATGAGGTTTGTTCACGTAGAAGGCTATTGTAATAAAAGATGAGCACCAGCAGTAGTCTAGAAAGGAAGCTGACACAAATCCTTTCTGTGAGGTCCCTCACGGCCATCACTGAGCCTCAAGGAGGTGGGGAAAGCATTGGAGAGAAAGGACACAAAATAAGAGGATCTAAACATGAAGGGGCCTTGAAGGCAAGGAGAGGCTTTCCTTTAACTTGGAGAGTAGCTTCATTAAGAGAAAGAGAAGCCGGTTGTGGTGGTGCACACCGGTAGGATTTGCTGAAGGAGGCAGAGGCAGGATCAAGAGAAAGAGAAAGGGGATGCTTATTGGTTAAGAGCACTGGTGTTCTTCCAAGGACCAGGGTTCAAGTCTCAGCGTCCACACCCAGTTAACCACCATCTGTATCTCCAGTTCTACAGATCCTAAGCCCTCCTCTGGCCTTCCTAAGGCACCAGGTATGCACAAGGTGCACAGGCAGGCAGGCAAGACACTGTTTCACATAAAACAAAATAAGTCCTGTGCGGGCAGTGGTGGCACACACCTTTAATTTCAGCACTCGGGAGGCAAGGCAGGCAGATCTCCGTGAGTTCGAGGCTAGCCTGGTCTACAAGAGCTAGTGCCAGGACAGGCTCCAAAGCTACACAGAGAAACCCTGTCTCGACAAACCAAACCAAACAAACCAAACAAAGTAAGTCTTCAAAAGAAAGAAAGGAAAAGGAAAAGAGTTATATTGAGAAGGACAGCAGGGGAGGTTGAGGGCACTCTTCAGAGAGCAGCCTTTAGAGCGCTCCTCCCAGCAAACCCTCTTGAGGAGTCTCTGGAATCTGGCTTTAATAACCTTTGAGGGTTTATGGGAAGTTTCAATCACATGACTGGTTCAGCACAGGAGATTTCTGTGCTCTCACAAACAGCACTTAGGAAACCAGGAATGTTAAACCCACAGAGTTGTCACCTCAACTGGAAGAGATGTGTAGCCTGTTTTCCTCCCCAGCTCCTTCCCCTAGACCTTTAAGATAACACATGTAGCCTGTCTCTACAGTCCATCTTCACAGAAGAGGTGGCATGTACTTTGAGGGAAGTTTCAATGTAATTATGCCTCTTAATGCACACGGTATTGTGTTACACCAGGAAACTTTTTGTCAAGTTGCTGTACTTAATTGTGCAAACAATAAACTGTCAGGGTCAGATTCTAGAAGTTTGGATCCACACTGGCTACTGAGTCGTGTTGAACCGATTTTCTTCTCACCTGGCCTCATGTGGATCTTACTCTGCTGGCTGTGGCACTTGCAGAGACCCCAAAATAGGGTGATTGAAAGAGCACAGCAGAATCAAATCAGAGGCTGCCATTACAGAACAGACAGCAG